>NC_138530.1:52293685-52703701 GCF_964234715.1 Podarcis melisellensis
CCAGTGGTCAGGGATGATGAGAATTATAGTCTCAAAACATCTGGAGGGCCGAGTTGGCCTATGCCTGGATTACTGAGCCAAACCATTGTTTAGCTCACAGCATTGCAGCAGCATTGCAGCAGGACCAGAGGTGAAACAAAGTGATTGTGATCTCCTCCCTGTGAGCCTGCACATTTAATATAATTGCTTAGCATTACATGCCAGCCAACAAGGGTGGAAAAACTGTGGTTAAAAGGACTATTGTATATTTCAAGCATCTAAAGAGAATTAAAACTTCAGACCTTGGGAAACTTTGCAACAGAGTTGAAGTAAATTCAAAGAAAAGAATAGAGTTATCATTCTGCACATTGATAGAATTTTGTGTGAACACCACACAACAATGTATGTTTTTCATAGCTTTAATGAAGAACTGAGGTTTCACAGTCCTGAGACCTTCCAGTTTGGTACTGTACTAATAATATTTAATAGAGCAGAAGTAGTTCAGTAGCATGAACCAACTGAGAAGACCACAGAAAGGGTAGCCATTATCGTCTATTTACTTGTGTTACTAGCATAAGATGATGATGCTTTTGTGATTTAAGTTTGTAATTATTTCTGCTTGTAGGAACAGGAGAGCTTTGAAGGCAGCTTTTCACCTTCACCTTATGAGTATGGATTATCCCTCTTCAGGGTGGGGTGTGGGTTGTCTCCTTCTATATTTTAGGGTTGCCATATTTCAAAAAGTGTGGAGCTTTTTTCTGGCAAAGTTGTTGAACTTTTTTGGCAAAATCACAAAAAATGAGGTTTTTTCACCAGGAGATATTTTTCAGGAAAAAAGACACTGCCAACATGGGTTGCCATATGTCCAGATTTTCCTGGACATTTTAGTGATTTTTGCCTGGACAATGCTTCCAACTGCAGTCTGTATGGGAAGTACTATATTTACATTTTTACTAACTCTTGAATGTATGTGTTGGGTAACATTATTCTTCATTTGTCTCTGGAGTGGGCGAATGCACTCAACATGATTATTAGAGCTGAATTGCACAATGAATGATAAAACATTTACCCATTTATTTTGTACTGTTATTCAAGAGTACAAAAGAATAAAGAATAGAGAAAAGATTATTATGTAAAAGTACAAAAGGCTATAACGAAGAAACGATTACAAAGAATTATAATATGACTTGGCTACTCAGTGTGATCATTATGCTCAGTAGGTATTGAGTTCAATTTATGATCATTATATTCAATAAATAATTACTTTTACTGACAACAAGACTAGCATATTTGCTCTAACCAGCAATTCCTAGCTTTCTTTAATATATTGACCACTGAGTCCCCATTACTCTGCACTTCTTTATACTTCTCTGGATTCTAGGCACTAAGAGAACAATAAAATTATTTTAAAAATTTATGGGAACAATTTGGAATAATCAGATTAGCATCAATGATAAAGGATGATTAAAGTTAATATCATTAATCCCAATATTATTCTATTTTAGTTGTTTTGGTTTTTTTACTTTATTGTCACTGCCTTAATGTATAATATCAGTGTATCTGATCCTGGTTGTGGATAATATTCAGTTTTTCAGCATTAGTTACAGGGCTACTTTGAATACACTCCCATGTTTCACCAAATTTAACAAATACATCGGTGGGTGACATGCATACAAAAAGATACACAATCTCCTGATATGAGGACAGGCTACACATCTTCCCTTGAGGGGAGCTGCAAAATTCTATTAATTCAGTAGCCCAGCACATTCTGTTTCCCCTGAATTTCTGTCATAATCCTTGTCAAAAGCCAAGGTACTTTGATTTGCAAAACTGAGGAGGAAAGAAGTAATGATTCTAGACTGAAATGTTCTCAAATGTTTCTCTAAATTGCACTAAAGTTGTTTCTCCTACCTTCAGTCCCCAAAAAACCTCGCAGATGGTAAAGTGGGCAGTGTGTTTGATTGTTATTAGGTGTGATTTTGTTTTGGATGTATAGGATTGGGTGTAATTTATGACTCACAAAACCAGTCAAATATGACCCTGACTCCCTCATAATCAACAGTCAAGGGCTTTTAGTTATTAACAGCATATTCTACATCTATTAGCTGTCATTTAGAATGAAGAATTCAGTAAATGAAAGAGATTGGAAGGTCTTTTGTGACCTTTATTGCATTTCTACTGTAGACAAAGGAACATTTCATGTCTCAAACTGCAAATATTCTGACATGGTTGTGATCCTGACTAGTGTGTTTTATAGGATGCTCAAGGTAACACCACTCAGTTCTCTCTCTCTGTTTTTGCTTACTGTCTATTGAGGGTGTCCTTCACAGAAATGCAAGGACCTTTAAAGTGATTTCCAGGCTTTCAATCCTCCTCTATCAGCTGCTTAGTGCCTCAGGCTCATCTAACTGTGATATATGGTAAATATTTTCCCTGGCAAGGAAAGTGCTCAGCGCTATTTCTGTGCATTGATTGAACACATTAGGCTAATATTTATCCATTTGAAACCTGGAGATTTAGCAGTACATCAATTAATAGTTAGGCACCGATTATACAAAGTAATTATACATGAGAATATCAAAGAATATTAAGCCTCTGGTGGAGGAGCCATCATAAATGGTTTAATGGTGATTAAATCTGGGAAAGCTGGAGTAGTTCATGCTTCTTATTAAATTTAAGCAGGCACATGACTCCCTCTGCATTGCAAATAAATAGGTGTTCCAACATCAATCCATCAGTTCTATGACTTATAGAAACCTTGAGAATGGCCTCCTAATTCCTTGATACAGTCAATCTTGTGTGCTGCTGTTTTCTATGCATCAGGTAAACTACTGCATCATATATATGAGAGAGAGAGAGAGAGAGAGAGAGAGAGAGAGAGAGAGAGAGAGAGAATAGCTAACTACATCCCTTTTAATTTTTGTGTCATTAGTTCATTGAATGTTTGCCTCAATCCTGAGATAATCCTAAAAGTGCTTTTCAGCGTAGTATCCACTCACTCTCTCCTGGGGTGATACAGCATTTGTGGCCTGGTGTCTCTCCCACGACCATCTGCTGTGCTTCTGTGGGTCTCGCTTCCCGTGATCAATGGGAAACAAATTTCCCTCTTCCACCAGTTGCTGAAATTCATTTTTTTTTTTAAAAAAAAGATTTTTATTGAATTTTCCATAACATCTCTGTTCATACCACATATCACATCACATATTTTAACTTATTGAACTTCCCTCAACTCCTCTGACAATCATCCATAATTAATTTTCTATCCTCGCATTCCTTAATTATAGTATCGCCTATAAATAAAAGTTTTTGTCCTCATTTACATTCTTGCAATATTCCTTATTTTTTTCACAAAGCTTCTTTAAAACACATTAGCATTGTGTGTTCCTCACATACAGTTTTCAAATATTCTCTGAATTTTCCCCAGTCCTCTAGAAACTTGTTGTCTCTTTGAAGTCTGATTTTCCCAGTTAATTTGTCCAGTTCTGCATAGTCTATTAGTTTTATTCTCCAATCTTCCAAAGTTGGTAATTCTTCTTGTTTCCATTTTTGGGCCAACAGTATTCTCGCTGCTGTTATTGCATACTGAAAAAGCTGAAATTCAATTTTGACATCCGTGATTCATCCAATCATGGACGAGCAGGGGTGTTTTGCCGCTGAAGGGGGCGGGCCTAAGGCTGACTCCAATGAGTGTTCATTCAAGTCCGCTCCCAGGATTTAAAAGCCGGCATAGCCTCCACTCGAGATGGCAGTCAGCTAGCATTCCCCCCCCCCCCATTCATAGTTTATAAGGTGTTGCTTTGCAATTGTGTTGTACCTTTATGGACCTTGCTATGGTTGCCGTGGTTGGGGCCAGATGAGAATTTCTGCCATCAGACAAATTGGGCCTGTCTGTGGGTTTAACCTTCCACATAGAAATCATCACAACTTTGGTGGATATGGCATTGGGTCAGTTCCTAGTCATTGGTGGAGAGAGTGTTAGGAGCCTTTGCTTCCCCTTCCAGGCTGATGGGGTATCCCATTAAAGGGATCCTGGGGAAGATGCTTCTGTCCTGAAGCCCATGTGGGGACTGGGGGCCATAGCCCTTCATGACACAGGAAGACTGTGGGAGTTGTACTCACTTGATCTATGTTATGAGTCAACCCCAGATTCAGCCCTGACCCCCAGTGTTTCTCCAATAGGTGGGCTGATTGGCTAACCCAAACCCATGCCAAACTCACTGACATCTGTAATCAATAAAGTTGTGGCATAATTTTAACCCATAAAATGTTATCTGTGGTTTTTTGTTTTACTGAGCTGTCCTGATGGGGTGGATTCATGGCACCTGGGCATGCAATTCTTCCATTATCCTACCAAAGTGGTTGTTAAGGTCGTATCTGCAATAGAGCTTCCCTCCACATCAGGCCAGTATTTAGATACAATTGAGGACAATCAAGATTAGCATCTGCCTAGAATGCACAACTTCTGTCAGGATTCCACAAAAGCACTCACCAGTCCTGATAAGTATCCCTTCCTTCCTTTCTGAATCAAGGACATGATAAAGACTCATAAAGACTGTGCTCAGGTGGTGTTGAGAAGCAAGAAGCAATTCACTCTGAAGGAAAGTTGGAGGCAGAGTGCCAATTATTTTATATTTGCTAATGGGAGCTAGTAGGACTCCAGAGTGAAGACAAAGTGGAGGGGAAGGGGCGTGCTGGGCTCTTCTTTTGAGCTGCAGGTCACTGAACTAACACTTGAGACTCTAACATAACAAACTGCTAACCTAAGAAACCAAATGCCCAAAACATGGTATTGGAAAGGGAATTAAAATGGGGGTCTTATTGAACAAAGTAAACATTGTTCCCCACATTTTGGGAAATTGTGGCTGACCCAAATAAAGATTTTATCATTTGAAACAATGCTGTTGATACATTTATAATAATTGACAGAGGTGGGATCAGCCTTTAAAATTTGAAAGGGAAAAAGTCCCACAATGCCATGAAATATATCTGATGAATCTGATACTATTTCAGGTCTAAAGAAATATTATACAGTTGCCTCATTATGTGGGTCTTGGTGCAAAGTCATCATGGGGAAAATTGAGCCAGGGCAGTCTTTATTCTGGATTAGGTAATCCAGAGAACTATTGTCTCTGGCTCTGCCAACCTTTGACTCTGGTTCCACCTACCACTGACTTTTGAGCCCTGACAAATTACCCGCAAGGGAATTCAGCCCTCCACAGAAAAAGGTTGCCTAGTCCTGCAATAGGCAGTGCAGACAATTGCTTGGATTTCCACCAAGCAATCCTGTAGCCTTCTCCCATTCCAAACTTTTTGGGTAACATAGACTGAAGAAAATACAACCCACCTCTCTTTTTCCTTGGCCTTATACACTTGCGTGGCTCAAACGTGTCTCTTCACATGTAACAGGGTCAGGGGAGGGAGAACTGCAATTGCAAACTATAGCTCATGAAGGATACACAATTCCACTTTGCTGCCTTCACATGGCAAGATTGGGTGGGGGATGACGACGACGGGAAGCTAAATTAATTTTTTTGCCTAGAGCACAAAATAGCTTGACCTAGTTCTGCCTGTATGACATGCACTGCAATTCAAATGCTCCCCACAATTAACTGCCCTGCAGTCTGCATTGACCTAGTGTATGTCAACAGCACAGCAGTGGCACAGAGCAATGCAAAGCATGAGGCCAGTGTGTGCATCCTACAACTTTCCAGTTTAAACAGGACCATGATGCTTACTCAAACAGAGGGGGCCCCAGGTTTGAGGAAACCAGAGCAAGATGCCCTCGGGGAGCCTCACATCACATTCAGGATGGTAGAAGTGGGAGGGTCCCTTTTTCTTTCTTTCCCAGCCCCCAAACAAAAGAAATTGTTCCCTATTGGGAACAGATCCTTTACCTATCATTCAACATATCTCATGCATGTTGTCAGTGTATTGCCTCCAGTTTGCTTATCAAACTGCTTTTCAAAACCTTTTTTAAAGAAGATGTTAAGCAAAAGGTGGCACTTGATAGGAATAGATTAATCTATCAGTTTGGATTTCCCCTCAGACCTTGATATCACCACCTTGATATTTCATAATGTCGTCTATGAGTATAGAAAAACTTTTATAAAGAAACAAATAATAGCAACACAGGGAGGTAAAAAAGGGCTGAAGCAACCCAAATCCTGCGGAAAGCCATCTAATTCAGATTTTAATTTTATCCTTACTTGTTTTTAAGAGGTGATTTTGATTTTGTATCAATGTTTATATTTGATGTTAGCTGCCCTGAGCCCGATCTCGGCCAGGGAGGGCGGGATACAAATAAAAGATGATGATGATTATTATTATTATTATTATTATTATTATTATTATTATTATTATGTGTGGTGAAGGAGCATTCAGTGTCCACAGGGCTATGTTACACTTACTGTATGGACAGAACATTGTACCGTAAGTTGCACAGACCCAGGGACAGCACATCCCATTTTGTCACTTGAGGAGATATGGGAAGTGCTGCCTTGCTGCTGCTTCTGTTGCCACCGCCTCTGCCACCGCCTGTCCCACCCGCCCTGGTAGAGAAGCAGAACTGGCACCAGCGCTGATTTTGGGTGAGATCTTGTGCACTCCGCAAGCTCTCACACAAACTCGGCAAGATTTGACCAGGAATCTGTGCTGATGCCACTAGCAGGGCACCACCACCTTGGGGGCTCCCACTGCCTAAGGCATGTGTCATCATGCCTAACAGCTGTGTCAGTCCTCTATACACCAAATAAAGCTCCAGGACAGAAATGTGAGAAGTCAACTGCATTTCCACTTGTAGTTTGCAGTGAAAGAGCAGTGATTAGGTGGCCCAGGAGTCAGAGGTGCCATCTTCTTGGGAGAATGGAGGGGGCTTGTGCATGAATGAATACTTTTGGGGGGGGTGAAACTGCCTTAGCCCCTAGGGCCTAGGGGTTGGCGTACCGGCCAGGAAGCCTCCATGTGGAAGCAGCTGTGCTGGAACTTCCTTTTATATTATCCCCCTCAGAGCACTTCCTCCTCCAGAAGAGGCTATATAGTGCTTGATTCTAGAAAAGCTCAAAGTGGTTTACTTTCGGCTGTGGACCTGCATCCAGTTATTTGTACATAATTCTCAGCTGTGCACAGATAAGTTACAATTGGCTTTTTGTAATCTTCTTTGAGGTTCATGGTGGTTTTTTGTTTTGTTTTGTGTTTAACAACCAAGCAGTATATAAATTTTATTTAAATAAGTAAATGCCCCCTTGCCCCTTTTATGTCTATATGACCAGTGTCAATATATGAATGAAACCTATTCCCTATCTGCAGTGTGTCCTTTTCATTCCCCTTATGAAATGGAAGATTCATGTTATTATAACTTAATTATGGGACTATCTGGGTTGTTTTCTCCTTGAATGCAGACTTAATGACAGTGTGTCATTATACAGACTGGTTATCATATAATCATATAATATCATATAATAGAATGATCTCACCTCCACAATTAGTTTTATTTCTCTTTCCGATTTTGACACTTCCTGAAATTAATATTTTAAGCTCATATTTAACAAAATATTCTAAAATCTGGAGAAAAGTTTCTTTCCTTTCTCTTTCATCAATAGGGCACCACTGATACAACATGCAACCAAAATGACAAATATAACTCCCACTGATGGTGGTATTGTGTCATTACTTATGGAACTGGACATGTGCATCAATGTGCATTAGGGACAGGTTCCCTTTATATGCAACAAGAAATGCAATTATGTATACAAGTGTTCTGGGTGTGGAAGGAGTTGTTTGGTGCTGAGCCTCATCTAAAATTTGAAAGCCAGAATGGAGAAATGTTCCCCAGATCCTATGCAAAAAGAAGTGAACACTGTTAGGAAGAAGAGATTGGCTCTTCATTTGCCATGGTTATTTACTTTGGTTTAATGTAAACTTCCATCACATAGCCTTCCTTGTAATGCATATAAACACCCAGAAGTCAAAAGTATATAACCAAAGTAAACACAGCATTAGAGAGCGGTTGAACCAGAGTAAGTAGTTCAGCAAATAAGCTTTTGGATTGATCTTCCATTTACATGCAGCTCGAATCTATATATTTGTTATTAATTGTTGTGCTTTCCTTTAAACAACAGTTGTTAAAAACAGATTTGCTAGAGCATCTGGAGCAGGAAAAGAGCAATTCTTTCATTAGCACTAGTACACCTCTGCCTCTTTAGTCAGAAGCAGAAAGCGACGTAATTATGCCACTGTATACCTGGCAAAGGCAACACATTCCAGTGTGAGGGAATAAACCAAATTTTAAGAGAATGTCCATCTGTAGCTGAGCCCTGCAGTCAGACATTCGTAAGAAGGGAGACTCTTTACACCATGAATAACATACAAACTGTATTTTAAAACAATGTTTTAATTACAGTTGTCACTATGCAGCAAGAAAGCTGTCACCAGCCAGAGGCATGAAATCACATAATTTGACAATGACAGGTAGGAAGCCAGATGTAAGAGACTGTAAACAAATTCTGAGCCTGTTTTAACAGGTGAAAGAAGAAAAAACAGCAACAACCCGGACGCTTAAAATTTAAGCAGGATGCTGAATATTTAAATCGTGAACTTTCTCTAGTGATTGATTAATCAACATTAAGTTAGTGTGGATGGTTTATAATGTTTTATATTCTGCAATTGTATGGCTGGCTTCATAAATCAATGCCCTTTCTAGCATTACCATCCCTATCAGGCAGTACTTGAGTAGCATATATAGTAAATAGCTTTGTTTTAAAATATATTTCACAGGCAGTGACTAGCAGGGGTGGGGGAACCTGTGGCCCTTCAGATGTTATTGAACTACATGTCCCATGAGCCCCAGCCAGCATGGCCAATGCACCATGCTAAACTGTGTTTCAGCAGCCTCCCACTGAAGGCTATAATATATGAAGCAATCTTCATAATGTGGGCAGTGAGCTATAGACAAAAGTCATCATTTGGTGGAGGTGCTTAAGCAACAGAGCTATAGTCATGTTTGATCCAAGGTGCAGAAACCAAATTGCCGTGTACATAAAAATACGTCCTAATGCTTAAATCATAAAAAATGCTTCCCAGAACAAGATGACAAAGCCAGTTGGGTAATTGTGAGCTATGTTGGGCCATTGAGCCCTGAATGCTTCCAGTTCCCATAATCCTCTGATTTCTGGTGATGAATTTTATGTTTCATGATGGCTTCTAACACCAAAGTTAATCATCTGGATGAAGATACAGAATACAGTATAAATGACGAATGGGCCTTCTGCTTAGAAAAAAGAATTCATTTTTCACTGCTTAATTGTAGCAAGTGCCTGACATTGTGGGGTATTGGGCCAGGGTACGAAATCCATTATGGGCTATGGCAGTGCAGCTTAGGCTGCTCAGAATAGTATTTATGTGGCCTAAAATGCAACTTTACAGAATGATTAAATGTTTATTCATTGCATCAAGTGCGTGCTAAATGTAAAGCCATTAGGAGAAAGTTGCAATGTAAGTTTCAACTTCTTGAATATTTGAGGTTCTAAGCGTTGCATCTTCAAAATATGAAATGGATTGTCTTCATGTTGTTGTTGTTGTTGTTGTTGTTTAGTCATTTAGTCGTGTCCGACTCTCCGTGACCCCATGGACCAGAGCACGCCAGGCACTTCTGTTTTCCACTGCCTCCCGCAGTTTGGTTAGACTCATGTTTGTGGCTTCGAGAACACTGTCCAACCATCTCGTCCTCTGTCATCCCCTTCTCCTTGTGCCCTCAATCTTTCCCAACATCAGGGTCTTTTCCGGGGAGTCTTCTCTTCTCATGAGGTGGCCAAAGTACTGGAGCCTCAGCTTCAGGATCCGTCCTTCTAGTGAGCACTCAGGGCTAATTTCCTTAAGAATGGATGCGTTTGATCTTCTTGCAGTCCATGGGCCCTCAAGAGTCTCCTCCAGCACCATAATTCAAAAGCATCAATTCTTCGGCGATCAGCCTTCTTTATGGTCCAGCTCTCAGTTCCATACATCACTACTGGGAAAACCATGGCTTTAACTATACGGACCTTTGTTGGCAAGGTGATGTCTCTACTTTTTAAGATGCTGTCTAGGTTTGCCATCACCTTTCTCCCAAGGAGCAGGCGTCTTTTAATTTCGCGACTGCTGTCACCATCTGCAGTGATCATGGAGCCCAAGAAAGTAAAAGCTCTCACTGCCTCCATTTCTTCCCCTTCTATTTGCCAGGAGGTGATGGGACAAGTGGCCATGATCTTCGTTTTTTTGATATTGAGCTTCAGACCATATTTTCACCCTCATTAAAAGGTTTTTTAATTCCTCCTCACTTTCTGCCATCAAGGTTGTGTCATCTGCATATCTGAGGTTGTTGAGATTCATCCAGCCCAGCCTTTTGCATGATGAATTCTGCATATAAGTTAAATAAGCAGGGAGACAATATATAGCCTTGTCGTACTCCTTTCCCAATTTTGAACCAGTCAGTTGTTCCATATCCAGTTCTAACTGTAGCTTCTTGTCCCAGGAGACAGATGAGGTGATCAGGCACTCCCATTTCTTTGAGAACTTGCCATAGTTTGCTGTGGTCGACACAGTCAAAGGCTTTTGAATAGTCAATGAAGCAGAAGTAGATGTCTTTCTGGAACTCTCTAGCTTTCTCCATAATCCAGCACATGTTTGCAATTTGGTCTCTGGTTCCTCTGCCCCTTCGAAATCCAGCTTGCACTGGGAGTTTTCGGTCCACATACTGCTTAAGCCTGCCTTGTAGAATTTTAAGCATAACCGTGCTAATGTGTGAAATGAGTGCAATTGTGTGGTAGTTGGAGCATTCTTTGGCACTGCCCTTCTTTGGGATTGGGATGTAGACTGATCTTCTCCAATCCTCTGGCCACTGCTGAGTTTTCCAAATTTGCTGGCATATTGAGTGTAGCACCTTAACAGCATCATCCTTTAAAATTTTAAATAGTTCAGCTGGAATATCATCACTTCCACTGGCCTTGTTATTAGCAGTGCTTTCTAAGGCCCATTTGACTTCATTCTCCAGGATGTCTGGCTCAAGGTCAGCAACCACACTACCTGGGGTGTATGAGACATCCATATCTTTCTGGTATAATTCCTCTGTGTATTCTTGCCACCTCTTCTTGATGTCTTCTGCTTCTGTTAGGTCCCTTCCACTTTTGTCTTTTATTATGGAAATCTTTGTACGAAATGTTCCTTTCATATCTCCAATTTTCTTGAACAGATCTCTGGTTTTTCCCATTCTATTGTTTTCTTCTATTTCTTTGCATTGCTCGTTTAAGAAGGCCTTCTTGTCTCTCCTTGCTATTTTTGGGAAATTTGCATTCAATTTCCAGTATCTTTCACTATCTCCCTCACATTTTGCTTGCCTTCTCTCCCCCGCTATTTGTAAGGCCTCGTTGGACAGCCACTTTGCTTTCTTCATGTACAAAGAACCAACTATATGGATTGTCTTCGTGTACAAAGAACCAACTAAATGGATCGGCTGCTGCCTATATATGATTGCAAGTGATCTCCCTGGAGCAGCATCCTGTTTGTTGCTGCAGCCAGACCTAACAAATTGATTGGCGTTGTGGCTGTGTGGACCTCTGAGCCCCCTTCACTTAGGGGTGGCACCATCACAGTAGTCGTCATCATTTGGGAGAAAATGGGTGTCTAGACTGCCCTGTGTATTCAGTCCTGATATTATTACTACTCAATGGGGGCAAAATATGTGCTTGGGCTTATAGTGTTGTGGGAACAGCAGAACAAATTGGTACATTCCAGCGCTTTAGGAACTATTTATTGTTACAAAACACCTGGAAAATCCTAAACATAAACTGATGCAATGTAGCATGACTATCTTAACTTGGTTTGGGGGCCTAGCTCCTCCTGCCCCCTTTAGTTGATGCAGCAGCAGCCAACTTCTGACTGAAAGCAGTGCCTATATTGCTGTGAAACTGCTTGAGCTTAGTGGTATAAGCCTGAAACATGCTATTTCTGCTGGAAAATTCTCTAAAACATGACAGGGTTCAATCCAGGTACCCCCTTTTCCTTCTTCACAGATTGGCACTGTGGTAGTGCTCCCTATAATTTGTGGGGTGGAGAATGAAACACTAGACTAAGGCTTGTAGTTTTACACATACAATCAGGTAATAAAATGACTGGCCAAAAGAAATCCACATAGAATCTCTAGTGAGTTGCAGGTGGGGAATCTCAAACTCCACTAAACCACAGCAAAGCACTCTTCCAACTCTATGATTCTATGAGAAAACACTATGGCACTAAGGTTAAATAGCATTTTGAACACTTGCAATGTGGCTGGCAAAAATACCTTAGTACAAAGCCTTTTTACAAGGTGGACTTTGTTTAATAACTATAATTCTTTGACATTACATTTTGCGACATTTCATTTGAAAGAAGAAAATGTTCTGCTTGTTCTGTACCCGCTAACAATACAGTGAAAGGAAAACATTGCCATATCTCAACAAGAAGCCACATGCCTCTACAACCTGCTGCAGGCGAATGAAATAGTCTGATTCAATTAGCCACCCAACAGAAATATTTTCACTGGCTTAGAAAGAGGGCAATTGCAAGGGGTTTGAAGGGGCTAGGTTCAATATGGCCCCTTTGGAAGTGTCCAGTAGCTCTACCTGGTAATGAATTCCAGAAGAAAGACACATGAAAGGGCCAGAACTGTTTTACCTTTGATGGGGATTTTTTTTTCTAAGCAAATTGCTTGGGTATGGGATCCAGTTTGGGGCATTAGTGAGGAGCAAAGCGTTAAAATCTTCTACCCTCCCCCAACTGTCAAGGCTAAATCAGTGTTTGAAACTCCCATTGTTCTAGGCCCATTTTGCGACACAGAATTTCAATTGTGTGAGCAGTTTTTGAGCTCTGGGCGCAGCACTGCGCCTAAGATTTCAGATTAAAACTGCAGAGTAGAGGGAAAGGAGGACCATTTTCTGCCTCCCCACTTCTAGCTACTCTCTGAAGACTGGAGACCCTCTTAAGAATATGGGGGGGGGGAGCAGGGAAAGGACTAGACCATGTGAAAAATGAACATAATATTTTAGCTGCAGTTCATTCATTATCAACATTGTATTCTTGTTATAAAAAACACTGGGCTCGATTAGGCCTCCACACTGGTGATTTGTGTTTTTTAAATCTGCACATATTTTAAAGTTTTACAAATAGGGAGCTAAAATTTAGACTAGTCAGCCCTGCTGTGTTCATTGCTTTCATCAAGGGTTGGCTATCTGGTGGTTGGTTTTTTTAATGTCTCACCACTTCATGTTTTTACTGAACATTCTTGTTTCTCTTATTCCTTTACATTCATGTGAATATTCACTGTGTGGCAAGCACAAGGTGACTTGAATTCCTCTTCATCCTAAGAAACCCTGTGGCATTTTAAATATATCTTGCTTTGTTGAAAACCTTGCAAATCACAGTAATCCTTCCCTTTGTTTCCCTTGATGATGAATATCCTTTTGAGAGACAAAGTGACTCCACCTTGCACTCAAGTCTAATGACTTCTGAGATTCTAAATTAGCCACATGATTTTTAATGCATACTGTTGCATTCTACAGCATGTTCATTGCATTAATCAAAATGTCCCCCTATTCCCATCAGTGAAGGGCATCATCTCATTTAGACACTTACGGGAATAGCCTCTTGAGGACCAGTTTATGTGTCCTCCTCTGCACTGACAAACCAGAAATTCTCCCAGGGACTTGTTACCTGTAAAAGCTTGTTAAAGCATCTTAGAGGTAGAATAGTGAACATTCATTCCAGTGTTTTTCTGGTTCAGCTACACTCTCTCTAGCTTCCTGTTTCTAGACATTTCTAGAAAACAATGCTTTTGATTCTTCTGTTTGAAGAGTAACACTGGAGTTGATACCTTTCTAAAGAACAGTCACCAGAAAGCATGTATCAGTGATTGTTTGCAGACATAACTTGCACTAATGTATTAGTTGTATGCCTTATTATGACAACTGTTATGAAGTGTGCAGTTTGCACACAGAGTTGCAGTTCTCACATGCAACTCTGACGCCTCATTTTTAAATCTTTTGACATCAAGACCTGAGCACGTCCCAAATTTGGCACTTTGTGGCGCCAAAGTATATTACCAATTATCACTCAAGCAATTCATTATAATGAAAGAGAATTAGCATATTGTTTAAAAAGATGTTAAACAGAATCAAGTGACACAAATAGCACACTACCAATAGGCCAGTTTTAAGAGTTAGCACTACTCATTCAGCTGATCAGTTGTAAAAAGATGCATAGAAATACATAGTAACATTGATCAGGGAGAAGGAATTGTGTAGGAGATATGCTGGCTGGAAAAGGGAGATTTGACTGAAGGTGGGTGCACTGGCGGAGGAAGAGGGGTGGGGGGATCCCAGTAGGGTGCTATTGCGGCTGCCTCTCCGCTCGCGCTGGGACCACGCCCCCTCAGACGGCACGCCATGCCCCCAGGATGCCCCCAGCCCTGTCCCTGCCTTCTCTCTGCCCCCCCCCCAGTGCCAGAGCATGAAGCTCCTCCACTGTGTGGGTGGCATCCGAAGGACAGTGGATGTCGGCTTGGGCCAATTGCTTTAGAAAGATAAGGGAGGTTGTCAAAGGAAGAAGGAAGTCTGATCCTTCTTTCACATGCCCTTGTTACTGATTCTCATTATTTCCCATTCATGTACACCTTCACCCTCAGGCCAATAATTCTTTCACTGAGAGTGCAAGCAGCACCTGTTGTCTCCTCTGACTTCTCTGTGATGCAGGGAAGAATGGAGTCTTATGAGTTTTATTCAATTATATATTCTTGTACCATGGTGTATCAAAACCAAAACATTTTAGAAAGGAAGATCATTGGAACATTTGCCATTCTCCTTATTTTAGCAGTCATGAGGCCAGAGTCATGAAACATGGTATTCCCATTTTGTTATGCATTCTACATACACATGCATGCACACTGAGAGTTCTTCAGAATTTTACTGATTCCTATATTCATAACTTAAGTACAGTTCTGTATGGTTTTGACCTTTTCATGATTCCATGATTTGATTGACTGGCTACTCCCATTTCTCCCCCTGTTTACAGCCTCACTAACCTGTGGGGAAAGAAGAGAAATGGTCAGCCAATGAAAATGCAGAATACTGAAAAGATCAAAGCAGTAAAACATGCTGCAGTCTTTCATAGGATATATTAGTCATTAACATTTTGCTATCACACCATAAAATATAATTTTTCTACATGCAGCTAAAGAGTATCATGGAAGTTGAAAGATACATTACGTTGAACAATAAATTTGATTCACTTATGTGGATATACAAATTCGAAACTTAGCAAATATTATATTGGTTGTTAATTGCCAGTTAAATATAATTATAAATTATAACAATATAATTTTAGCCCCTGCACTTGCAATGACATCCTGTAAAACAGCCCTTGCTGTGCTGCTGTGGTTAGATCCAGTGTGCCATAGACTCTTGTGTTAGCTTTCAGTACAAGCTGCTCTCATATATCCTAGGCAAGTTACCAGTGCAGTATACAATTAATTAAACCATTTGTCACTAAAATGTAGATTACTTTGTAGGAAAGCCTGTCACTTCTCTTTGAACAAGTAATATTTAGGGCATTTACATGTTATACACAGGGTGCTTGAAGTGCCCGCAAGACACTTTATGTGGCATGATTAAAACAGTAGGCGCTGTCACCAAGGAAACAAAGACCTGAAGCTATTCACAAGCGGCCTTCATAGGCGAATAACAAATGTATAGTCTGGGATAATAAGAAGTTATAATATTTGCAAATAGGATAATAATGTATGTAATGAAACCTGTAATTTAATAACTCCAGCTTGTAAAGATGCCAGGACTCTCAGTACCACATTACTTGCTGTTCTGTGGTAGTGACCGTGGCTCATGGGCAATGACGCGGAGCAGCAAGAATGAATCTTCTTCATCAGCCAGTCACTCAGTTATATGGTCTCATGTCGCTTGCTATGCAGCTCTGCCTTTTGCCCTTCATCATGCATTATGCCGCTCATGCATTCTCCCGTAGTATTCTATTTGTTTTCCTCTCTTTGCTGCTGGTGACCTTCTTCATCCACTGTTCCCGTGCCAAAGTGCCTTAAAGGAACTGCAAAGTGTTCAGCAGAACGTTTTGAAAAACTGAACATGCATTCATGCAAGAAAATAGTTTAGCAGAGGTTGTGAAAGAAAAAAAACCTATGTGCCTTAAATGTGCAGGAGCCACGTATAGAAGGACTGAAGGTTGCATCCAACTAAATAGGTTTAAGACAGTCGTCCGTACTCTGAATATGACTGAGTTAGATACAACCCTGAGTAACCAACTCCTGGGAAATCCTCCATCCCCAATACAAGCAGAACTGGAGACTGGCAGTGATTATGCTGTGTGCACTTCCTCCACTTTTTCTTAACAACAGCAATGGACTCCATGTCATGTTGCTAGCTACTTTGCAAATGTCCTGGCCGCAACACAATAGAGGCTTAGGCACACTTAATTCTGTATAGTGGCACCTTGGTTCCCAAACACCGAAAACCCAGAAGTAAGTGTTCCGGTTTTCGAACATTTTTCGGAAGCCAAACATCTGATGTGGTTGTCAGCTATTGTTTCTGGGGTGCCTGCACCAATCAGAAGCCGTGCCTTGGTTTCCGAACATTTCGGAAGTCAAACAGACTGCTGGAATGGATTAAGTTTGAGAACCAAGGTACCACTGTACTGGATTTTAGTGCCTGTGTACAGAGCTCCTATTTTACTGTGTGTGGAAGTCAGTTGCTGTTCAGAAGGAAAGAAAAAAAGTTATCCCCTGCACATACATAGAGCTCTCTGCAGCAGGGCAACTGGGAGGGCAGCCTGTTTCTGGCCCATGTCAGATCACGTGCTCATTCATAAGTCGGCTCTGACGGATTTCCACATCAATCTGGACACACATAAAAACACAAAAATTGCATTCTTTTTAATAGTTTTTTAAAATAATAACAATACACATTTCTGAATACATTTTATATTAAATGTGTATTTTTTGTATGTATTTTAACAAAACATGGCCATTTATATACAATAGTTTTTTTGGGTTTTGTTTTGTTTTTGAGTCAAGAATTGTATTGAAAAATTTGGAGGCATGTGAAAAAGAAAGGATAATGGTGTTCTGGTCCAGGAAGTCTGACTCAGATCATTTCACTTAAAAATGCAGGCTGAACCCTGCCACCCTAGCAATTGGTTGTGACAGGATTACACCTGCCTGTTGTATTTATTGAGTGGGCTTCTCTTTAGCAGTTTCCTCTCTGCCTGTCAAATCACATCATCAGTGGATCATACACATAAAGTAGTTATTGGCAATTGCTTAGCTGAGTTTATTGGGCCAATTTTGAAACTGTAAAAAAAGGCACAGAAACTTTTTTATTTTGATGTAAGGTTTTTAAAAATAATGTTTTATGTAGTGGTGACCTCGGTGCATTTCATTATAATTGTCTTAAAAATATGTCACATGTCTCATAGTCAAATTTTAACAAGGATACTATAATGTGCCAGGTTAGAGTTTATTTCTATCTCTGATACATTTCATTTCCCAGTCTAAATTGCCGTATGTAGTTTTGTCCTAATTCTCGTTAAGGTTGCATGATACTTCATAGTTAAACAGCTCCTCACAGGAATTAATCAAGCTCTGCAAGAATTTGACCTGTGACTTTGTGTGCTCTTATTCTGTGAGGTTGATGTAGAATATGCATAAAAATAATTTAAGTTCAAGAAAACCAATTAAATTCCAACTGTTGAGCACTGTTGCTGACAATTATTTTGCCCACAATGTTAGAATCCAAATAGCAAATACCTGTTTGAAATGTTCTCTAGTAATTACCATGAATGTGAAATTTTGTCACATTTTTTGAGTCTATTATGTTGTCTTATATATGTATATAGCTTTAATTCTATCAATGCTTAATTGTATTTTAATTATTGCTTTTGCTATGTTTCTAAAAGTTCTTGTTTTTATCTGTAAGCCACCCTGAGTTCCATCAGGGAAATAGGCAGGGTATAAATACATTACTAGTACTACTACCCCCCAGATTGCGCCCCTGGAGGGTAAGCATATAAATATGGTATCCCCTGTCCCCACTATCAGTATGTTGAGTAATAATTTATTTAGAATTTCCAATGGATTGAAGAAACACATGGGGACAATGTAATTGTTGCAAATATGGTGTCTCTGGCTAACCCCGTGATAAAAGAGACTATATTATATTGGCCTCTGGAACTTTGAAAATAGTATAGTAAAGTTAAAGTGCAAGTGGAGATGATGAAATGGTATGTTTAGCCACTTTTGTAAATTCCAGATACTGGCACTGTTCAGATTTGGTGGAGATATAAACATGATACAAATAATATCATTAGATTGATATATACCTGAGCGCCTTCTAGCTACCCCTCACAGATGTGTCTAAAGTTCTGATCTGCATCTCTGGCACATACGGTACATTTTTTCATGGAGAAACACATTCATTAATTTTGTCTTTTACAGTGATCTATGGCATGTTTATAACAGGAAATTCTCTATCTTACAGATTCCTAATTGACATAAAATGGTGAGGATTGAGATGTGTGGTCCTTTTGTAAAGTCTCTTTAGGGAAAATCAGTAAATTTTGTTCTGTTTGGTTTGCATCTATAAAAATCAGATCACTTAGCAGCCAAGTTGTGTTTTACAAATACGACAAGGATAAAGATAACACGAAATAAAGTTACTTACAGTGAGCCAGTTTGAACTATCACATCTTGGCTGATAAGTTAATATGTGAAGGGGCTCTCCCCCCCCATGCAGTCACGAAGCTGCATGCTATGGTACCAGGGGCGAATGGGGACGTGGCTGCCGCATGTCCCGGGGGGTGGCATGCTGCCCATGGGGGCGTGGTGGTCGTCCTGGGAGCGTGGCATGTCGCTTGCGGGGGTGTGGTGCCCGACGCAGAGGGGGGGGTGTGGCGTGTGCTGGGGCGGCGGGAGCGATGGTACCCCCCTCCCTGATGGTGCCGGGGGCGGTGTACTTCTCCCACCCCTCCCTTCCTCCGCCAGTGCGCATTCATTCATCCCCCAGGAAACTTGACCATGGTTCCCTATTTCACCTGAACCTGACAACCGTGGTGGCCAGCTTTGAAATAAGCCAGGATATTAAGCCAACTTAAAACCATGGTTTAATACTGGCTTGTTTCAAATCTGTTCACTATAACTACCCAATTCAAAAAAAACCAAGAAACTGTGGTAAATTTGAGACTTCCTCATATGTGTGCTTGCACTGCGAAGAGAGGAGCAGAGGAGCTGCATGCCCAGATAAAAAACCCATCCATATCTGCTGAGAACATTTTAACATAGCCAGTATTTGCACGAGTGCTCAAAATTCTTCATGGAAAATCCTATAAAGCAGTGTGCATGTGTGAATGTATGTGTTCTTTTATGGCAGTCTTCTGTATACAGTACTTGCCTTCTAAGAAAGCTTAGCCCTCAACCTGTGAACCTTTCTGCCCCACTGGAGATGGAAACTTATCACTACACTGAGAGGTGCAATGTCTGCTGAGCCTCAATTTATGTCCCATTTGCAGATCCGCACCACTACCACCAGCTTCCATTCTGTTGTTATTTCACTGTTCCATTATGCCTCTGGTTCTGCTCTACTTGCCTTCCTGCAAGAAAGGAGAATTTCAGAATGCTGATAATGGATTTAGTGCATGCACCCACAAGAAAGCAAGCAAAGAAACAAAAAAGATCCCACGTCCAAGTCAAAGAAATGTTTATTCCAAGGAGGGGGAGTTGCTCCAGCAAAGAGCATTTTTAAAAAAGGAAACTTAAAAATAATAATAAATACTCCACTCCTGGAAAAGAAGAAAATTTCATTATTATTATTATTATTAAAAATTAATTCAAAAATACATTTTAAAACATATATTTGAGGTAAAGTGGCTCTTTTAAAATAATAAGAACGATTTTTACAATATTTTAGAGTGTTGTACTCCTATAAAAATGCAAAAATTAGAAAACCTCTTTTTTTCTTCTGGGGAATCATACTTTATCCATGAATAGTTAAATAAAACATTGTTGTTCCTTTTATTTTTTAAATTACTCTTAACAGGTCTTTAAAATTGTTTAATTAAAAAATAATGTTATTTCTTTGTTTTTACACCCACTGGATAATACCAGTTAATGAACAGGAGGTGGGTCTTCATCATGGGCCTATGTGCATAGGCCACTCTAACTTCCAGATTAAAGTGTGGAGATTAGGTATAGGGAAGGATGACTGAATACTGGGAAATGGCTATGTTGCAGCCAGGCCTGACTTTTAGGATTTCTGTATGATGCACCTGTTTCAAATGTCCTGACATTCATACTTTACATTTTAAGGATTACACTTAACTTAAATAAACACCTAAAAAAAAAGCTTGTAAATGTGTGAAGAGGAACCCGCAGAGTCTGCAGACGTGCAGAAAACACTTTAGTTTCCTCCTGATACCAAGGGTTACTGCCCAGGCGTGGCAGTTGAAAATTTACAGAATGGAAGCTGGGAATTCTGGAGAATGAAACCAGGTAGTGCCTTAAGGTCAGTGCTTTTTTCTGGGAGGATGCAGGGGTACGCATACCCCTAAACATTTTGTGAATCTTTGTACTTTTGTCCATTTACTGTATTTGTTTTCCCTGATTTGAACTATAAAATGGTGATTTTCTTGAGTCAAAATGAGAGTACCCCTAAACATTCTTTTAGAAAAAAAAACACTGCTCAAGGTACTAAATGGTTGTATGCTATTATCAGTGCTTACACCCTGTCTCCAAATTTTGACTCTAGCGGACTTAGATTAACCTGCAGTTGCTTCATCTCATTTTTCAAATGACAACCTTGAAATTAACTTATTAAAAATTAGGAGTCAAGTGATCATTATTATGTATACTGCATACAGCCCAGTCTATCAAATTTTACACTTCCATCAAAGGTCTGGCAAATGCAAACCGCTCATATCACATAAGTACCAGAGCATCAGAACTTTGGCTTTGCCCACTGTTTGCATAAATGTTAACAACAAAGGCAATCTATGCTGTGCGCCAAAAAATATCATAACCATTATAATTAAAAAGCCTGACCTTTATCAAAATTCCTTGGTACATGCGCTTGCAATTTCTTCTTCTAAAGTGCAAACTCTCCAGCTGTTATTGTTATTAGGGCATGTTTTCCCCTGATTAACTTTTCAAGGATAATTTCTAGTTTTAAGTGATTAACTTTGTTACCCTGTTTAAGTCACTTGGCTGGATTCATGGTAATTTTATTTGAAGCAGAGACAAAGAAAAGTGATCCTTTATTAAGATTTGAGGCTATAATGTGCAGTAATTGGCTAGAAATGCCAACTAATGGAATGGCAGTCATGAATTTTGATGTCAGCCTTTTTCCGGATTCAGTTATATGCAGGAAGGGTGTTCTACTTCTGAAAATACAAGTTACACTGGTTGTTATGACTAAGTGGTGCAATTACCTGGCTTTCATGGATGACTGGCTTGAGCTATCACTCTGAAATGTAGTGTTGTGTGGAAACTAATTTTGTAAGATGAAGTTTGCTTCTTCTTTAAGGGTATGAAAGGCTGCCCAAACACCCTTCACCTGCATGTTATTCTCCCTTCCTAAAAGTTGCCCGTCCTTTGGTTTTCAAGAATGCTAATTTGCAAATTGCTTGCATGTTGTTCTGTCATTTTGACTTTTCTCTAGAACCTCACTCAAAAGGCAAGTTAATACAGGATTGGTCATGAAAGGCAAAATGGGTTGCATGCTTTCCTCCATTGTTGGGGTAGCCAACATGATGGCATCTACAGTGGTACGTTGGTTCCCGAACTCAATCCATTCTGGAAGTCCGTTTGACTTCCAAAATGTTTGCAAACCAAGGCATGGCTTCTGATTATTATTATTAATTAATTAATATTTATTATTTATACCCCGCCCATCTGGCTGAGTTTCCCCAGCCACTCTGGGCGGCTTCCAATCAAGTGTTAAAAACAATACAGCATTAAATATTAAAAACTTCCCTAAACAGGGCTGCCTTCAGATGTCTTTTAAAAAGAAGATAGCTGCTTATTTCCTTCACATCTGAAGGGAGGGTGTTCCACAGGGCGGGCGCCACTACCGAAAAGGCCCTCTGTCTGGTTCCCTGTAACCTCACTTCTCGCAATGAGGGAACCGCCAGAAGGCCCTCGACGCTGGATCTCAGTGTCCGGGCTGAACGATGGGGGTGGAGACACCCTTCAGGTATACAGGACCAAGGCCATTTAGGGCTTTAAAGGTCAGCATCAACACTTTGAATTGTGTTCGGAAACGTACTGGGAACCAATGCAGATCTCTCAGGACCGGTGTTATGTGGTCCCGGCGGCCACTCCCAGTCACCGGTCTAGCTGCCGCATTCTGGATTAATTGCAGTTTCCGGGTCACCTTCAAAGGTAGCCCCACGTAGAGTGCATTGCAGTAGTCCAAGTGGGAGATAACTAGAGCATGCACCACTCTGGCAAGACAGTCCGCAGGCAGGTAGGGTCTCAGCCTGCGTACCAGATGGAGCTGGTAGACAGCCGCACTGGACACAGAATTAACCTGCACCTCCATGGACAGCTGTGAGTCCAAAATGACTCCCAGGCTGCACACCTGGTCCTTCAGGGGCACAGTTACCCCATTCAGGACCAGGGAATCCCCCACACCCGCCCGCCCCCTGTCCCCCCAAAACAGTACTTAAGTCTTGTCAGGATTCAACCTCAATCTGTTAGCCGCCATCCATCCTCCAACCGCCTCCAGGCACTCACACAGGACCTTTACCGCCTTCACTGGTTCTGATTTAAAAGAGAGGTAGAGCTGGGTATCATCTGCATACTGATGAACACCCAGCCCAAACCCCCTAATGATCTCTCCCAGCGACTTCATTTAGATATTAAAAAGCATGGGGGAGAGGACAGAACCCTGAGGCACCCCACAAGTGAGAGCCCAGGGGTCTGAACACGGATTCCCCCAACACCACTTTCTGGACACGGCCCAGGAGAAAGGAGCGGAACCACTGTATGACAGTGCCCCCAGCTCCCTGATTGGCTGATTGGCCCCGGAAACAATGCCAACAGCCGAAACGGACGTTTGGCTTCCAAAAAAAGTTTGCAAACAGGAACACTTAGTTCCAGGTTTGCAATGTTTGGGAGCCAATTTGTTATGTAGCCAACCTGTTCGGGAATCAAGATACCACTGTATAGGTTGTTAGACGCCAGCTCCCAGCAACCCCAGCCAGTATGAGCAAAACTCAGGGATGATGGGAGTTGTAGTCCAGAAACATATAGAGGCCACTGGTCCTCACCCTCCATTCAGCAGTAAGGGGACCTGCAGAATGTGTGCATGCCCCTCCATCCAGTTCCAATTTAATCAAAGCCTCACAGTAGAGATGATGAACAAATCTGTTTGTTTCCAGTCTGTGTCAATTTTGCATGAAAAGGGCATGTCACTAGGAATAATTCACTTATGCACATGACTCAGTCATATTTATATGAAAGAGAATGAATAGAATAAAATCATAGTCCATCTGGTTCCAACGTGGTATTTCATGAGCTGGAAAGTGGGGAAAGCACTAAACAGGCCTGGGGCAGATTGTTCATTGTATCTGAAGGTGCCTTGTTTTGAAAACGCTTGGGCAAGGTTGCTCTTCTGAGAAGTAGGGCAGAGCAATTCCTGGAGTGCTCACCTATTGTGTTATCCTCTCACCTCAAGCAATACCTAGCACATTATGATGGTGGTGACATAAATGAATTTAGTGTACTTATTCTCTCATGTAAACGTGGTTTGTGTTGGAGATTGTGTCTTGCAATTGTGATAAAAATGCATAATGAAATAGAATCCAGCATGTGAGAAGCATCTCAGTACTATGATCTGCAGCCCGGAAAGATGCCAAAATGAGTGATTAATTTTGCTATTATCAATTACCAGAAATGCTGTTCATAGGGAATTTATTAAATAGAAATTAAATAATGGAGGGGCTTCACTTACCATTCATATGATAAGCCAGACCTCAAGGCTAAAGGCAGAATCTTGACAAATAGGGAGAACATAATGATAGATGTTGACAGCTAGGATACATTTTATAATGGATCTTTTGCCATTTTGATTTGGGGCTGTTTACTACTTAGATTTGAAACTAGCAAGAGAGATGGTTTATTCAGTGCCTCTTATTTCTGTAAGCTGAAATATAGCTCTACAGTGTTGGTTACATTTTTATGCAGGATAATGGTGCCTAAAAGAATAAGAAATCAGAATATGCATTTGGGGTATGCACTCCAGTGCTTGATATATTATTTTGAATTATATTATTTTGAATTAAAAATAATAGTTACATTGGACTTGAAAGCAAAAGAGGACCTGAGGCATGTAATAGGAATGAAAACCATAGGAGTGAAACACTGTATTTGTTAAAGAATGCTGCTTAAATTCTAACTTTCCTGTCTGAATGCAAGAACCCAAACATCATCACAATAATTCTGTATTGTAGTTTAGCAAAACAAAACCAATATTAGAAAGGCTTTCTTTAGAAAAACATAGCAACTGATCCATTTTACATTTTTCTCTGTTACATAGTGGAATCCTAAATGCTGGACAACTGGCGTTTACAATGGATCTCTGCAGGAATAATTTACCAATGCAAAATCTACATAGGCAACTTCAGTTTCTCTATTTTTGCATAGAATTGATGGGGGATAGCAGAATGCAAAAATATCCTGGCCATTATTGATACTGGATTCCATCATTCTTAAAGGAACATTTAAAAATTATTACGGTACTTACTAGTGGTACTCTGTTGAATCTGCACAGAGCATCTTGTGTAAATCCTGCACAAATCTGAGGGATCACCAGGAAGGGCTTAGACAATATTCATAATGTGCACATATACATTTCTTGCAAGGAATGAGATGCAAGTCTGCAATTCATTAACTGAACTATAACAGGGCAAAGGTGTGAGGCTGCTAAAAAAATATTTGGACCCAGCTGTATACTTTTGTATCCTCCAACTCTGGGTTCAGGACATATTGTGCAAATTGAATGGAATTGCATCTATTTATTCTCTTTCTAAGACTTTTGATTTAAATAATACTACTAAGAATAATACTAATATGTTGCTGTTGTTGTTGTTGAAATTTCTGTACTGCCCTTCATCCAACAATATAATAACACAAAAATACACACCATAATAACAAACAAAAACAATACCCCCACAGTTTAAAAGACCATAGATTGCTTCATTAGCTAAAGGCCTGGGAGAAGAAGGATGTTTGTGCCTGGCAACTATGTAACGAAGGCACCAGGCGACCCCCCCCCCCGGGAGAGTATTCCACAAGTGGGGCACCCAATTTTGGCATTGCAGAGGGCACCACTGAAATTTGAGACCCCGGGATCTGCCACTTTTGTTTTGTTATTGTATGTGTGCTTTGAATCTTGCACAAACGGACCTAGTGGACTTTAGCTATAAGGTTTACTATTTGAACTCAGAATTAGATAGCTTTGATTTACAGTGGCAGCAGACAGCTTTTAAACTTGTCTGTTCTAATATATTTGGTGTTGAGGGTGACAAAATAGGAGTACAGTGGTACCTCGGGTTAAGACCTTAATTCATTCCAGAGGTCCATTCTTAACCTGAAACTGTTCTTAACCTGAAGCACCACTTTAGCTAATGGGGCCTCCTGCTGCCGCTGTGCCGCCAGAGCACAATTTCTGTTCTCATCCTGAAGCAAAGTTCTTAACCCGTGGTACTATTTCTGGGTTAGCGGAGTCTGTAACCTGAAGCGTATGTAACCTGAGGTACCACTGTAAATGCTAGAATAGCCTGAGCCAGTGATTATGTAGGACACAACACAAACTACTTTACATTTCTCTGAAGGCAACCTACTGTAGTTTGAACATAGCCCTGTTTAGGCATTCAGTTATTGCATGCTGAATGCATGCTGAAATTGTGGAAGGCAGAGCAGGGGGACACTGCCAACCCCACCTCTTCTAACACATCCCCTTGATTATGCAGATCTCTAAATTGTGTAAGGATTGTCTACACAGGAAAAGGTGATATGCCAGAGGGAGTTGGGCTTAACAGAGTGCCTCCACTTTTCGTCATGCAGTTTTTACTATTCAGGTAGATAGCTGTGTTGGCCTGATGCAGTCGAAATAAATAAATAAATTTAAAAATAGCACCTTAGAGACCAGCCAAGTTTGTTCTGGGTATATGCTTTTGTGTGCATGCACACTTCTTCAGATACACTGAAATAGAAGTCACCAGACTCTTATATATAGTGGGAGGATGGGGCAGGGTTTTTCTAAAAAGGGTAGTAGGAGATGGGTGATTGACTCAATGGGTACTGTATCAGAAGAAGTGTGCATGCACACGAAAGCTTATACCCAGAACAAACTTAGTTGGTCTCTAAGGTGCTACTGGACAATTTTTTAATTTTTACTATGTATAAGAACTGATTACTCAAACAGGGCTAATGAACAGAAGCCCTATTCACTTGGCATCAGAAACTTGCAAGGCAGCTTAGAGAAAAATTCACTCAAGACATATTCTTCACACAGCCGAATTATCCTAATGTATAAATGCAGATCAGAGTATTTATACTGTGCTGTGTAGGTGTCAGAACAAAGCTTTTTACTGTTCAATACGAAGCCTTTTCTTTAACAGTGTGGGAAATGTTTCTTTATGTGAATAAGGCACAATGCCAGTTCAGTGGTCACAAAGGATGCCAATCTTGTAATATAAAAAATACTTTAAAAAAAACCCCATCATGTTTTCTAATGTTTTTACTGGTATTTCAGGAAATTCTTGAGTTGACAAAACTTTTCAGTAAGTTGAAACAGTTAATAGAAAATGCATCATTTGTCAAGCAGAAATGAAAACTGATGGAGAAATACATTGTAACAACTGCAAGAATAAAACATGTCTCTGCAAATAGCACTTGAATTGATTACCAGTTTGTTATTATAATTTAGCCATGACTCCTTAGTACTGATAATTATATAAGTATAGTAATCATATAAATGGCCTGTTCTTTGTGTGCATGTGTTTGGTACAGGTGCAGGTAAAAGCCCCCCGCAGGTGTCCCTCAGGCATAATGCTCGGACAGAGTTTAAATCTCACTAATTTTGAGGGTAGACTGTAAAAGAAAACCATAGAACCATAGAAATTGTGGAGTTGGACGGGTCTCTGAGGGTCATCTGGTCCAACCCCCTGCAATATAGAGGATATAGAGGTGTGAGTGGGATAACAAATGGCAGCAAAGAAGTGGGGTTGAATTTTAGAGTGAATTGGGTAGAGGATGTCTGGGAAATGACAGGGTTGAAAGGGGATAATGTGTATGAGAGACAGAGGAAAAGTGGGAATGAGATGCGAGAGATGGAGCAAATGTAAAATAAAAGAGTTGGAATACCGGCTATGAAAGTTAAGCTAGTCAGTTATGCTAAGATGGGATATGAAAACTCTGACTATTCTGTGTAAAATGACTCCTTGTTCTGGGTGTTATGATCTCTAATTAAGTGTATGTTTATGTGTTCTGGTCTGGGTGGAATCTAAGATTAATTCGAAAGAGCTGTAGCTTTGTGTTGGAGCAGATCCTTTGCATGCAGAAGGTCCCAGGCTCAATCCCAGCCAGTGTAGACAGTACTGAGCCAGCTGAACCAATGGTCTGACTCAGTATAAGCAGAGGCAGAGCTAGCTGCTCCGGCACCTGGAGCGGCCCACATGCTGTGCACCCGGGGGCAGAGCCATGGGGCGGGGCAAACATCCCAGGGGCACCACCTGCACTGAGCGTCCCAGGGGGTGAGACACCTAGGGGGCGCCGCCCACGGTGGGTGTCCTGGGGGCGCGCCACAGCAAGCGTCTCAGGGGGTAAGCCGCCCATGAGGGTGGAGCGAGCTGCCCATGGCGGGCTGCTTCCTGGTTGGGGGGTGGTGGGAGCTGTGCCGTTTTCCAGCAGCCTTCCTCTCTTTCCTCTTCCTTTTGACAGCTTGGGGAAGGCCCCCCCCCAGGAAGCAGCCTGGGAATGGGGGGGCAACAGTGCGCAACCTGCCCATGACACCCAAGCCTCCTCCAAGCTGTCAAAACAAAGGGGGAAGGGGGAAAGGCCACCAGCAAGGCAGTGCAGCGCCTCCCCTTCTCCCGACGGCTCAGGGTAGGCTTGGGAGTCGCGGGCAGGCGGCACGCCAAATGTCACCCCCCTCAGTGATGACACCCCGGGGTGGACTGCCCCCACCACACACCCTTCCTCTGCCCCTGAGTATAAGGTAGCTTCCTATGTTCCTAAGTATATAACACCACATGTGGCTTCTGTGGATGTACGAATATAAAGGGAGAGAGCCCTGCTGCTTTCTTTTAAGTAGTAGCAGCAGGTATTTTAAGGGAAGTCTGGACTCCCTGGGTTTGTTGAGAGACTGACCAAGTGACCAGCCAGGGACAGGCTATTGTAGAGGGCCCTGGGGGAGTCACAAGTAGAGTGTACGAAACTTCAGATGTGCATTTGCTAACCTTAACACTTGCTGCATGAGTTGCTCAGACACTTAAGGCCCAAACTCCATGTTACAGAGAGACAGCTAGGTGCTACTGACCCACATCTCCCAGAAACATGTGCAGGGGAAGCTGGCTCTGTTTTGCTTCATTGGCAGCTGCTTGCAGGTTGGCACAGAAGTGTGAACACAAAGAATTTACATCATTTCCTTCCACCACCACCCTCAAAAAAATGTGTTTTTCCCTAATGTATAAAGTGGACACTTTCCCCAGGATACCAGTTCATAATGATCTCCTTGCCTGAATCCAAAAGCACTGAAACTTCCAGTGGTCATTGTGTGCAAGAATTCATGAATGAAAATGACATGGGGAGGAAATAAATGAATCTGAAACTTGATACATCTTGCTTGATACTGTTCCATGTTGAACAATGCTATTCAGGCATAAAATGGTTAAGAATCTGCATAATTTTCAGTTGAATTGATCCTAATTTGTGGTTAGAGATGAGCTCTAAAGTTTTATTGTCATCAGTTTTTCATCTGGAGGAACCACAGGGGCAATAAAAGCCTGAGAAAATAATGAGGGGCAGGGAACCCAAGTGCTTATTGATATGATTGTGTTCCAGTAACTCACAAAACATTTAAAATTCTTCAGGTGTACGGAAATATTGTGGGTTTTATTGTTCAATTAAGTTATACTTTTTAATACATTATTTTTGCCTTTAAATAAGATGAACCAAAATGCTGAAAAAATAAACCAGAAAATGGGATCAAATATATATATAAGATGTGCAAGAGACATGTCCCTGATCAAATGTGGTTAGAATTTGAACAAATAAACAAAGCAGACTTATTTGCTTTGTTGGAAGATTGAAAAGCATTAGGTAAGCACCTCATCTAGAAGCTAATATCTGTTCGTGGATGCTATAAAAAGTTGCTTGCATCAGCAGTTTAAACATTTAAAAACCTTTAATATCTATACAGGTTTTTAAACTATCTTGCGTTTCATTATTCCACCCCCCTAACACCACCTTTCAGTCCCGCTTATAGCTGCTATCAACTGGAGTTCTTCGTTTTCAGCTCAGCCTGGATTACCATGTAGGTTCCAGTAGTTTCTATTAAATTTATTTAGGGTAGTACATAGCCATCGATTCAGCTCACTGTTTACAGATGATTGATAAAACAGCCTCCAAGCTAATTGACAAAAGGCTCCTTGATATGATAAGTAGAAAATGCCAGCACTAGCTAGCTGACATTAATTGATTTATTGGTAGACACTAGATAGGCATTCTTACACAAATTTTGCAAGGTGTTTAAAGGTAAAGGTAAAGGTACCCCTGCCCGTACGGGCCAGTCTTGACAGACTCTGGGGTTGTGCGTCCATCTCACTTAAGAGGCCAGGGGCCAGCGCTGTCCGGAGACACTTCCGGGTCACATGGCCAGTGTGACATCGCTGCTCTGGCGAGCCAGAGCTGCACACGGAAACGCCGTTTACCTTCCCGCTAGTAAGCGGTCCCTATTTATCTACTTGCACCCGGAGGTGCTTTCGAACTGCTAGGTTGGCAGGCGCTGGGACCGAGCAGCGGGAGCGCACCCCGCAGCAGGGATTCGAACCGCCGACCTTTCGATCAGCAAGTCCTAGGCGCTGAGGCTTTAACCCACAGCGCCACCTGTGTCCCTTTTGCAAGGTGTTTACCTCTTATTAAACCAACATCACTTGATAAAAACTTAATTGCATAAATTGAGACTTGAACAAGTGTTATGACAGCCATGGGCAAAGTGCTCTCCTTCTGCAATTGGCACATAGTTATGCTATGAAATTAACTACCACAAGGCGATTGCCAACTTGGACAGCTTTAAAGGGGTGTTAGACAGATCCAATGGCTGATATGGCTATTATTGGCTACCTCCTGTATCAGAAGCAATCTTCCTCAGAACATTAGCTGCTGGGAGCCAAGAGTGAGAGTGCTGCTGTGCTCATGTGCTCCTTGTAGGATTTCTATTGGGGTCTGCTTGGCTTCTCCATGGACAGAATGTTGGACTAGATAGGCCTTTGGTTCAATCCAGCAGGACTTACTATGTTCTTCCACTGAAAATGAAATAAGACAGGCCTGAAACAGCCAGAAAATGCAGGCTGAGCCTTAAGTAGGACTGCAGGATCTTCTGGGTCACTATACCCACCACGAGTGAGTATTTATCAAATGACAAAAGTGGGATGTGTGCACACATCAGAAGAAAACAGCCCTCTTTCAAGTATTATTCAACTCTCTTTTTTTCTCAAGTCTGCCTCCATTCTTATCTGAAGAAAAATGCATTAATGAAGCTACTGGATTTTTTCTCTCCAAATAAGACAGAAGGAGGAAATTGGCAATTGGGTACATGAATATTTAGTTCAGAGCTATCTTTCAGTTTTGGCTTCTCTTTTGAGTATTTGAGTATTCACATTTTAATGATTCAGCCTGGAGATTAAAAAGTATGTTTCAGAGCCCAAATAAAGTATGGCGAGTGCTTGACATTCAAAATGCAGAATGCAGAATTGGGCGGGGGGAGGGATGGGAAATCCCATTTAAGTTCTAGTATAATATTTGGCAATACGTTTTCAGTAAGTATGTTTACGTGGCACTTTATACCACTGAGTTCAATGGGACTTACTCCCAGCTAAGTGTGCACAGGATTGCAGTGCTAGTAATATTTTTTTTTAAAAAAATAATAATAATAAATACCAGTTATGAATTTAAGTAATATGTTTAAATCCTCCTCCCTCAATTAATGAATGATTGTTTGTCTTAGCCACTGAGATAATTTCTTGAGCCCCAGTCCATTGGCAGTCCATTACTAGGTCTAAACCCCACCATGTTATATATTTAGTGACAATGGAAAACGGGAAGCTTTTAAATAAATAATACGCCAAGGAAATATTTTGGATCAAAGCCACCTTCAAAACTTTCAATATCCCATGCCCATCGCTTGAAAGTGCATTTAAGAATTGGAGCATTGAGAGACAGAATACATAGCAGACATAATTAGAATTACAAACTGCAGGAGGCAGTGGAAGACAGGAGTGCCTGGTGTGCTCTGGTCCATGGGGTCACGAAGAGTCGGACACGACTAAACAACATTGTATTGCAGGGGGTTGGACCAAATGACTCTTGGGGTCCCTTCCACCTCTACAATTCTATGATTCTATGAACTGTTGTGCAGATGTATAATATGACAAAATATATTGCAGCAGTTTTATAGGCATCTGCCATTGTTTTGCTATAGCTTACTAAGGGTTCCCTCCAACTATGAAGCTGAAGTGGTCCACAAAACCCTTATTTTCACTGCATGCAGAACTCAATCCCCTCGACACTTAACAGTCTCCCACTACACGTGCTTAGATGCAGAGCTTAGAAGTGGAGCCAGTAGGTGTTATTTCCAGCCAGCCTGCTGCCTGGTTGCTGTTCAGGCATCTGTCTCTGTGTGAGCTGCCTCCATTGAGATGTCATGTTTGAGGTGATGTGTGTTCCCCCCATCCTTTTCCTTTATATTATCTTCCCCTTATCTGCTAGCCTCAGCCAAACATAGAGTTAAGTATGCTTAAGCCTACTGAAACCCATGGGTTTAAGTGTGCTTAACGCCACGCTGAATTGTGGTCTCTGTCCATATTAGCTTGCAATCCATAAAAGCCAAAAGGATAGTGCCAGAGTAAGTTGGGGAAAGCCATTTGTTTCCCTGGAATCTTCATGGGAATATACCCTAGTCAAAAAGCTGAAATTAGATACGATCCATTGAATAGGAAATAGTCATTGCTTCCACATGTTGTGGGCATTCCTCTTTCTCAAACCCAGACAGATTGTAAATGTATTTTATCTTAAAGAAAGGTGGCTTTTGTATGGCATTTAGAGGTTGTATCCAACACTGCTGTTTCACTCACGCAGCAGACTTCTCCCCAACAGAACTCCCCCCCCCCCCCGCTTGCTCACCTGCAGCCACCCATGCACCTTCAAAATCTCCTGCTCAAGAGGATTGGAGGGCCCCCTCTAGAGCAGTTTTTGGGGGTACATAGGGAGGAGAGAGGAAGGAGAAATCCCATTGTACAAGCAGTGTTCTTCTTGTACAGCATTGGATACAACCCAATGTTTTTCTTCATTTTCATCCTTTAAAAAAAATAGAGGTTACAAAAGTATGTGCATTGTTTCTTTTTCAGGTTGTAAAGTCTTTTCTGCAGATCAGTTACATTCGATGTGAGACATTAGTGTTGTATACAGTAAGAGGTTGGGGGAGATGGGGGTGGGGTGGTATAACTTTCATTCTGTGTCAGTGTCCCTGGGGTAGGTTCTTTCTATTCATTTGTTACTTTTCCTTGGCAATGAGAGAGGGTTTTTTTTGGGGGGGGGGGTCCAGGGCATGGTTTTTGTTTGCGTGGTTGGGTGGGTAGTGGGTTGTTGGGTCAAGTTAGCCATATTGATTTGTATGATTTTTGTGGGTTCTTGTTGTCCTGTTGGGCTGTGTATAAATAAATTTCATTTTTTAAAGTAGGAAAAAAAATTCTATAAAAACATACTGTAAAGGGGCTCCTTAAAACCCTGTTAGTGACCTGTGCATTTCCAGATGTGATGGATAACATGCTTTCCCTACAGTGGTGCCATCAGGGCAGGATTTTGGGGCAAATATCCAGGGCCCCACTCAGCAGCTTGAAAAAGGGGGGGGACCCCAAATGCAGAAGGGTTGGTCTACTAAATACTGAAGTTACATTACGATCTAAGGAGCCCTTACCCCCAGGAAGACCACTAAACTCAGAGTCCAAAATTACCTACCTGCACCACTTTTCCTCTGCAGAATGAGGTTCAGCAAACTTTGTTATTTTCCAAAAGCAAACAAAAAACCACCAAGATAATAGCTTAGTTTATTCCAAGCACAATTCTGAATCCAATGTATTATGAACAACATCACTGGGAGCGCAGTGGGGTCTGAGTTGTATCTGCCAACCCTTCCTTGAGCCTCCAGACTCACCCATCTAGATGCTGTTGCAGCATCAGTGGTTTGTCATGAACACAGAAGGGGAGATGAAAGTCTGTAGTTGAGTGGTAGGGCCCTTTTGCTTGATGAGCAGAGGGTTCTTAGTTCAATCCTCATTGTCATAAGGTATGGCTGGGAAAGACCTCAACTGAAACCTTAGAGAACCACTGTCATTCAGTGCAGATCAGTGGTCTTACTCTGTATATGGCAGCTTCCTATCCAACCTTCAGATTTGTTAGCCATCCTGAGAACATTTGTGCTGAAGGATGGGGCAAAAATTGTTTAAATCAGCAGAATGACCAGCACGGGCTACAGGATGGTAGATGCCAACAAAAGCTTTTTTGTGGGGTGGGTAGAAACTGACTCTTGACATCCCCCTCCCCTAGAACAAGTTAGTACTGCCAAAGCAAGAGACGCCCTCTCCCAATGCAAAAACACGCCGTGCATGCAACCAGTGCTTCAACAAGGATCTCTGGATCAGGGTCACGGCCTCAATATATTAAAGTTCATTCACAACTTGCTCTCCTAAACCTATTCATGACAATGTCTCTCGGTGGTGAAACTTTGTGGAATTTAAACAAAACCTTTTACATGTTTAAAACAGCAAGTAAGTGAATGAATTCACGGATACATGCTTAGGCAGCATTTTCTGACAGAGGCAGCAATAATAGCTCTTGCACAAATCTACTTTGAAATATCCTTGGATATTCTATTTCCACAATAAAGAGCAACACGAGAAAATAAATTATTGATCAAGAACCACCGCTGTCATCTTGAAATTCAGATTACAGCCATATGCAGCATTTTTATTCTCCTTTTATCTCACCGAAACAATTCAAGGCTGAGCCATAAGGACAACCTCGCCTGCTGGTTGCCACACAGGTCTTCAGAAAGTTGCTGTGCTGCTTTGAAAGAAGGGAGCGTTTGGGTTAAACTGAAAGGGAGATTTCACTACGGAGAAAGCAGGGAGCAGACTTCATTACCCCGAACAAATATTTCCTTTCTTGTTTCGGACTAATATACATAAATTGGTATTAATAATTTGATTTCATAGAATCTTAGAGTTGGAAAGTGCCATGAGGGTTATTTAGTCTAACCCCCTGCAATGCAGGAATCTTTTTGCCAAATGTGGGGCTCTAACCCATGATTAAGTGTCTCATGCTGTACCAACTGAGCTATCCCTCAAGCTTGAATTGATTCATTATATTTCTATACCGTTTTTCATTCAAATGACCCCAAAGCTGCTTACAAACAATAAATAACAATAACATGATAGAACATAAAATAGAACATCACAAATACAACATAAATCATATAGAATAACTAAAAAATCATTCTGTGCTGCTATTTCACGCTCCCTGGTCACTAATATTGCACTAATACTAAATTGCAATACATGTATATACAGATCCATAAAATTATAGTGAAATGGAACGTTAATGTTCCCCCTGTGGGACATACATGAGTGATGTAATTATGTGCCTGACATTGTGTTATGGGGGAGATGACTGCCCCCCTCCAATACCCGCCCCCCTCCAATACTACCACATCCAGGGTGTGGGTGTGTGGGGGTGTATTTCACTGGTCCAGGAAGTGTGAAAAAGGAACATTCTGGACAGTAACGTACCACATTCTTGTGATTCTCAGTTTTCTGGACATAGCAGCAGATTGCTTCCTATGACATGCAGGTGCAGATATATACCCTGGTTGTGTTCAAACATCACACTAACCTGTTGTTTTGAACATGATGAAAATTTGCCACAACCAGCCTTGGACTCTCATGCTCCTTCTTCACCACTTTTCCTCTGGCCACAAGAAGTTTTTGCTTCAATTCTCTATTAATCACATTTTGGTGTTTTATCCACAACAAATTGACTTGTTGCTTGTCCAACTCATCTCTGTCATGAGCTCCATGAGTGATAGAAAATCTTTCAGTTACAGGTAGGTAGCTGTGTTGGTCTGCCGTAGTTGAAACAAAATTAAAAAATTAAAAAATTCCTTCCAGTAGCACCTTATAGACCAACTAAGTTTGTTATTGGTATGAGCTTTCGTGTGCATGCACACATCTTCAGATATATCTTTCAGTGAATGGCTAATCTCACAGCCCATTTAAACAAATGTTTTATCTATGACTAAGTATGCAATAAGTTTTGGGAACTACTCACAGGTATATATGGCAATGAATCAAGAAGCTGGTAGCTACGGCTGCAATTATTAATCAAGCCAGTTAATCAACTTGAAGACCTTCCAAATTAGTATCAAAAGTGCCCTTTGTTGGTAACACACTTCTATTTTTTTCCATTCTAAACTGGAACATGCAGATTTATGCAAATCTATTAAGTGGGACGCGGGTGGCACTGTGGGTAAAAGCCTCAGCACCTAGGGCTTGCCGATCGAAAGGTCGGCGGTTCGAATCCCTGCTGCGGGGTGCGCTCCTGTTGCTCGGTCCCAGCGCCTGCCAACCTAGCAGTTCGAAAGCACCCTCGGGTGCAAGTAGATAAATAGGGACCGCTTACTGGCGGGAAGGTAAACGGCGTTCTGTGTGCTGCGCTGGCTCGCCAGATGCAGCTTGTCACGCTGGCCACGTGACCCGGAAGTGTCTCCGGACAGCGCTGGCCCTCGGCCTCTTAAGTGAGATGGGCGCACAACCCTAGAGTCTGTCAAGACTGGCCCGTACGGGCAGGGGTACCTTTACCTTTATTAAGTGATTATAAAAAACTAATGCATAGAATTTCTTTAATTAAATGGCACCCCTAATATGTATGTGTTCCACTTCTATGGCACCCTTGCATGGGTTTCTCAGTGGTCTCCCATCCACCTTTGCTGATCAGGTCTGCACTCACTTACCATAACTTCAGTAGTTCTGAAGTGTCGGTGCTCCTACACCATTCACAAAGTCCAGGTAATTAACTTTTGGATACGTAGCTTGGAGTGTTGTTAGAACACTAGTCTCAGAGACCCCTTTGCCTGCTGGAAAAGGTTCCATCTTTTCTAAGCAAATGCTCTTAGCTTCTCTTAAAAAGTGGAAAGGACAGCAAGGTTTCCTTTTTGCATGTGTAAGTTATCAGCTAGTATTTTATTAATCGTAGCTCATAACATGTTTGCTTTTCTTATTAGTTTTCTCTTTGAGTAAGAGGAATAAAATAAAAATCACTCTTCTTGTATGTTCTTGTCCTTGACAGTTTAATCACAGAAATGCATTTCAGCCTTTTGACATTTATTTATGGTAATGCAATTGATTTGGATTATGTAACCTCCCAATGAAAACCCAGGGAGCTAATGTTCTTTCTGAATTTATACTTAGTAAATTTAAGTGGATGAAGGGGGGGGGGAGATATTGGCAAAGCACAGAGACATTCAAGCATATGTCTTGCAAAACTCCATCCTATCTTTATTTAAGGATGCAGAATCCCATTTCCTGTTGAAGATGGTTATGGTCTGTTAGTGCTTCTAGGTGGTCTCCTGTTGTTGCAGCTCCTGCTTGTTTCAGATAAGAAATTATACTATGTGCGGGGGTGGCCTTTTCAAGAAATTCTTAGTTAAAGTGTAAGGTAAGATAAAAACAAGCATGCCTACTCAGGGACTTCAAAACGTAGCTATTTACCTCACAAGGCTCTGCATCCTTCAAAAGCATTTGTTGAATCTCTTTGCATTTTGAGTTTAGCCACTTATTTTTCTGATAAAGTTAGCATGAGAAGTCATGGCCTAATTTGCCTTCTGATTGAGTGTAATTTGATTTTTTTTTTCCCTGTAGTGATGGTTCAATAAAAAAAGAACACCTGTAGGATTTTATTTGATACTGAATTCATCCTTCTGTGAGTTTTAATGTCCCATCTAAAAAAGACAATTGTTCCAGAGTTCATCAGAATGATTTATGGCACTGTAGCTTAAAAGGTTGTGCCAGATATGAATGTGTACATTAATTACATATTTGTCCTTTAGCACAGCCTGTGGAGCTACTGTTGGATCACAGGTTTCAGATGATCCCAAGATAGATTTGCATCTAGAAAGCATTTTTAACATTTCAAAAGGAGTGGGTTAACTTGTGAGATGATCGCTAGGTAGAGAAAATAGAACTGGAGGGGGAATTCAGTTTTCTCATTGATACTGAGGTTTTGCCCACATATATTAGGAAAGGGGTTTTAAAGCTTGAAGCTTTGGCAGTGAAGTACCGGTAGCTCAGACTGAGGTCTTATATAAGAGTTGGAGGCTCATCCCCTTGAGCAGGACAAGCGGTAGTCTTGTAATCTGGGGAACCGGGTTCGAGTCTCCGCTCCTCCACCTGCAGCTGCTGGGTCACCTTGGGCCAGTCACACTTCTTTGAAGTCTCTCAGCCCCACTTACCTCACAGAGTGTTTGTTGTGGGGGAGGAAGGGAAAGGAGAATGTTAGCCGCTTTGAGACTCCTTAAAGGGAGTGAAAGGCGGGATATCAAATCCAAACTCCTCCTCTTCTTCTTCTCCTCCTGAATGGCATCATTTACAGCTAGCCTGGCACTTTGCTGGAAGCCCTGGGACTTCTACCTGTTACACTGCTCTGTTCTGCTTCTATGGTGTTAGAGGTGACTGGGTGGGGCACAACAGATCCAAGAGCTGTCCAGGAACCCAACCACCTATTTTTGAGACCTCTAGTATTGGGACAGGAATTTCTGTATCCTGTGGCCCTTTGGGTTCACTTCCAGTGTGAATATATGATGATGGGTCTTGCTAACAAATTCTTTCCTTCCAAATTTCTCCCTAGATGATGTGGTTCCAAATTACCCATTTCTCATCACAGAGTGGCACCAATACCATAGTTATATGTCATTATTTCAGATTGCATATCCAGATTTGAAAAGATTGCCTCCGTTTACACTTTTCACAGCTTTTCCTTTGTTTGTAGCAAAATCCAGCACATCTCAAGCTTTCCTCTTTTGAGATTTCCTGTCCAATTTTTCACTTACAAAAAGTATTTGGCTATTAGATCTTTGGCTTTTCATATAGAAGCAAACCACCTACTATTTTAGAATGTGCATTATCAGGTGTGGTGTTTTTTTTTTAAAAAAGTAGAAATCTAATTTACCATTTGCTTCATGGTTAGGAAGAACACTTGTACTCTGTCATTCAGACAGAACCATAATATACATTTATTTAACAGCTGTTTTTAAAGGAAAACTTTCTGTGACAAATTGATATTCACCATAGCATGGTTTAATAGCATGTTATTTTGTTGTGTGATTGGGACGATAATTAGCTATTATGGTTTATGTATATCTAGGAGTAGTGTGCCTACACAATTTACACATGCATATGGTCACCTAAGAACCTTAAGAGCAGCTTTTCTGCTTCATTTCTGTGAGCCCTATCAGCTATGCATCTCTCGATCAGCTTGCTTCAAAGAGAGAATCTACAGCCATGCATTCGTTCTATAGCACAGTCCAGATGTGTCTGTTACTTCCATGTAGTATTCTCAGAAGCTCTTAACAGTCTTTGTTAAAAAGTCCATTGTGCTAATTTGTTTGATTAATTTTGAAAGAACCTGGCCAGTCTTCCCCATTACATTAATGCTACTAATTTTCAACAGATGTTTTAAATAGGAAATGTTGCTAAGGGGACTATTGCCAGAATTGCAATGGTCTCATAAAAGCTGGATTTTAGTTACAATAGTTTTAATGGCATGGAAGCTTTGTTATGGGCAGTTGTGCCTGATTTATCTCCCACTTGCCAACCCTCCCAACTTGTAAGTACTTAAGACAGTGCCTCAATGTCCCTGAAAACATTGCAGAATTCTTTAACCAAATTATGTGCCAATAAAATATACACTTATGTGAACAACCCCAACGTCTCTCTGCCTCTTGTGTTGACCCCTTACTCACTGCAGCCAAGAAAGACATCAGAGATTTTGACCTTGTACTCGGTTCTGCTGGACAGTTGGCTGAAGAGTTTAATAGCACATTTCAAACTGGCTTGCAATTTTGTCTAAGTGCTCAAATAAAATAGAATATTAGCTCAAAATAACTTTACAATAAGGTTACTGTTTTGTGGGACACTACTGCAAGTGAAGCTGGTGGCTTTGAAGTGTATTTGATAACTCTCATGGACTAGCATTGCAAATGGCATGCTAGGGATGTGTTAGCCCTTTTCCAGGGTGTGTGAGCATGCCAGCTTCATCCCCACCCCATCCCTCTCACTTTCCATGAGTACAAAGGCAATTGTCTGAAATAGCACTCATGGAAAATCAGAGTTCTGTGTTGGGCAGGGCAAGGAGTGCAAGGGGCTTCCTTGCTGCAGGCAGTCCACTTTAAGCTGAGACTGAGACTAGTGGGGCAGAGCTGTGTGCTTGTGCTCACACACTACTCCCATGTGTTTGCTTAACATAGATACAGTAGAGCCTCTGGATATGGATTTAATTTGTTCTGGGGGTCTGTGCACACTCTGAAAAATCTGTAACCAGAGGCACCACTTCTGTGCATGCATGCAGTGCAATAGAGCGCTTCTGCGCATGCGCGCAGCGCGCAGAGTGGCGAAACTTAGAAAAATACTTCCGGGTTTGCCGCTTTCGCAACCCAAAGATTACGTATTTCGAGAGGTACATAACCCAAGGGTCCACTGTAATGAGTTAAAGGCACAGTTTAATCCCAGAACATGGTTTTCAGCTGATTTACAGTAGAATTCTTTACTAGTTTACTCCGAAGTAAGTTCCACTGAGTTCAGTGTGGTTTAGTCCCAGGTAAGCATGTTTCCATGCGCTGCTCTGGTTCACCAGAAGCGGCTTAGTCATGCTGGCCACATGACCCGGAAGCTGTACGCCGGCTCCCTCAGCCAATAAAGCGAGATGAGTGTCACAACCCCAGAGTCGGTCACAACTGGACCTAATAGTCAGGGGTCCCTTTACCTTTACCTTTAAGCGTGTTTAGGATTACAGCATTAGAGGATGTAGGAAGATTCTTAATAACTCTTTTCTGCTGGGGTGGTGACTAATTTATAACCCTGGTGAGCCTACCTAGTAGCAAGCTCCATTACATCCTCATTGTGCCGTCCAGCAGAGCTTTTCCTCATTGGACGGGGCTTTTTACAGTCTGACCTGAAGGAGGTGACAGAACCAACAGTAGCTGGTTGTGACTTGACTCCTGGGACCTTGACTCTCCTGTTATACCAGATGAATCTCGAGAGCTGCCCAAAGCACTGTCTAGTCCTGTTATGTTGGATGAGTTTCAGTTAGCAAGGCTCAAGGACGTGGACAAGGTGCTTTGATTGGTCAGGGCAAGCACTTGAGTCTTGGACCCTTGCCTCTATTGGCTGATAAAAATGAGCAGGAACAGCTGCTGGGCCAAGGAGGTGATTGGTGCCTCCTTGAAAGAGGGGGATGGTCCCTTCCTGCTTGAATGAGGCAGTGGTAAAACTACTCAAGAAACCCTCTCTGGATTCTGAAAATCTATGTAATTACCGACCAGTTGCCAATATCCCCTACTTAGGCAAGGTTATTGGGCAGGTGGTTGCAGACCAGATCCAGGCATTCTTGGAGAAAACTGATATTCTAGATTCATTTCAATCAAGGGTTAGACCCGGTTTTGGCACAGAAACAGCTTTGGTTCCCAGTATAATGACCTCTGTTGGGAAGGGGGGGAATATGTCCTTGTTAATTCTCCTCAACCTCTCACTGGCTTTCAATAACATTGACTGTGGAACAGCTGTCTGCATTAGGGGTGGGTGGCACCATTTTCCATTGGTTCCTTCTTCTCTCTTCCATGAGAGGTCTGGAGTATGGCAACATGAGAGCGGGCCTTTTCTGTGGTGGCTCCTCGTTTGTGGAATGCTCTCTCCATAGATGCTCACCTGGTGCCTTCATTACATATCTTTACACATCAGGCAAAAACATTCCCCTTCTCCCAGACCTTTGTCTAATTAAACAATATATCACCTTTTAAACTGTGGCTGGTGGCATTATTGCTTTTTTTGTTTCCTACGATATTATGCATTTTTGTGTTTTTAGATTGGAAACCTCCCCGAGATCCTCGGCTAAGGGGCAGTGTAGCAATTTATAAATAAGTAAATATTCCCAATGAAGTTTTACTAAGTGGAACCACTTTATAATCTATCCCTTGGAGGCAGTAAGGCTTTGATAAAGGATAGAAACCCTTTAAAGGTTGCTGATAGTGCAAATGGTATAGCAATGAACTGGTTGCCAAGTCCAAATGCCAGGAACTTTTAGAGTTGCCCAGAGGGAGAATTTCAGCCAGTGTCTAAGTTCTAATAACAATGTTAGGCAAAGTCTCATTTTTATAACCCACCCTTCACTCAGTCATTAGGAATCATTCCTTTACTATATGAACTGGCAGCTCTACTGAGCTGATTGTATTAAACCAGGGGTCAGCAAACTTTTTCAGCAGGGGGCCGGTCCACTGTCCCTCAGACCTTGTGGGGGGCCAGACTATATTTTGGAAAGAAAAGAAAATGAATGAATTCCTATGCCCCACAAATAACCCTGAGATGCATTTTAATTAAAAGGACACATTCTACTCGTGTAAAAACATGCTGATTCCTGGACCATCCGCAGGCCAGATTTAGGTTTGTGGGCCGCATGTGGCCCAAGGGCCTTAGTTTGCCTACCCATGTATTAAACTTACCACGTTGAGCCACAAGTCTTGTGGCTGAAGCACCACGTAGTTACATAATGCCAAAAAATCAGCTACATGAATTGACCTTTGTCATTCGGAAAGTTCCCACATCAGCACCCACCACCCATTAGGGATGTTCAGCATGGCAACTTAGTATGCTGTTCTTAATAATATCAGCTGGCCTTATGTGAAAAAACATCAGAAGAACCTGGCTGGATCAGGCCAATGACCCTTGTACTCTCAGCCTGGGTTCATGGTAGCTGCCCTGATGCCTATGGGAAGCTCAAAAGCAGGACCTGAGTACAACAGCAGGTAGCTCCATGCTCAAATTATGCCAAAGCATTCCATTCTATTTCTTTCCAAGGTCACTTGACCAATTTGTGGTGCAGTAGCTAAAGTTTCAGACTAGGAACTGGGAAACTGGAGTTCAAATTCCCACTCAGCCCTGGGCCAGTCACTGCCTCTCAGTCTAACCTACTGTCCCTCAAATGGTTGTTGTGGTGATTGAATGAGGGGGCAGAGAACCATGTACTTCACATTGAGCTTCTTGGAAGAAAGGTGGGATAGAAATACAATTAATAAATAATTACCCTCCTTGCCAGTTTCCTATGCTGCTGCAGAAATGTCTAAGTGCAAGAGCTATGTGGGCAAGGCAGATGGCACAGTTTCTTCCTACAAGAGGTCTGCTAAGCCTCCAGGAAGAAAGAAGTCAGCTAGAAAACAATCCAATAGAAAAGGGTAGCTGTGGGGCCTTTACAAAAATAGTAAAAACATTTTACTGTGCTTGAGTTTTCCAGAATACCTAGTCATAAAAAATAATTAGATGGTGCTGAAAACCTGAAAGTGGTATGATGGGCTAGACACTCCAGTATTCTAGCCTGACTCAGTAGAAGGCGGCTTCTTTTATTTATAGTTTATATTGTCAGTGGGTGCTCAGGTGCAAAACAAAATGTTGTTATTCTTATTCTGAAATGGGACTTTTCCAGAGAATATTATTATTTGGTTGCGATTAAGCATTCTGCAGTTTTCCTCACTTTAGGTTTCATCTATATTAATGAAGAGACTGTGTGAAGAAAGAGCTACAGTCAAACAAAATCTGTTAAAAAGAAAGGGGGGGGGAAACCAAAACATTTCCCTTCTAGGCTCCTAAAATAGTGGTGGATAGTGCTTTTTCATAGACAAAAAAATTATAATTTTGAATTCAGTTTTGCTCTATTCTAAGTTGCATTAAATTCTTGTGCTGCAACTTATCACATTTAGAATAGGTTTGGTTTTTGTACATATAATTCATGGGATCATAGAACTGTAGAGTTGGAAAGGGACCCCAAGGGTCATCTAGTCCAACCCCCTGAAATGCGGGAATCTCAGCTAAAGCATCCATGACAGATGGCCATCCAACCTCTGCTTAAAAACCTCCAATAAGATAGAGTGCATAACCTCCTAAGAGAATCTGTTCCACCATCAGAAGGTTCTTCCTGATGTTTAATCGGAATCTCCTTTCTTGTAACTTGAAGCCATTGGTTCAAGTCCTGCCTTCCAGAGCAGGTGAAAACAAGCTTGTTCCCTTTTCCATGTGACAGCCCTTGAGATATTTGAAGATGGCTATCATATCTCCTCTCTGTATCCTCTTTTCCAGGCTAGACATATGCAGCTCCTTCAACCGTTCTTCATATATATGCATTTTCAAAAACATTGCAGATTTGTCTTCATTTCACCAACCTAGTCTTAGTGCTACCATGCTTATGGCTATAAAGCAGGATATCCTTGTTGGCTATATCTTTTGATGATATTTTTAAAGGTCTACCTAAGATTTTCACCTTAATGAGCTGGGGTGACAAAAATGTCTGGAATAATTGCAAATCATGTGAGAAAACATTTTACCACCCTGAATTGTGTTACCTTTCAGTTTATTTGACTATTCCCTTTCTTTTATCTTAGAAGAGGTTAATAATAGAAAAACCCGCTCTACCTTCTGTGTTCCATTTATCATTTCATATAATTTTATCATGTCCCCCTTCTTAGTTTTTAAGATAAATAGTTCCAATATTTTCTGTCTCTTTATAAAAGAGCATTCCAAGCATTTACTCGTTTTTATCAGCATTCAACCCCCTTATACATTTTGTCTCTCCCCAACCTAAATAAAGGCATGAGACAGAGAACTGGGTATAAGACCTACAAGTTCATTAAATGTAAAGGATCACAATGTGCATCAAAACATAACAATAACAACACCAACACTCTTGCCTCCTGTTGAACAATGCTACCCCGGGTCTGCAATTGGTCAAAGTTAAAACAGCTCTTGATAGGAGCCTTTCATCACCTGCTACCCCCAAGAGCATACTGAGGGGGCACTTGGCTGTTCAAACCTCCCCCCACCAGCATTTGTTGGGTCCAAACCTCAAGAGGCCTGGCCGCCTGGAGCCCACAAGTAGCAAGAGGTTGCGTAACTATCCCCTCACCTTCTAGATATGTCATTACACTGTCTATCCCAGGGGTCAGCAACCTTTTTCAGCCATGGGCTGGTCTACTGCCCCTCAGACCATTTGGTGGGCCAGACTGTATTTTTTTTTGGGGGGGGATGAACGAATTCCTATGCCCCACAAATAACCCAGAGATGCATTTTTAATAAAAGCACACATTCTACTCATGTAAAAACACACTGATTCCCGACTGTCCACGGGCCGGATTTAGAAGGTGATTGGGCCGCATCCGGCCCACGGGCCTTAGGTTGCCTACCCCTGGTCTATCCTGACTTACTTCCCTCCCTGTCTGCAATTCCTTCTTGTGCAGTAGATGGTGTGTTGGGGCTGTACTGTTCGCCTGACTTCCGCCTGGCTGAGTTGCTGCAGCATACTGAGAGGTTTGGACACAGGTGGCACTGTGGTCTAAACCTGGTTATGTTTTGACTAAATCTTGTAAAGAGTGTAATGGAAAGAGAAAGAATTGGGAGAATTAAATGAAATAAAGAATAATGAACACAGTAAGAAAAAGATATGTAAAAGGAAAGCTGCAGTGAGGTGGTGGGAAGTCACGGGTGGAAAAAGATTTGTATGGGAAGATGTATAATGTTTTAAGTTAAAAATTTATGCTGTAGAGAAATCAAGAATGTATGTATATGTACAACTTATACTCAATAAAAGATAAGTTACTTTCAAAGATTTCTGCACCATCCTCTGCCTTATGACTCACTCTTAATAGGCTGTTTGTATTTTGTTCTATTTCATAGTAACGGTCTTCCTCTTTCATTACATTCTGTGCAAGACATTTTTTACCTACAAATGTACAGCTAGAATTAGCATGTGCTGATGCCTCTCTGTGTTGCTTGCTTTGACGTGGTTTGTTTTGGCTTTTCAATGTCCTTAGATGATCATTCCTTTGTTTATAGCTTGCAGTACCTCACTCATGAAGCGTTGGCGAGAGGCAGGGCAGATTCCATTACCCCATGATGGTGCACCATGCAGTTACTTGGAAGTCTATGGCAATTTATTTTATAGCACCTTGGATACTGTGTATGAAGAAGCATTGATCAGACTGGGACTATCTGAACAGCACTCCTTGTGGCATGGGGGGAGCAGTGTCTTAGCACATAATTCCATGCTCTTACACAATCAACCAAGCTGTGTTACTGCACTGCATATGCATGAGCATTCCCCTCCCTCCCCCCAATCAATATCAAGTGCAAAACTGAAATTTATGCACATGTCGGCATAATTTCATGACCACTTATGCCTGTGGTAAACACTGATCAACATGTCCCAACCTGGTTATGTATGTGCGCCCTCATTTGCAACTTGTAGCCAACCTGTTTCGACTCACTAGGCAGAGCAGTAAAATATTACAACTTATTATTTCTCTTCTGAGAGCAAATCTATCACTGTACCCCACTCACAGCCAAGAAATAGTGTTAAGTGGCACATAAATTTGCAGGTGATGACTGGCTTTACTAATGGGCTTGGTTCCATTGGCTAAACACCTCATATCATTAGAGAATAAGAGTGCTTTCCATAACCTAAAGTGTCTTGAATCAATTCCAGGTAATGTCTAAAATGCAAAGCCATTTATCATATCACTAATGATATGTATCCAATTTGCTGAAGTCCTATTCACAGCCATTTACTATACTATGTTTCGCCTCCCCAAACAAAAATAAGAACCAAACTAGTGCACTTTGTTTATCTAATTCAGGGACGTAAATTGCATGCAAAGTACTTCCATGAAACCAACACCCTCATTTTAGTGTTACCTGCAAAATTGTTGTATATAATAGATCATTTTTCTTTCCGTTTTCTGTTTTCCTTTAGTACCTATTTAATTTTTCTCATTTTTCCCATTCTCCTTGTGAGTCATCTTTACAACCATCCTGTTAAATACCTGCTGTCTTTAACAAATACTTGATTTCAATAGCATTTCGTCTACAGCTATTATTTGCAAAGAATTGAGAATATCCAATGATTTTCTTTTAGGTGGGTTAAAATTAACATAATTTTCATGGTGAAAGGTTGCTGCTTCAGGATGCAAATATTTATTTATTTATTTATTTATTTATTTATTTATTTATTGAAGCACCTTATACTATTTCAAGAAAGCTCTCTCAAGACTGCTGCTTCAGTGCCACTTTGATTTTTTGAAATTCTTCCTCAGGACATTTCCCCAATCAAACAGGGATCATGTAGCAAATACAATGATATCCTGGTGCTGCATTAAAATATATATATTCCAACCTCCCCCGTGTATGTTTCCCTAATGGTCCCAAAGAGTTACATTTGCCAACAGACTGGGGTGGGGGGGAGCAACTAAGAAGGGCTAAGGCATTGTTCAGTATTGTAAATATGGTGTGACTGAGTTCTGGTGTATGGAAGGTGTCACATTGTGGGTAGGGGACAGAATAGCAACATTGTTGTAATTATTCATATAAACTGCAGTGGTTTTTTTCATGAACATAAAACTGTTTCATGAACAAAAACCGCAATAAATTGCATTTGAATCCTGGAAAGGCAGAGGCTCTTTGGGTAGGTGGTTCCAGTGTCTGGGAGATAGGCAAGTTACCTGTTCTGGTTGGGGCTCCATTCCTTTGAAGTAGCAGGTGTGTAGCTTGGAGATAGATCTGTCACTAGAGGCCCAAGTGTCCTCTGTGGTCCTTTTATCAGTACTGGGAGGAATTCAACATCTTTCTCTTCTTATCCTTCCATCAGTGCAAGCATTTTGGCTTGCCAGACATAACAGTTCCCCTTCTTCCCATGCACACTGTTCCAGGGGTTCTTCAGACCCTTGAACTAATTTGGGACGGGGCACACAAGGGGGGACAAGAGAAGGGGAAACTGTGTTGCACAGTGGAAGTCCTTGTGCAGGGCTTCCACAGATGGGACTCATTTGAATCCCATTCTCTGTCTTATTTGCCAGCTACAACCATTCCTATACAAGGATAGCCTGGCCACTGCACTCCATGCGTTGACCAACAACATGTGACACAACTGTTGGAACATCTGCACTGGCGGTCCTTCTACTACTAAGCCAGAGCCAAGGTCCTTGTATTAATATGCAAAGCCCTGAACTGCTTAGGTCCAATGAACCTTAGGAACCGCCGAAACCCTTATATCCCATATCAATCTCTGAGATCATCTGCAGGAGTGTCACTGGTTGTCCCCTGGGTTGACAGTGCTCTGACAGCAACAAGAAACCATCATCTCAGTCCTGTGGAAAGTTCTGACAATAAAGATTCAGCAGGCACCTTCTGTTTCACCTTTTAAACACCCAGGGAAAACTTTTCTATGCTGCCAAGCTAATGTGCAGGCAATTAAGAAAACATCTTTCTATAATGCTTAGTTGATGGTATTTGATTGTAAATGGTTACGTGTTATTATTATTATATATAGATATAGTTGTAAACCACTCTGCTTTTTTTAAAGAAATAGTGGCATATAAATATGTTTTTATAAATAAACAAATATACATTTGAAGATTTATTCTGTGAAGTAGGTTGTGACTTTATTATGACTGTGAATGTTAGTGTTGGCTATAGCTGTTTGTTCTATTCTGACACTGGATTTTGTTTTTTCCTGCTGGTGTTCCCAAACCAAATTACTGTAACTAATGTACCACTGTAACTTTCCCAGAATACTGGAAGCAATAAAGAAAAATCCACCTGGGCAAAAATATTAACATTTTAAAGTACCCTTCTTAAGCAGCAAGTAGAGGGGGAAATTTGCATGAAACTTGACCATTTAAATCTTCTTTTTTTAATGAAAAGGCTGGCAAGGTTTCTGGATTGGCATTGAGGGGGGTGGGTTATAATGCTGGCATTGGGCAGCAGAGGCATGATAAACCACAATAGAAATGTGTTGCTTTGTTGGAAGCAAATTTAGCTATCCCTACTTGCTGTTGGCTCCATTGCTACTGGTAATTATTACTTGGATTTTGCTCCGAGAAGCCAGAGGCTAAATTGGAATATCTGGATAAGGGCAGGATGCCATTTCTTTTTGTTTGGTAGAAACAGACTTTCCCCCATCTTTCTTGAGGCGGTTTGTGGCTGATTCAAAAAGAAGTGGAGGCTTGTTGAGGCATTAGGAGAATAATAGATGCAGGCTATGCCATCATTTTGAATGTATATGCAATCATTACAATAACAGATGAGAAAAGAACTTTTCTTCCCAATGCATACAGGAGAGGAATAATGTTACTGCATACACAAGAATATGATAGAAAATGCAGCAAACATTGGGACTTTTTGATTTGGATTTGTTGCTGCTGTTGTTTTCTAGCCAATTCTATTTGGCCCGAATGCACACTCTCCCCCCCCCCCTCAATTACAGCATTTGTCTGTATCAGATTATGATGAGAGGTAATGTCAATATAATTTGTTTGGATCCATTAAATAAGAGAATTACCAAATCTGATTTATGCACGCCGCTTCTGGAATCTACCATGTCTTAATATCCATTGGTCTCTGCGATGGAAAAGACCATGGGTTGTCGGGATTTTGGCCATTTCTTTTTCCTGTTAAATTTTGAGTATTTACAGACGCTGCTGCAGTGAAGTTTGCTGCAGAGGAGATGCCAGGCACTTGGTAATTGTAGTAAGATGCAAATGAGGGAGAAATTGCAGCAGATTTGAAGATGTTTACATACACACACAAACACTGCTAAGGCAGCCTTTTCAGAGGTTTCTGAATATGCTCTAGCATTATGAATTGTATCTGCCTCCCTCATATCCTTCCTACTTGCTTTCTAGATCACACAGTGCTATTTTGGTGACAACATCTACATGCTGAAGCAGGTTTATCTAACATAAAATTATGCTAATGCTTTAGAAAGTGTTCAACATTTCAAGAAGGAAATTCCTTTGTTTGATATTTGGCTGTACCATCTCCATTCACCTTAAGCAAAGCAAACATTTCTGTTCGCTGCAAATAATTATGTGCTCCTGGTAATGTTTGCCCTGCCCCCTTTTAAAAAAAATAACAAATCCTGACCTGTTTTCATGAATACCACTGGGTGGCTGGTATCAACCATTTTAATTTCTCATAATACCCCAGAAATAACATAGTTTGTGGCATTGCTGGAAATTAAATGGCAGATCTGGTCACTCAGTGATGCTTGAAATGCAGGCGGTGGCCCTCTCAGGAAAGCCAGCCAGATCCTACCAATAATAGAGGAGGTGTCCATCAGAGGAACTTTGCTGAAGACAAACCTTGAGTCAATTCTGCCAATTATGCTAAAGTGGGGAGAATGTGGAACACGGAAATCTTAAGTAAAGTTGATGTTGAGGTAAAGCTGAGCATGGTCAAAACAATGAGCCTTGCTAACTTGCAACATTATCGTGACCTGGTGTTATCATATGATCTATTTTGAGCTACAGGTGAAACTCGAAAAATTAAAATATCATGGAAAAGTTCATTTATTTCAGTAATTCAACTTAAAAGGAGAAACTAATATATGAGATAGACTCATGACATGCAAAGCGAGATATGTCAAGCCTTTATTTGTTATAATTGTGATGATTATGGCGTACAGCTGATGAAAACCCCACAATATTCTACGATATGAAAATCCCATGATTTTCCACGATACTCTAATTTTTCAAGTTTAACCTGTATTATTGTTGAAGTTCTTTTGATCTGGCAGATTTCCCTAGAGTTCCCTCCCTGGCCCAGAATGGTGATGACTGCCTGACGCCCATCCCCACTCAGATGCCCTCTTCAGGAGCCCTGAATCAGGACCAGTTGTGGATTCTTGATATTGTGCATTCAATATTAATTGTGCATGCATCAATCTTCATACACTTTTATATGTATTTTTCCAGCACTCAAATGTGTGTCAGTAGACATATGTAGCTGGATGAATTTGAGTGGGGAAACTACAAAGAGAAGGTGGTTACGAATGGCTAGTAAGCCCCACCTCTTGTCTGAGGTTTTTTCATGAGTTGGGATTCTGTGTCAGATTCTGTGCATTCAAACTGATAGCATAAGGTGTTGCTCATTTACGGTTGACTGGAATGAGTTTCCATCTGGCCCAGTAGTTAACCCTTGCTCGACGTCGCAGAGGAATTGTGCATGACATCATTTTCCTTGGCACATGCCTATAATTATCACCTCTAAAGCAAAGTATGAAACTTCAGCTTGTACTTAAAATCATTTCTCAAAGTAGAGATTGGAAAATATCTTTAATTACACATAGTGAAGGTAAGTTGTGAATGCTGTTTTAATCTTCTGGATGGCTCTGAGGATTAAAATTAGATTTATGCATTTGCATAATAAAAGTAATGTTGTGAAAGAAAGCAGTTTGAGTGTGCGAGAGATAATTGCATTTGTGCGAGTTGCCTTGGGGCAGCCCTTATTGGATTGAGCTCAGCACTAGATATTACACTGCTGAAGCAGTTTGCATTTTTATGTAGCTGTGCAATAGAATTTAGATTTTATGCACAATTAGGCATGTATTGATGTATAGTATGTAGGCTTAGGCAATAAAACAGAGTGTGACTCTCCAGGGTAGCTTTTTTTGCTTAGAGAGGGAGGGGGAGGGAAAAGAATAGGAGAAACCCAGACACACTTCCCAAAGAGGATTCAGTGGGGGAATTGTAGCTCTGTGTTGGCAGCAGTCCAGGTGCCTGCAGCATCAATATTCTGTGGTGCGTGGCCTCCTACTTCCTTGCAGTCTCCTGCTAAGGGTTCTCAGGTAGAGACAATGAAGGCGCATTGCATCGTTTTGACTGTGCAGATCCCATTGCCGCTAATCCTATCACTTGCCTCTCTGGCGTGTACCAAATTGAATCCACCTTGGACTGTTTACCCTAACATGCCTAATTAAAGGTACAGTTGCATCATTGTGTGTTTCATATATTTTGGGATGGTGATAACATAATGAGTAGCACTTTATGGAACACTTTAGTGTGTTCAAACCTCTTCACATACATTAACTCATTAACCTTTGCAACAAACCTTTAAGTCAATTTAACCCTGTATTGCATGTGGTGGGGCATGTGTGCTTCCAAGTACCTTTCCTTTCTTGACCCAACCCCAAGCAACCTCTGTGTAGTGTAGCTTCCACATGCCTAGTCTTTTGTGCATGGTTACTTAATGATCTAACTCAGGCTGCATTAACCTCGGCCCTCCAGATGTTTGAGACTACAATTCCCATCATCCCTGACCACTGATTCTGCTAGCTAGGGATCATGGGAGTTGTAGGCCAAAAACATCTGGAGGGCTGAGGTTGAGGAAGCCTGATCTAACTCTAACTCATTTGGAGGATCAGATCTGGCTGTGAGAGTCCAGAGGCAGATGTTGGAACAATGCAGGCATCTGACACTTTTGTGGCACATGCAGAGCAAGCTTATATGTATTTACTCCAAAGTAAATTCCACTTTGTCTATTGGGGCTTACTCCCTAGGAAGTGTGTTTTGAATTGTGGCCTTAGACTTGTAATGGTGCTAATATAACAGCAATATAAAATTCATCCAATAGTTAGTCCCAACACATAATACATTTTTCTGGTAGGTCTTTTGCTCTTTACGGAATTCCAGAATAGGTCCCCAGGTGTTTTGTTCTTGCATGCCGAGTTAAACCCAGCAAATAATTAAATGCATGCTTTTAGATGTGAGCCTATCTACACTTTGATGCATGAAAGAATGATTGTGGGTTTTTTGCTTTCTGCTAGGAGTAAGATCATTAATTGCATCAGGATCTCATTCTGAGAACAAAGAAGGGACACTGGAAAATGCTGACGCGTCCCACAGTGTGCAGGGGTAGAAAAGAGAGATTATAGAGGGAATAAGAACTGAGTAATAATAGAACTAAAGAGAACAAGCAGGGACAGTCTACAATAAACAAGTTTTATGTTATTTGAAAGCCTTCCAAACTATGTTCGCAAATACTTTCTGTTATGACAGGAAGGAACTTGTGAATATTTAAGGCTAACAGTTGTTGTTTTTAAGCTGCTCTGTTATGCAAGTTTTGAGGAGCAAGGTTTTCCCAGGATCATGACATCTCAGTGGGCTCTTCCTTTCTCATGCAGCCCCCAGTTCCCCCCAATTTTGAAAAACTCTCCAGACAGGCACACCAACTCGAGGGGGATGTAGGCACTTTGCCCCCCTTCATATTTGTTTTAAAGGGGCTAGGCCCCTCAATCTTCTAGCAGGCAGGCATGTGTTGCATGTGCATGACATGTACTGCAGGTCCAGTGGCCGGCTCCTCTAGTGCACTCCGCCTCGACATCACACACACACAAACACACAATGCACGCCAGACCTCCCCATTCTTGGGGGCAACCTAGCGCCTCTGACTCCAGACTAGTCTGGAGACGGAAGGGAGAATCAGCAAAAAATGCTTTCTCCTTAAAAAAACAACTAACATCTGCTAGAATCAAAGTCTCTTTTGTTCACAAAAGGGCACTTTTAGATCCAAGCTGTTGTTGTAGGGTTGCCATATCTTGAAGAGCAAAAAAGAGGACAGCACAAGCCGCTGCCAGTCCAAGCCAATGAAACAGGTGGGTGGGTACAGGTGGGTGGGGCCGCCGCACCCGTGTGCCTCTTTCCCCAACTTGAGCTGGCAGCAGCCGCGGCGTGCAGAGCACCCATGCACCTCTTTTTGCGGCTTGGCGTGCAAAGCAGCCTGAGCTCAAGCCACTGCCAGCCTGAGCAAAGGCAGAACTCCAGCTCGTATCTGATCTTTGCTGCGGCACTTCCACTTCTGGAGTACAAAGTCCTCCCCCACCCCAACCCCACCCCAAAAAACCACCCCAACCCCAGACATTTCCTTTAAAATGTAAAAGTCCACCCAGATTGGCATGTTGGCCCCCCAAAAGAGGACATGTCTGGGTTTTCCCAAACATATGGCAACTCTATTAATTGTTTTCAGATTGTAACTTGTTCTGGGTTTCAGGATAAGGGAGTACAAATATCTGAATATCATCAAATACAAAGGGTTTACACATACAGGGGGGGAAATTGTGGCAATTTAATTCAGGTTTCAAATCTTCAAATCAATTTCTGGAAAATCTTTTAGTTTCTTCAAGAACTGATGTATTGTTCCTGGAAGACCATATAGAAATAACTACTATAATTTCATACATGAGTTTAAAATAGACATTTTCTGGGGGATAACTGAACTCCTGTTCAAGTATCACTGTCCTCTCTTCAAAACCCCTTAAAACCCACTCGATTTGTCTAGGATAACAGCTGTTAAAATGACCCTGCAGATAACAGCATAGTCAAAAAGCACTTGTATATAAAACTGTATCAATATGCAACTTTGTCATATAGTTTATATATATCAGACCTTTCTCTTTGGTCAGTAAATTTCTCTGTTAATGCAGTGCTGAAGTGCACTCAGTCACTATGCATACGAAACCATTTTTTGATCTATTTCTCAGTTGCAATGGTAAATCCACCCCATGCAGCATCCCTAGTATATACAATTATGAATATAAAACACGTGTTTTATATATTTCAAAATGCATATACCAGTAGGCGTTGCATGCTGTTAATAACAGATAACATTAAATATGATGGATTTGCAAAAACGATAATATTTTATATGTTTTTTAAAATACATAGTGTGTGATCATCTGATATTTCTGTAGCATTTGTTCTCATCTGTCAATAAGTAATCACATAATTATATGTATTGAAAAACAGCTACTTTCACTTGTCAAACATTTGCTCATAAATCCCAATCTCACGCCCCACAGGCTGATTTTTTTTAAAGGCTGGTTAGTGATGTGTGACAACAGTCCTTGTATTTTATGTACTTCAACTCACAAATCTTAGTAAAAATATGCATTTAACTTTTTGAGAGAGTTGAAATGGAAGTTTAAAATTGGGACATAAAATATTCACTTTAGGGTTTTATAGGGAATTAACTACCATTTAGTCTGCTCATAACAGGACATTGCTGAGTCTTTTGTGTCCAAAAGTCCAGTTGAAACGAAGGCCTGGTTAAATGCAACCTTGTAAATTTCTTCGCTATAATAAAATCTTCCATGGCCAAGCTAATGTTAATAATTTGTAAGGGAAGATAATAAGTGCTACCTAGATCTAAGTAATGGTTTCCTAAGTATGGCTATAAATCAACAGCAGTGGAAGTTGGTGTGGTCTCATAGGAGGGAGAACTTATGTCAAATAATTCATACAATTATTAGTAATCTGCTAAAAGTGTTGCACGATGGGCTACCATAACACCTCACATGCACACAGTTTTATTATACCCTGTGATTTGTGTTACTCTCTTTTCTGCAGTCTAGGCAAATCTCAAGGAGACCTTGGCAGCACAGACAGAGCTAGTCTATGAATAGGCCTGTGTGCAGAAAATGAAATGGAATCCCAGTGTTGTTTTAAAAAAGAGAAAATTAGCAAGGCAGGAATTTACAGACAGGTGACTTCTTGACCAGAAGTGAAGTGTTCATTCTGGTTCCCTTTTATCACCTGCTCTTTAGCTCCCTCTTTCTATGGCAACAACAGTTATCCATAAATTATACATAAAAAACACCCCATTTGGAACCATGCAACTTGCCACAGGTTAGTATTTGTATGGTTAGACATGTTCTGCTCTAAGTAGCTTAACAACTGCTACTCTCTTTTCCTTTATGTAGCTCTGGTGATAGATTGCAGCAGGTTCAGTCAGCAGGGAGGGGTGGTCCTACAGACCTGGATACGAGTATCTGCCACTTACAGGGCCAGGGGCCAGTGGTGAAGCTGGGGAGTGTGGGTACAGTAGCAGGAGTACCAGATTGACTCCACCAAAGGGCCCCCACTGCCCCAACATCATCACTGCCCTGTGTCTGCACCATTCTTGTATGTAGCTGTGTTGCTACAGGGACACTGTCGGGATGTTGCAGGGACGTGAGGCCGACAGCATTGTCCAGCAATGTATTGGCTGCTCCTGAATTGTAGGGATGGTTTTAAGAGTCCTTTACTTTACTTCTGAAACATGCTCGGGTCCCTTTCAGGGCCCTCAGGTGGGAGACAGAGCCTGCTGCTACTAAGAGATAGCTGCAGCCTCAGCTTAAGGCTCAGTCTAAGAGTAACTGCTGCTGAAACAACACGCGAGTCCCACACTTATAGAGGCTGCAGCCTGAGTCCTGTATGCAGCTGTGCAATGTACCACTGAAGCCTTGCTTCACCTCTATAGTGCTGAGGCTGCTGCTCCAAGCAGAGCACAATGAAAGGCAATTGGGGGAAATAATACCTTATAAACTCATTTTTTTCATGTCGCAGATATCTACTTCACTTTTTATAGTGTTACTTTGAAATTCAGGTGTAGTCACCGTGGCTCTGTTATTAAAGGCTGTTTATATTTGGCAAGCCTAGAGTTTAGGATAAATATGTGGTTTTTTCCTCGGCTGGAGAAAAAGAATTTTAGTATGTCAGAGTATAAAATTTTGAATGGCTATAAAACACACAGCTGAGGGAGTTGTTACAAATAAGGCATAAGGCCAAGCTCTGGATCAATGATTGGATTAACAACCCAGGAGTCTAGTTTCATTGGTTCCCTAATGGCCTTGGAATGATCTTTAAAGGTAGCCACATTATTATAATATTGCTTTCCAACAATAAAAGTAGAATTTCATAATCAATTGAATTGTGAACCTATTCTCTGCAAAGACTTCTTGGCTATTTCTCTTCTATCGCCAAGGGTAAGTCTTCTCCCCCACCTGCCTCCTGCTACACACAATACACATTCTTGTATTCCTTTATATTACTAGAGTAGATAATTAATTTGGATGTCAACTAATTTTTTAATGATCCCGTTCTGCTTGGAATTGTATGCACATGGCCTAGGAGCTTTGCCTGGTGATTATGTCACTGGATAAAGAATTTAGCCCTGTAGAAGCAGCACTGCACACTGCAGCATGTTTGAATAAGAGTGTAGAAGTCAGCAACATAAAGGACTGAATCCGGCCAGGTTGGATCTGATACTAAAAGTGTGGCTGCCGCCAAGAACAGTCTAAGCCCCTCCTGCTCTTTAGCGTCAACGGAAACTTACCCATATATTGATGTCGTGGGCATTTTGTGTTTGTGCTGATGACTGGAGTCAGGGAGGTGCATCACATTTTGACATCAAGACACAAGCAAGTTGCTGAAAAGAGAGATAGGGAGCTAAATGGCTGCCATTTTTGGCAGCAGGCACACATTTCTTATCCCATCTCCCTTAGGCCCATAGAGCTGCAGTAGAATTCTGAATGTGTCCACCCTAACTTTTACTATCAAATTTCAAAAGAGCAAATAATTTTTAATCACCAATATGTCTAGCATGAAAGTTCAAAATTGGCACTCCTTTTGCATTAATACTACAGCATGATCTTTTTAGAGGAGCCTTTCTAACCATCAGTAGGAGCTTCCAGAAATTCCTGTTAAAGTGAAATGGGACTAAAACACTTGCGCTTTTTTTTTCATTTATTCAAAAGTAAATTCAAGTAGGTAGTACTGAAGCATCCACAAAAACTAAATTTCATTGTGTAATCTTGCTTTTCTAGCTATATTTGAAGATTATAAAGTATACCACTAGTTCTTGTCAGCAATATATTTGATGTTTCTTTGTGTCTTACAAATGAATGCAAGAACGCTGATCTCATAGTTTTCCTATCGCACTCTATATTGGCCTTTGCACAAAACACATTGCACAAAATACAGTGGCATTTGAGGCTTCACAGAGTTAATTTATAGATCTAGAGAGAATGAGAAAGCAGAGCTGGTCAGAATGTCAGACTCAGCATTCAGTAGTGAAGTGCTTTTACCTGTACATTCATGACCTTGAGTGAGATCTAGGATTAAAGGTGAGGGAAGTGTAAATCAATGCTTTGGCACCAAGCTGGTCACCATGTCCCAGCAGTCTACTAAGCCTTGGAAGGATTTAAATTATCCTGAAAAATGCTGAGAGGAAGAACGAATGAGGTACCTTAATGTCTGTGAGGAGCCTTTTTTTTGATGCTGCTGCCTCTGCCTCTGTTATGGTTAAGATGACAGACGATGTTGAGTTCACCCAAGCTCTTAGTGGAGGCTCATCTGGGTTGGGTACATCATTGCTGCTAGCTACTTTGAACTGTGTGTGTTGTTGAAAAATCTCTCCTGGGACTTAGTATTGGCTTTAAACTGCTTTATTTTATTTTATTATTTAGTTGTTATTGTTGTTTTTTCTGACTTGCATAAGTGCCTTGAATAAGTGTTTGGTAGATGGTTGTGGTATTCTTTTTTAATAAATATGAAGCTGCTGTATATGGAGTCAGACAACTGGAACTATTCGGCCAGTAATATCTATTCTTCCTGGCAGCAACTCCACAGGGTTTTGAGCAGAAATGTTTTCCATCTCTGCTAACTTCAGATCTTTTTAACTGGAGATGCTGGGGACTGAACCAGGGATTACCGGGTATGCTCTATTCTGAGTTATATGGCTACTTCCCAGATTTTGTAGGGTACAGGCCAGCTAGACTTGAACCCAGAAACCCAAACCTGTCAAGAATGCTAGGCCTAAGCTGTGGAACTGCCCTTTATGAGGTAAATAACCCCTTGAACCAGGCATCCTGCTAGTCAGAACAGCAGTTCCCCAGCACAGCCACACTGTTGCATGCTCCCTGACATCTTGCACATGATTGACATGAGTCACTTTGCTATGAGGGACGTGTGATTAAAGCACCGTGTAGAAGGTGAGCTATATAAAATTTATTTACTGAAAAATATTCGGAGTTGAGTGTTGATTTCATGCTCTTTATTTCAGCTCATGGTAAACAATGAGTGAGTGCTTTCCCCCAAAACCTCTGGCTATAGATGCATTATTTACACAATGGGTCCCGTGTGACTGGCTGATTCAGTTCCCCTCCTGGAGCCTGACTGGACTGTTCCTGCAGGCCGATCAGGTAGCTGATTCACCTGCTCCTGGAGCAGAATTGGGCGGCTCCTGCAGACCAATCAGGTTGCTGCCTTCTAGGATCCTACCTACCTATTGTTCTAGGATCCAAGCTCAGTACATAACATTTACTCAATCAGAGACTAATTTATGTGCTCACTTCTTTCTTTGGTAAAAGGGTCAGCCAATGGGTGTATAAGCCCTAAACCCATTTCCAATTTCTTCTGAGGTAGACTCTTAGGAGAAAAGTATTGCCTCAATAAACAAGTAAAATAACTCGCTGCTAGCTTAACCTCCTACAACCAAATAACAGCCTAAACTAAGAAGTCTAAACTAAGAAGATGCCATTGCCGTGGCAGACATACAGAGAAGAGAAATCAGCGTCCACAAGTGAACAATTGGCAACACCATAGTGCTTGCTGTTGCCAATCAGACTGTTCATGAATTGTAAATTTGAGAGAGGCACGCGGATTCATTTTAATGGTCATGTTCGAACATTGTGCAGCCTTGTCCTATGTATAGTGGTACCTCAGGTTAAGAACTTAATTCGTTCTGGAGGTCTGTTCTTAACCTGAAACTGTTCTTAACCTGAGGTACCACTTTAGCTAATGGGGCCTCCCACTGCCGCCACGCCGCCCCCTCGTGATTTTTGTTCTTATCCTGAAGCAAAGTTCTTAACCCGAGGTACTATTTCAGGGTTAGCAGAGTCTGTAACCTGGAGCGTCTGTAACCCGAAGTGTCTGTAACCCGAGGTATCACTGTATATTTACCAGAATTGTCACTGGTCCAATTAATATCATGGTAAACCATACGGTCCCCATCAACAAACCAGGCCAGACCCCTTTGCTCCTCCCTTCTAGAGTGCAGAGAAAGAAACTACAGTCCCTGGCTGAATGGTATGTCTGAACTGAGGATTGTGGGGGCTTTTCCACTCCAAATAAACCATGACCTATAGACAAACATTGAGCAAAACAATCCATGGCACCTCGGTGCCTGTTTGGACATAATCCTAAAATAAGAATCATGACTTGTTTCTTCCACATGCTAGAGTATATAGCAAAGCAGCTCAGATTGACACATTCACACTGAGCCACTAACTATGGTTTTACATGATGTGCAAGAAAGCCATTATATCAGTTCATGGGTCAAATTACCATTAGCTCCCCAAAAACTTTCAAGACAAATCCCATGTAGTCAGTACATTCAAGAAGCTGAACTCTATGAAGTGTGTCAAAACACGTGTGGTAGTTCCAGGGAAAATGGAATATGAGAAATAGAGAATGCTGCATTTATTTTTAAAAAGTAAAGGTAAAGGGACCCCCTGACCGTTAGGTCCAGTTGCGGACGACTCTGGAGTTGCGGCGCTAATCTCGCTTTATTGGCCGAGGGAGCCGGCGTACAGCTTCAGGGTCATGTGGCCAGCATAACTAAGCCACTTCTGGCGAACTAGAGCAGCGCATTTACCTTCCCGCCAGAGCAGTACCTATTTATCTATTTGCACTTCGTGCTTTCGAACTGCTAGGTTGGAAGGAGCTGGGACCGAGCAACGGGAGCTCACCCCGTCACAGGGATTTGAACCACCAACCTTCTGTTCGGCAAGCTCTAGGCTCTGTGGTTTAACCCACAGCACCACCTGTATCCTTTTTTCTTTTTTTAAAGGTACAGCCCTTCAAAAAATGCCCTTAAAAGATGGTTCTGGAGCAGGTCTTGCATTCTCAAGATGATAGATACCTTTTCAGTGGAACACACTTGACAATGTTCTGGTTTATGACAATCCATTTACCTAAGAGATTCAGAAGTATATATTCCAATTCACTAAGAAGCTTTTGGTTTGGTTTGGCTTGGCATTGAAGGACATATTCAAATAAAATGATTTGCACATGTAACGTCCCCTTTCTTTATTATGTAGATTTTTGTGTGGAGGGGTCTGGTCTTGGTAGCTAAATAGATGACAACAACAGTAATGAGAAAAACAAATTATGATACTGGCTCTGTGATGTTAGCTCTGTGTTTCTTTGAATTTTAGTTTCTTTGAACCTGAGATCCCAAAGGGAGTATATACCTGCAATGATTAAAAAATGAATTCAAATATTTGCCTGTATCTCTATAACCAAATTCATGGGATCTATCACAACTGGTAGTTTGTGATGTTCAGTGGACTCATGTGTTTGATGCACACATATAATAAGCACCTTTGTAAACCACCATGCTTTAGAATGTTCAGCTTTGAAGTTCATGTCCTGTTTGACTTTGGTCAAGTCTCTTCAATTCTGTACCATGATTGTACTGCTAACTTACTTAGTGCATCCAAAGTAATTCTCAGCAAATACTTCCCTTGCTAAAATCTGAACTGTTTCAATGCTGTTTGGTACCCATTTGTTCCCCTGGCTGCTGCTGTTTCCTGCCTGGTGACATTTTTCTTAACTTTTGCCATCACTGCCTTTGCCCTCAAAGGCATTAAAATGAATTAGCAATGCCAACTGGTGTGATTTTGTCTGTGGGTTTATGGGTGATATTCCTTGTTTCAGACGTATGAAATACATGAGTATCAAAGTCACTGCAAATGGGAAGCACCTGTTGACGTTCATGAGAACAGTCTGGCTGGCTTTAGCTCAGTCCTATCATACACTTACCAAAAAACCCAAAACCAACAGGCTCAAATTTTCATGGAAGCCATGCTTCATCCCCTGTCCACCTTCAGAAATTCCTCTCTTTAATTCAAGATGTGTAATTATTCAGAAATATGTGTAATTATTCAGTGGTGTAAGGGAACGCCACTATATATGTCTGTGTCCAAAGAGTCCTGGCAGTATTTGAGCACAAGAGCCCTCTTCCCTCCTGTGGTTTCCAGCAACTGGTATTCAGAAACATTACTGCCTCCAGCTGTGGAGACAGAGCAGAGTCATCATGACTAGTAGCCTTTAATAACATGAATTTGTCCAATCCTCTTTTAAAGCCATCTAAGTTGGTGGCCGTCGCTGCCTCCTGTAGGAGTAAGTTCCATAATTCAACAGTACACTACTTTAGGTACTTCCATCTGTCCTGAATCTTGCAACATCCAGCTTCATCACAAGCTCTAGTGTTATGAAAGAGGAAGAAAAAAATTTCTCTATCCATGTTCTCCATACCATGCATAATTTTATAAACTTATACCATGTCACATCTTACTCACCTTTTCTCTTAACCAAAAAGTCCCAAACACTGTGATATTTTGTCACAAGAAACTTGTTCCACCCCCCTTGATCCTTTTGGTTGCCCTTTTCTGAACCTTTTCCAACTCTATAATATAATAATTGCGTAGGTTGTTCAGTGACTGATTTTAATTTTTACTTACCTGTGTCAAAGGCGAACAAAACAGAGTCCTGAGCATTTTGCTTCATCCCCCAGAAGTTCTTCTACATAAGAGCGACATAGATTGGTGCACATGGTTAGAGACGTCCATATGGTAGCTCCTGTTCACACTATCAGCTGTGGTACAGGTATGTCTTGTAAAATGAGATAATTGCCCACAAACATACTTCAAGGTTCATACCCCCATCAAAACCCACACCTTCACACACAACATGCATTTCTGTTTACTTCCCTTGGAAATATAACCATGTTTGATATGATGGATTGAAACAGGAGTGCCATTAGAAGATAGTATTCTATAGTTCCTCTCAGTTAACAAACCTAATGCCTTCCTCCTTGTTATTTAAAAATAAATTCAAAGGAGGAAGTTTATTTCAGCTATTTTGTTTTTAAATTGTGTGTGTTGCCGTTCTGGCGGATAAGCATTTTTTTAAAGTATGGGCTGGAATGATTCCTGCATCAAAGCAACATCCCATTCTTCAGCATTGCATTAACATCATCATGAGCTATTTCAAGATTCTGCACCACTGCAGAAGCAGTTCATATTTACTGCTGCTCCAGCAGTGGATACGAAAAGTAAGAACAAACTACATGCTGCATGCAATTGCATGTAAAAGGTAAAGGTAAAGGTACCCCTGACCATTAGGTCCAGTCATGGCCGACTCTGGGGTTGCAGCGCTCATCTCGCTTTACTGGCCGAGGGAGCTGGCGTACAGCTTCCGGGTCATGTGGCCAGCATGACTAAGCGAACCATAGCAGCGCATGGAAACGCCGTTCACCTTCCTGCCAGAGCGGTACCTATTTATCTACTTGCACTTTGATGTGCTTTCGAACTGCTAGGTTGGCATGAGCAGGGACCGAGCAACGGGAGCTCACCCTGTCGCGGAGATTCGAACTGCCGACCTTCTGATCGGCAAGTCCTAGGCTCTGTGGTTTAACCCACAGTGCCACCCGCATCCCCACAATTGCATGTAGTGAAGCCCCAACCTCTGCTTCTCTCCAAAGGAATAGCAGCCCCCCCATGAGCTACTCACCAGCAGCAGCAGAGCACATAGAAGATATGACACAGGGACCAGTTCCTGTGGCAGATTCAGACTGATTGATTGATTTCTATACCACTTTTTATATTAAAAATATCTCTAAGTGGCATACAGAAAACTGAACCAACAACAGATGCCATCTCTGTTCCTGTGTCTACTAGTGGCAACAATATTACAAGACGTAATAATATCACCACATCAAGAGTTGATTTGCCTGTTCATCTCCCAGTGTGATAATATATATCACAGGGATGGGTATGCAGATGCTATCATTTGCCAGCAGTGCCCTTCTGCTTCCCATGTAGGACAAACAGGCTAGTTTCAATGCAACAGAATAAATGGACACAAATCTGATATCCACAATGGCAACATTAAAAAAAACCAGTATAGAAACATAACTGACCTGAACACACTGTAACTAACCTTAAAATGGCCATCCTTGAACAAGGAACTCCAAAGGTGTATAGTAATATAAAATCACTGAATTAAAATTCATCAAGATGTTCTTTTATCATCTGTTGCTCTTTTTCTTTTCTTTTTTACATTACATGTGTTAATTGCCTTATCTGTGCCAGGAAGTCTGTGCTATCATCAACAACTGTTTTGCCTTGTAAATGGCCACTCTTAATAACATAATTATCACCATCTGTACTTTCTGCATTTCATTTCCCCGCTACCTCACTATTACCGCCACCAACACACATATACATACAAACACATACAAACATATGTATATGTGTATGTCTGTGTTTGTGTACAAACACACACATAAAAGCATAATTGTAACTCAGGATAACACTTCGTGGATCTAGAAAAGTGGACTCTAGTCCAATGAAGCTTATGCCATAATACATAGAGTGCTTAGTCTTTAAGAAGCTTTGCTGTTCTCGGGAAAAGTGCAAACATTATTTAAGATAAGACAGCTTGCAATTTTACTATGTAGAGTTACAGAAATAGGTCTTAATGTGTAGGAGTGGGCGATGAAATAGCAGATAAAAGGCAGTGCTGGAACTTGCAAAGTGATACACCTGGGAAAAATATAACTTTAAGTATAAATGGCACACACTAAATTAGCAGTAGCTATTCAGGGCAGAAATTGTGGAGACATGTGGATAGCTCATTTAAAACATCAGCTGAATCTACTGCAGCTGTCAGAAAGAAGATAAAATACTGGATACAATCTTCTAAAGAAATGATAAAAAAGCAATGCAGACAAACTTATTGTGATCCAGTTCAAATTCATAGTAGCCAAACAATTCTGGTGACTGGAGTTAAGAAGTGAAAAGATAGGCCAGCTTCCAAAACCACATGCAAGGGAGCAGTAGTGGGTCATGTGATCATCCTGGATTAGCAGCTGTGACATCTAGCTTGGCCTGTGAGTTCATGGCCTCATGGTGTCAGTTCCTTGGCATAAATTCTGCATCTCACCCAGTTTCTTCACTACATACACGACACATAAACATTTCATAATAATTTCCATATTGAGTTGTTATGGGGCTGATTTCAGCCATGTAAAGGTAAAGAGACCCCTGACCATTAGGTCCATAAGGAGTGTTAAAAGCAGGTGCATCTCAAAACACTGCTTCCTCCAAATTCACCCATCTGAAACCCCAAACTATACCCATTTAAAATGGTCAAGTCTCTATTTCAGTCTGTTATTTGCTTTTTGTAGCACTTTTATGGCTCTCCCCACCATCTCCAATGTCTGATAGTTGAGAACATTTGTTGACAACTTTCTGATACTTTTCTTGTCCCCCATCCCCCCCTCCCCATTTTCCTTTGTTAATTTCCATCCTTGAGTCTATTTCAGACTGATTACCGGGTTGTAACTTCAAAGATAGTTAGCCTCTCAACCATTTGCATGGATAACTGGGTTCTGTTAAAGCAGGGAAAATGCCTTTTAAAAACAAGCAATTATCTGCTGATGTGGTTTTTTTTCTTAGTTAATGCACAGTTTACTGAAATAATGCCATAGCTTATAGCTAGCCAAAAGTACATCACTATTTTGAAAGTTCTTGGATAAGGAGCACTTGCATCAAAATTAATTTACTGTCTGGAAACTAATTAGGTGCTGCTTCTCTGTTCTGTGTACTAGTTTATTTCAGCCCGTGTTTGTTCATGTGTGTTCTTCTGACTCTGACCTCTGCAGCACTTATTTAAATTACCTTCCAACTTGAGAGGCTCTTGGAAAACATAATCACAAAACACTGTCAAAAAGAAGGCCACTTATCTCTTTGACTATCCTAAGCTGTCTTTAAAATTTAACAATTGTTTCCCCTTAAGACATTTAGTTGCATAAGGCTTAAAACCACACAGTGAAACCCTTTGTGTCTTCCTTTATTGGAAAAAATGTATTGGACTTTCCACCCCTCTAGAATAAATTTTGCCTAGATTGAAAAGAAGACGGAAAACACAATTGGCTAGAGCCATTTGAGATGTGGTTGATTAAGTGTTATATCATCTGAGTCACTTTTATCCTACAGCTCTTTCAAATCAATGGTAATAAGGCAAATGGATCATTCTGCATTTTAGAAATTTGGTGAGTTGATTTAATATCCTGATTTAGTAGGATAAAGGGCAAACAGTCTCTACTGGGCTATTATCTCATTCAGCATCAGCCTCTGAATCTATGAGAACAGAATCATAACACCAGGCTTGGAAGCAGCCGCAGGAGTGATTGAATCAAGTCACCCAGACTCAGGTGTGAAGCTTTATGTGTACATGGGCAGCATAAGCCTCTCTGACTTTGCAGAATAGATTTGGATGTGACATCTCCATGCCGCCAACTAAATATATGCACAGTGACAGCCCATAATGAGTGATGATTCTGCACTTCCAGACAGATGCAGAAATGACCATGCATTTGACTGGCTACTCAAGATTCTCGTGTTCAAAGTCACCCTTGCTTTTTAAAAAAAAACAACCTCTAGTGGCATAGAGTTTACTTGAACTGGAATGACTCTCACCAATGACCTCTCCTTTACTCTGCCTCAAGATATCCTTTATTTAAACTTTTAATAACTTTTTGTGCACCTGGACTAAGCAGGATTGAACTCACAGTACACCAGTTGATGCTTGGGGAGTTCAGTCTTGCTTTCTACAGGGATCAGCTGACTGCACAGTTGTCATGAGTTCCATTGAGGGGTCTAGGGGTGTGCGCGTGTGGCAGGCTCAGGAGGAAGGGTGTGAAATCAAAAAGCTAGAGTCTGATGACCCTGGGCAGGGTTGGGACAGGTTCCATTAAGCCCCCAAGAAGTCTTGTAGCTCCCCTAGGAAGATGCTATGGATCAGATCATGGGGAGGGATCAAATGGTGTGTTGGGGATGGTGAAATCTGGCTTTTGTGCTATCAGATACAGTTGTACCTCGGAAGTCGAATGGAATCCATTCAGGAAGTTCGTCCGACTTCCAAAACGTTCGGAAAACAAGCTGTGGCTTCCGATTGGCTGCAGGAAGTTCGGCTTCCAAAAGAACGTTCACAAACTAGAACACTCACTTCCAGGTTTGCAGTATTTGGGAGCCAAAATGTTTGACTCGCAAGGCGTTTGGGATCCAAGGTATGACTGTAATTCCATTCACGTTTTTCCTGTTGGTGAGCTCCATCCCCAAAGTTAGTCCTGACTGGCAAGCCATGCATTGAACAGGTGCTGTCTCTTCCTCTGCCCCCTAGGACATGGAGGCATCAATGCTAGCACAAAGAGACCACTTAGACCCAACCCGCTCAAAGGAGTGCCCATTTGCTTGCTGTGTCTAAAGGCAGTTTGCTTGCTGTACAAAAGCTGTGCTTGCCACACTATTCAAAAGCAAGGAGCATGGCAACATATCACTCATTGTATGGCTAGGTTATACAATCCACCTGCTGTGCCTTTTAACTTTTGCCTTGCCTATGTACTGTACTGATTAGTTCATTAAAGATTTTAGCAGAAACTGAAATTCAAGTTCTTCCTCCAATGAAATCCTTGACAGCAGATGTTGTCACATATGACATCATATGTGGGGCAGGCACTCATGGTTCGGGAAAATCAGCCAAAATTGGCACACAGGCTGGAAGTTCCCCAATCCTGATTTAAAAGTTTCTGGATTATGGGTTGGGATGGGGTTGAGTCTTGATAGCAAACCCTCTCAATTCAGTATCACAGTTGTACATGACCTCAGAGTGATGGATTCTTAAAACTTTATTGTCTTACACTGTTACATTTTCCATTTGCAGCTTTTTTAAAGATGTGAAGTAATTACAATCAAATATGTATTCCTCAGTGTTTTCCTGAAGTCACACAGTCCCAAGAGGGCTGGACCACATGTCTTTTCTGAAATGTGTAAGCTGTTGTTGAAACTTCCATCCCCTGGAGATGGGGGGAAAACCAAGCTAAAGCACCTTCTGGCAGCATTACACAAGCTTCTTTGTTAGGACTCTGTTTTTGCAACCTTGCTTAAGTTTATATGAAGGTTGGGCTGCTACTATGACAAAATTTTCAGTATCATAGATAGTTGGAATGTGCTTTCCACATGCAACATCATAAGCAGTAGAATAAGCGCCAGGACCAGACAAGTAATCAGGATTGGCCCTACCATTAGGCAGAGTGCAGCACCACCACCTCAGGTAGCAGATGGTGGGGGCAGCATGGCTATTCCCCTCCCGAGTCCCCCAACCATTCTCTCCTGTTGCCATACAGCCTGTCCTTAATCTGGCCTGCTGCCTCAGGTACAGTGGAGAACATTATCCCATCATCACATCACCAATGTTGAATAAAACTCATTTCCCATTCCAGTCAGCTGGTGCCCATTGAATGTGGATGCCATCTTGTCCACTGCTTTCAGCAGCAAAATATATTGCACTAGGCCTATAAATTCCGTCTCAATCAAAACAATGAACTCGCTGTACAGCTGTCTTTTTAGACTACAAGTCCCTCAGGAGAGGAGGGGGAATTGGCAAAAATTGCTTTCCTTCTCTTACATTAGTGGACATCACTGTTGGATCAAAATCCATTAACGTAAGAGCATAAGAAGAGCCTGCTGGATCAGACCAGTGTTGTGTAGTGTAGTGTAGTGTAGTGTGGTGTAGTGGTTAGAGTGTTGGACTAGGGCCTGGGAGACCAAGGTTCAAATACCTGCTCAGCCATGAAGATCACTGGGCAGCCTTGGGCCAGTCTCAGCCTATTCTACCTCACAGGGTTGTTGGGAGCATAAAATGGGGGAGAGAGCCATGTATACCACCTTGAACTCCTTGAAAGAAAGGTGGGTTATAAGTGTGATAATTAATTACATAATTAGTCTACCATAATGTTCTCACAATGGCCAACCCAATGCCTAGGGGACGCTCGCAAGCAGACCCTGAGCACAAGAGTTGTCCCCCTATCAGCAATTCCCATAAACTGGTATCCAGAGGCATACTGCCTTGACAGTGAAGAGAGCCCACACACACACACACCCCGGCCACGAGACAGTAGGCTTCTCCAGATGGTTGGAAGGGGGGTTGTTGTTTTTTCCTTGCTTTTATAATGTATTTTGTCTTTTTATGTTGTATTTTTATGCTGTGAACCACCTAGAGGTCAACAGATAAAGGGTGGCATACAAATTTAATAAATAGCAAAATAGTAATAATAACCACTTGCTTATGGAACCTTCCTGCTTTGCTTGCACAAGGTTTTGCATAAGTTAGGCTATATTTGGGTATTTATTGAGCATTCAATTTGATTTGCTACATGACAATAAGTATTCATCCTGATTCGCTAGTGGGGTGTTTATACATCTTCCCATTAATCATTTGTACCTCCCACACTTTTCAATGCGTTCCCCCCATCACTTTCTAAACCACAAAAAGTCAATAAAAAGAGGGGTGGATTTGTTGTGCTGGGGTGACAATCAAATTTAAAGTAGGATTTAATATTAGAAGTATCTCACAAAGAAGAGCCCATTTTTAAATCATGTTAGACGTATTGACTTGTTAATCGGCAGGATGGGACAGGGGTACTACACTGGTTTGGATTAGTTTGTTCTGATTGTATGGGTCCCACACATCCCATTAATGTAAGATAGCTTAGTGAGAAAAGCACTTGAAACCAACCCCCAAAGCCTCTGTCTATTCATTCAATTTATGATCCTTAAAGGGGGGAAATCCTGCCATGAAGAATATGTTTATCACAATTTACAATCTTTGTCTAGACGAGCTCACAGGAACTGAGCCACGATCAAAAGTAAATCTTAACAGCTGAAATGGGAAGTTAGTGTGAAGAAACTGTAATTGTGTCTACACTTCCAGAGACACAAGTCAGAATTCTCGGGGTAGTGCTGTTATGTTTTCCCGATTAGAATCAATAAGGGCTGTGCAACAACCACTCTCATGTTACCGTTCTCGCTTGAGACATGCATCAATATACACTTCTGAATTTATCTTCTATGTTCAGGGGGGTAATCCCTTCAGGAATATGACAACAGCTGGATGCAGTGGCGTAGCGTGGGGGTGTAGGGGGGGCCGGCCGCAACGGGCGCAACATCTGGGGGTTAGGGTTAGGGGGCGCAAATTACTTGCCTTGCCCCGGGTGCTGACAACCCATGCTACGCCACTGGCTGGATGGAAGTGAGTGAGTGAAAATAGATGTTTCCAGGCCATGGCAGAGCTTTCAAGTATCTCTAGGATCGCCTCTCTTCCCATGAACTGAGGCCCTTCTTCATGTGCAAGATGTCTGGAGGGTGACAACCTGAGAACAGGCCTTTTCAGTGGTGGGCCCTAGCTTGTGGTACATTCTCTGCAGGGCAGCACACTTGGCACCATCTTTATGTGTTTTTAGGCACTTCTTTTTCTTTGCTCAGGCTTCTACCCCTGAATTTGAAGGGTGACAACGGGAGCTGTAATCACAACCCTCTCTTTTACTGCCAGCTAGGCAGTTATGGAAAGGGAAGGTAAGAACAAGGGAAAGAAAAATGGCAGCATGGGGACAAAATGGAAGTGAGCAGGCAGCAGTCCTGTAGTTCTCTTCCACAGCATCCAGCCATTTCAACTGGGCTTGTACAAAAAAATGTTGGGAGGAGCTTTGCTTCTCAAAATATAATATGTGTATGCAACTCCACAGTTGCACATAAAGGCATAAGTTAACCAAGGTGTGGCTGTGTGTGTGCGTGCGAATTTCTCTTTGAAATTGTATATATGGTTGTGGGTTCTTCAGGAAGGCTAGTGTCTCAATAAAACAGAAAGCTGGCCATGGAAAAGAGAAAAGTGATTGAGCTTGGGATGTGGCAGAGAAACCTTTTTTGGAATTATAGCTATTATAGTGATTTTGAATAAGTGTGTTCACAAATTGTATTCCTGTTTAGAAAGGCAAGTAAATCATCAGTTGAGTTGAAGTAGAGCCATGCAATCATTCTTATCACAGAAGGCCAGCAAAATAAAATAAAAAAGCCAGCTATCTCCTTAACATAATAACGTATGTTTTCAATAGTGTATATTTTCCTATTATCATCATTTTGTCAGTAATGGAGAAGATTGGTAAGTGCTTTGGAAAACACAAAACAAGTTCCAAACATGATGTGCTGGCAAATAAGCCCTTAAAATGAGGATAAAAACAACAGTACCTACAAAGTTTATTATGACCAGTTACATTCTTCCAGGGTTTTATGCTGCCCCATGGTCATCATGTTTGCAAAATAGGACAATTCAGTGTTTGTGTCCCATAAACAACCACCACCAGAAGTTACTCTCGTAATGCAGGGGGAAGCAGGGTTCTAGCATGAGAAGGAAATGGGCTCAGGTGGGAAGTGTTATGTATGGGACAAAGGTGGTTCTTCAATAGGTCCACCTTTGCAAAATCCAAAGTACCAGTAGCACTGGCACCAATCAACATGATCTACAATCAACAATCTACATGATATGGTGTTAGAATGGGGAATGCTGCAGCTGGCATGTGACAAACGAGATTGGATCTATCAAACTGACCTGGCACAGAAGGTTGCTCTGGGTATGCTTTAAGACACACACACACACACACACACACACACACACTCTTTTAATACACATTACAGCTTCACATATCTTTAGAGCTAGATCACCAAGTAACTGCCTATTAAATGTTGGAAGAAAAACTAGGACAACAGCTGTTCTGGATAAAGCATTGGAAGAAGGCATGGACTGGTATTTTCACATAATGAGAGATTGCTGCAGGTGATTCTAATATGACAGGGGTGCAGAACCTGTGGCCCTCCGAGTATAGTTACCCTCTATATGTGGACAACCAAAATTATTAAGGGGCTGAAGCAACTCCCCTTTGAGGAACAGTTAAATGTGGGGCTCTTTAGTTTAGAAAACAGACAACTAAGGGAGAATGTGATAGCCGTGTGTACGATTTTGCATGGCGTAGAGAAAGTGAATAGGGGAGGAGTTTTTCTCCCCCTCATAATTCTAGAATCTGGGACCATACAATGAAGCTGAATGTTGGAAGATTCAGGAGCGATGAAATAAAGTACCTATTCATGCAGCACATAGTTGAACTATGGAATTCACTATCACAAATTGAGCTATAACGATTGCATTTTTATCCTAATTATGGGTGATATTTAGCTAAATTATACACAGTAGACCTACTGAAATCAAAAGACATCCATTGATTTAAGTGGGTTTACTCTCAGGATGACTAACACTGGATAAGACCAGATAATAAAGTGTTTTGTTTATTTCCTATACAAAGAGTAAATTTTGTGCCATAAAGAAATCCTTTGACATTCCCTGACAGAGCTGAAGCAATACATTCTTTCTGAAATACCATTATATAACTAATAATGTGATCCCAGCAGTCAAGTTTGGGCTGCTTAATTTGTTTCCATTGGAGTAAGACTGTAATTCTGAGACACTGAAAAATTTTCTCTTTGTGATATATATTGCCTTTATTTTTCAGGGTGTTTTGTATATTATTTGTTGTCCGAGTATATTATTTGTTCTTCTAAGGAAAAGAATCCTAAATTAAGCTGCATTTGTTATCCAAATGATGCAGTTGATACTTAGGTCCGATTTTCAGCATGTGTCAAAGCGGTTTACCTACCTTCTCATTGAAAGTCTGCTGTTCAACAAGATCACAACCTATTGGGGCTAGATGAGGAAAATCATTGTGGTTTGCAATCCAAATCCCCTATTCTCATTGTAAGTTCTGTTGCTGATTACAGTCTCCATCAACAATGCACAACCTGCTTACTCTGAAGCAATCTATTACGGACGGCAGTGCAAGTTTCTACCCTGGGAAACACCAGTGGGTGACCTTTTTAATTTTTTTGTCTCTTTGATAAGCAAGCTACATTCACCGTCTTCACTAATTATGCCTTCCAGGATTTTCATCAGCAGAGTATTAGTCATTGCTCGTAATGTAAGAAGCACAATGACATGTCATATACAATGTTATTTCATCTGTTATTATATTTTGCATGGAAGCAGGTTACATTCCATTGCTGTTTTTTAAATCTCATGTGCAGTCAAGATCAAGCCTGTAAGGATAAGTTCAGTGACATCATTGACACTTTTTCAGTTTTATATTGGTGTAAAGGAAGGCGGAATATTATCCTCCAGTGCGTTTCAATTCCAAACTGTCAGTTTAAAATGTACTGTGATGTCCTATTAGATTGGGAGGTTGTGGAAGGACAGTGTGTATTGAATGCTGGCATTTTTCATAATTATGTTGCCTGCAGGGTTACCACCTGTCCTAATTTGATCTGATTAAGGTGAAATGCAAAATTGTCCTCATTTTGCAGAAGAGGGAAAGAGTGCCAGGTTCTATCACAGAGCACAGAGGAGGAGAGGATGTGATTACGGATATTGGCGGTGAGGGCGAGAAAGGGAAATGTATGTTGTCAGTTAAGCAGGAGATCAGATGCATGAAAATAAGGCTGGTCATCTATAGGGCATAGCTTTGATTTTGAAAGGAGCAATCCATTGTCTCTTGTCCAAATATTTAATTAATTGTGCGCATAATATCAATGTTCTGTGTTTTTTTAAAAAAAAAAATACGGTAAGTCTCTCTTGGCTGAATGTGTGTTTGTGAGCTATTTATTTGTAGACTAGAATAATTTAAGTCTGAGGCATTTGTGTAGTAGTCTAAATATTTGTTCTAACTCCCATTGAAAGGCTAATGCTGGATTCACAAATGTGACTCAAAAGAACTGCACATGATGAAGTGTACTCCTTATCTCCTTTTAATACGTATCCTAGCAAAATAAGTGGAACATAGCTGCTAATGCAAATAAACGTGGGGGGCAACAGCCACGAGTTGCCGGTCTCTGCAGCCACAGCAGGCGCTGTGATTCTCCAGTGGTTTGTCTTCACCCCTGGGGACACACTCCATTGTCTCTTGAGACAGACAGAGTCCAACAACAAGGCAGCCGCCTTCTACTGAGTCAGAAGATTTAGTCTATCTAGCCTGGTATCATCTACAGTGGCTCTCCCATGGTTTCAGGCAAGGGACTCCCAGCTTCACCTGGAGATGCCAGAGGTTGAATATGGGACTTTCTGCACACATAGGCGCTAGCAATGAGCTATAGCCCTTCCTCAAAATGAAGTAGCAACTGTGAACATTGCTGCTTTTGGATCACTGAAAATCACTTATCATTATGTTCCATAGTAAATGTGTGTTTTGAGTTTTGGCTAAGGAGTTTGGATCTAGGACCCAAAGCAACCTCAAAACCTACTTTAGAGTTCTGGAGCTTATTCCTGCTGTTTGCCACCTCCTGCCAACAATAATGTTTCTGGTGATAGTAAGCTAATAGAGCGCACAAATGCTTTGATTTTCCAGCTGAAAACAGAGTTTGGAGAGGTGATTAAATATTTTTCTCCTTCTCCAAATCACTTTAACTCGAGGCCAGACATTATTTTTCTATAGGCTATTTGGTTAAAAAGCATCCTACTTCAGTTTCATTGCTCTTTCAAAAATGACTGTCCTTTTTGCCTTTTACCTGTTCATTCTAGCAGTCATTGTAACCTCTAGTAAGTTGGAAACAGAATTCTTAGACAGCTGTTTTTGCTCCATGGTGACTTTTATTCAGCTACAGTTGGTTGGTTGTTGTTTTTTAGAAGACAACTTCCCCTCTTAGGATTGTTCTTCACCACATGCTGAAAACTCCTGACCTCGCTCTTGCTTTCTGAAAAGGGCCGATAATCATCAAACACCGGTGCCAGCATGAAGGTAGAAATCCAAGAGCAGAGCTTGCTTTGGAAATTCCAACTACTTTTTGAATAAAAGATGAAGAAGAAAAATCTTTTCATGAACTGGGTTGATTGTGCTAAATATCTAGTATGCCAACCGTGCAAAAAGCCTTTCACCCTTATTCATGCCATGAGGTTTCCACTGCAATATTTATGGACACAGTGCCAATAGAGAGAGGATATGGACTAGAGGAAGATGGTTACAGATACTCCTGTAGTTTAAAAAATATAATAAAATCCTGTTTGATATTACTTTGTTTTCTAAGTCTGTTGTGCATTCAGCCTCAAGATGTAAACAGCAATGTTCAACCGGATTTAGTAAATATAAATTACACAGCTTGTAAAACCCAAGACTGATTTCTGTAGTGAAGGAGAAGTATTCCTATCAGAGAAAGGTGAGGAGCTGTCCAGCAGTATCAACAGTCAGAGAGCAGAATGCTGAGCAGAAGAGAAGTGGTCCAGAAGTCACCTGCACTAACAGAAGCTCTATGGTGGCTTCCAGGCAGCAAAGGAGGGCTAAAGTCAAAGGTAGCCAATGTGGTACTCTCCAGATATTGTTAGGCTACATTTCCCATCAACCACAATCAACATGTCCAATGATGGAAGTTGTAGTCCAACAAAATCTAATAGTTGCACAGATCCAATCCATTAGCACGGGGTGGGAAACCTCAGGCCCAGTGACTAAGGTGGCCCTCCAGAATTCTCTGTCTAGCTCTTAGGACAGGCATAGGCAAACTTGGCCCTCCAGATGCACAACTCCCATCATCCCTGACCACTGGTCCTGTTAGCTAGGGATGATGGGAGTTGTAGACCCAAAACATCTGAAGGGCCGAGTTTGCCTATGCTGTTTTAGGATTTTCCCTAAGCCAAACCCTTCACCAGCTCTGCTCTGTACCCTCCTTGGGTGCTTGTATCTGGCTGGAATGTGTCCTTAAAATGTGGTCATGCCTCTTGCTTGGAGGATGGAGAGATACAACATGTGTGATTGTAGAAACCGCTGGCTTTGGTGTGGCAGTAACGTAGTCTACTCTACAAAGGCCAGAGTTGTGTTTACTCCTGTGTGCACTTTTATCTCTGTCCCTACTCACTTAACCACCCCTGGGATGTGGATCCTGGAAAGGTGCTCACAAGGAATATGGCCCTCGGGTTGAAAAGTCCCCACTGCCACATTAGGAAGTGATCATAGTATTACAAAGATTGAAGGCAACAATAAGTCAGTGTAACTTTTGAGGAATAAGTACTCCATGAGGTTATCATTAGTTTCCCTTCCTCCAGGTTCAGAGTATGCTCCCATTTGCTTGAATACTACTTGTTCTCAGGACCTTCTGAGTCATGAATCAAGGTTTTCAGTGCTTTACTATTATATGTCAGCCTTCTCAACAGAGCAATCTCCCCCATTTTCTTCAGCCATTCTACTGCTGCTGCAGGGTAGGTTGAGAGTTTCCATACAAAGTTTTGCTGTTGTCAGTAAGGTCACATTTCCTGTATTACATTCAGAATTGTGGTCCAAAATTATTTTATTTTCATATGCATAAAATCTGCCTTTGGGTGGCTGTTGTTGTTGTTGTTGGTTGTTTTGCATCTCAGGCACTGCATGTCTTGTCTACAATTTTTTCAGTTAGGTACCAATGAAATATGATCTTTATCTGTTTCTTTCTTTTAGATCAGCACTTAATAATGCTGCTGGGATGTTCTCAAACATCCAGTCCCATTCAGCTTGTGAAGTGGTTAAATTAAAATTTGTTATATCCTGTTTCCATAGATTTCTAAGCACAAAAAGGTGGGGTTTTCTCAAACATATAATCATGAATTGGCCAAGATTTTCAAAAGTGAGATACGTGTTGTTTCTCATTGCCTTGCCTTTTTCAGAAGCTCAGTCTATTAAATCCACAAATAATTCACCACATTTTACTCCAAAATTAGACATCAGTGCCACAACTTGAGAAAAGGAGTATCATGGTAGCTTCATACTTTATGGTCCCCAACGTGTCTACATGGGTGCTTAAAAACATCATCTACACTTTTCTATACTACTTTGTTGTGGGAAGCACTATTCAAAACACCACTGTATGTGCAGTAATCAGGTTTAGCATGTAAAGTGACAAGTGGCCCCTAGTAGCTAATCTAAAAATCTTGCACTACCAATCTTACTAGACAGGCTTGGAATTGGTTTTGGAAACATCTCTGCCCTGAGCTTATTTGGATAGTCTATCATACAGCAGAGTTTTAAAATATCAATTAAATTGTCAAAAGTAACAGCTCCTGGCACCATAAAATTCCTTTAATTTGGCCAAAACTGAGATTACAATAAAGCCCTGTGCTTTGAATACGTGTATAGATTAAAAAAATAAAAAAACTCTCTAGAATGCAGACTTTTCCCCCCTGCTGCTATTTTCTGCCATAAAGATTAGCCAGGAAGTATGTTTGAAGCAAATAGCTATAGCGGTTCATTTACTTTGAGTAATTTAGCTTTAAAGCATGCATTAAAATGAAAAGCGCTTCTGCTTGCGGAGGCCAGAGTTGCAGATAATCAGTCCAGCAGAATTTTCCCCATTGCAGCTGACACACTGTGTACATTGCCAGTAATGCATTTCATGTCATTTGTTTTATCTATTCCAGTCTCTTGCGAGGCTCTCTTGGCAGTTACTGTGCAAGCACATTAGATGTGTGCACAAATTGCACTCCTTTTGCTTGTGATGTGTAAGCTGTGAAGAGACAGGACAGTTAAAATCAAGTTGCCACAAATCTTTCCTAAGAGACTTTTAGGTTGGCCTCCTAGAAAGTGGAGAGTCAGCGTAGACCAGTAGCTTCCAAGACAGAAGCCCTGCTGGATCAAACCAAAGGACTTTCCAGTCCAGCATTGTGTACTCACACATTCTCTTTTCAGATGCCTTTGGGAAACTGACAAGCGGGACCTGAGCTTTGAGTTGCAGACTTGAGCCTAGGATACTGAATGTTTTTTTTAAAAAAAATGCATCATGGGAACACTGGGAGGCTTTGGGCAAGTCTCAAAATACCCATCAACACAATGGGCATGATATAGACTTACTCCACAGGAATAATGTTAATGGAAGGGAACCTACAAGGACTCCAAAACTCTTTGAATTACTTAAATGCTGTCAAAATTATGAGAACAATTTGCTTATTAGAAAACCCTGTGCACGTTTACTAAAAAGTAAGTTTCATGGTGTCCAATGAGCCTTATTCCTTAGTAGGTTTGTTTATAATTTCAATCTGAAGGCTTTGTGCATTAATACACACAGTGGGATAGAAGATACTTCTGTTTGGTGCAATAATGTACCATGGAAAGACTTGCATGACTTGTAGATGACTTTATATTTTTGGGACTACAACTCCCATCATCACTAGCTAACAGAACCAGTGGTCAGGGATGGTGGGAATTGTAGTCCCAAAACAGTGGGAGGGCCAAGTTTGGCCATCACTGGGATAACACAATGAAGATATCACCCATATCACTGCATGTATATCCAATGGCACAGCTTTGTATGTGGGGATGGTTTTGCTGTTCCATTCAGTGCTACTACTCCCTGGGAAGTGTTATAGTTGCTTCTTTAAATGTGAAAGGCAAAGGGGGAGCTCTAGGAGAAGGAAATGCACCTGGATGCAAACTCTTTGAATTCAGCTGTTCAGGCACTTCTGTTTCCGTCTTGGTTGGCTCCTGTTTTCTGCTTGAGAGACAATCCTAGTCAGCTGGAATGTGCCATTAGGAACACAGAAAACTGACTTGAACTGAGTCAGAGTCAATAGTCTGTCTCGCTCAGTACCATTTTCTCTGAATGGCAATGACTTTTCTGGCTCGTTCAGACCTGGGTCTCTCCTAGTTCAACCTGGAGATACCAAGGGTGGGATTCAACTAATGAGTCCCATCATCAGAAGTCTGTGTAAGGACTTCCGACTGTGCAACAAGGCTTCCCCACTTCCTCCCCTCATGCCCCTTCCAAAATTAGCTAGGCGGGCAGTGGTCAGAGAACCTTCCTAACAGCACACAGGGGCATGAGGGAAGGGTTGTTCTGTCTGGCAAGCAGAAATGCTTTTCCTGATTGAACAATCAGTACAACATTGAATTCCTCCCCTTGTATTGAATTTACGTACTCCCTTAAATATTTCTAGGCCTCATTTTATAGACAAAGGCATCACTTTGGGGCTTAGTTCACACAACACAATATCATAAAAAATAGCACTATAATTGTCTTTCTGCTGTCCATCAGCAATAAGGTTTCTATCCTGCTATGTCCCACAGAGGAACTTACGGTCTTCAGATAAAAACATCCTGAAGGTCCCAGGCCACAGAGAGGTTAGGCTGGCCTCAACTAGAGCCAGGGCTTTTTCGGCTGTGGCTCCAATGTGGTGGAACGCTCTGTCACAAGAGACTAGGGCCCTGCGGGACTTTACATCTTTCCGGGGGGCCTGCAAGACAGAGCTGTTCCACCAGGCCTTTGGTCAGGGCACAGCCTGACTCCCTCCTTTGGCAATCTTCACAGAATCTCTAGCCCAATGGTTGCCATCAATTTGATTTGAATTAATTTTATAATGAATGATTTTAGTATGTTGTACTATTTTATTGTTGTTAGCTGCCCTGAGCCCGGCTTCGGCTGGGGAGGGCAGGATATAAATAAATTTTATTATTATTATTATTATTATTATTATTATTATTATTATTATTATTATGACTTATGTGTGAGCTGATCCCTTCCGCCAGCTTATTGTTTTTCACATGGTGGAAGCAAGACGGTTGCTACAAACCTCAAAGCATTTAATTAACTCTCGTACAATGAAGTCTCTATCTTTAGGCATCACTGCCTGACACCTCAAGAGTAATTAGAGTGTCATGGAGGTACAATTCTTCTGCACTGGATCGGACACAAGAACGATAAAGGTCTTTCACTTACATCAGTATTCTAATTAGTTTCAGCAGTTTAGAGATCTGAAAATGACTGGAGGATTGAATCAGTATTTATTAGGGTATTGTGATGTCAACGCAATATTTCCAGCTTTGTTTCCATTGCAAATCATTATTTCTGTGCTTTATATAAATCATCTCAGTGCTAAAAAAATTGAGTTCATTTCTGTGTAAATCCCAAAGCTGGTATCTCTTAAAATTAAAAAAGAAGAATCAACCAGTATTGTGTTTGGTTGTTTTTAGAATCTGCAATTTCACTAATTCTGGGATTTCTTGCTAGTCGGGGTGGGGGGGCTACTAAACAGCCATGAATTTCTTTTTTATCCTGATCAGCATGAAAGGATGTATTTCTATGTAAATTCCTATATTGTTATGGTGATAATATAATGATGGCATTAATGCATGGGAAAGTATATATTTTATCTTAAAGGAAAATATATTATTTAGATGGAATAAAAGATCCAGAAAAACAAAAGTCCATTTGGTTTCACTCTATGATTTGTTACTCATCTGCACAGCCTGCTATTTTCATTCATTATATGTGCAGTAAGTACCTGTGGGTGTAACTATACATGAGAGATAAAGAGTTTTTAACAGTCCTTCCCTCATCCCAGATAATTGCTGAAACAGTAGGGCTTTAACAGAACTTATGACTGCATAGATTTCTGCCAAGGTTGTGGGAGTTTTAGAGACTTTTGGTTTTTGGATTCTGGATCCAGGGTCATAGAGTATCCTTGGTCATGTCACTGCTAGACACACCTAATGGCTTCATAGCCCATTGAAAAACATGTTATAAAAAATCAAGGGCAAAACACGGAGTAAAACTAGAGGAATTGTTTTGGTTCTCTTTTAGATGTTGTAACAGTCTACAAAACCTTGCATAAGTTATTTCACTAATGAAAATCTAGGTAGAATTCATCTTGTTGGGATCATATCATCTGCAGTGGAGAAAAAATAAAGCTTTTTACTGAAGTTTTCTAGTCTCTTGATCTACCTAATCTGAGATCTTACCCACACGTAGCTTTTGCCCTATTCTTTTCAGGCACAGGTCCATACTTAAAAGCTTTGTGTCCGAGCCTTGTTGACTTTTTGCCCTGGAGCTTTCCCCATGAAAACTCACTCTTTAGCACTCAATCGGAGCAAATGTCCATTTAGGTTACCCATGGATTGCCGTTTGCAGCAATTGAGCTTTAGAGAGCTTGTTTTCTAGAGAAAGCTCTAGAAAGAGTGGAGGAAGCGTAAGTGTGGATAATACAATTGTTTAGCTACTATTTAAAGACACTTATCCACTTCTTTCCCCTTTCTCATTTCCTTTGGTTCCACCAAGTTTTCTTTCTTTTCTTTTTTGAGTATTTGAGTATTTTCCTTTTTAGCTCAGGCTCCTTTTGTAAAGTTATACTTTACAGGGAGAATACAAGAGAGAGTTGCTATATTGAGGCTATGAGAGAGAGAGAGAGAGAGAGAGAGAGAGAGAGAGAGAGAGAGAGAGAGAGAGAGATGTGAAAGACTGGTAATTAACCATTAGTGCAGGCCATGCAAAATGGATGTGAGTGCTAGGGCTGCAGATTTTCCCTCTTAAGCTTTGGCATTCATGGTTCATCATGAAACAAAAGGGTTTTTATTTAACCTTTAGTTGGTATAACATTGAACCTCTTGCCCTACTCTTTCCAAGCAAAGATACATGGTTTAACACTCCATGTTTGAATGTTTTGTTGGTTTGTCCGAAGCTTTCCCTGTGAAAACTTGCTCTTAAAAGCTGAATTGGAATAAAGGTCAATTTGGGTTTTCTGCAGATTAATGTTTGCTCGGATTGAGCTTTAAAGAGCAAATTTTCATGGGAAAAACTGGGCAGGAGGTAAGGGCACTTGAAAACAGAACTTTAAACGTGGACTGTGCCTGGGAAAAGCAGAGTATTTCATGACAATGTGTTCTTCTTTTAACTTTCCAGAGTGGTTACATCTTTAACACTTCCTTCAAAATTTATAATCTGAGAGTAAACCATTCCCCCAAATCCTGGAGAGCTATCACTCTGTATAAATAGGTCACTCTTGATTTTTTCGGGGGGGGGGGGATGAAATATGTTTGTGTGTGTGTGTAGATAATATATTGTTGGACACTGGTTATGGGTGCCCAGGGCACTGATGGCACCACTCCCTGCCCTGCCCTTCAGGCCCCCAGATGCTTTTCAGTGGTGGGGCACTTTTTAAGAGGAGCCAAGCTCAGCACTCATCCATGGCAGCCCCCCTACCATTATTAGTCAGTCAAAATGTAGTGCCCTGGGCATTGCATTTTGGGTAGTGAGATGGGGTGTGGCCACCATAGATGGGAGTCAAGCTTAGCCCCCATTTAACAGTGCTGCTTCCTGTTAACTGCTGACATGTGCTTGGTGACACCAGTGGCGTAGCGTGGGGGCTGCAGGGAGGCCGGCTGCACTGGGCGCAACATCTGGGGGTTAGGGTTAGGGGGTGCAAATCCACAGGTTAGGGGGCACAAATTACTTGCCTTGCCCCAGGTGCTGACAACCCACGCTACGCCACTGGGTGACACTATGGAGGGCAGTGAGTGGCACCACTATTGCCAAAGCAGCAGCAGGAACAGAGAACGTATGCCACGCCATACCGTAGCCGCCACAAGGCGGGCCCAGGTTGGGCTGGGACCATGCCAAGGGCCTCCAAGTGTGGCGCTGGCCCTACGAATACACTTGGTCTTTCCACAAGCAGCAGTCCCATGAGATGGAAAAGGGTGTTTCCAGGGGTTTCCAAATGCCATCCCCATTCACCCGACTCTAGCAGATGTGAATAAAAAGAAAACAAATTAATTTTCTTATTAAAGATAAGTCCTCGTTGGTAGTAAGCTTAACCATCTCAAAGCTCCCATAATGTTTATACCTGAGTCCCTCTCCTTCATAAGCCGTGTTGCTGGTTGTTGTTGTTATTATTAAAAAAAGATAATACCCTACAGAAAGTTCTCCCTTGCTAATCTCTTGCTTTCTCATCATACCACGGAGAGAAGGCCAGACTATAAAGATGAAGACTACAATCCTTCAAAGCATTCCTAGCAAGTTCTGAAATATGGTATAGCAGGATTGTCGGCTAATACTGTATATCTACTCCAGTTTTCAATAACATTTTACGATGCTACTTAAGCTGGGTATCCATCTCTGATGCTACATCTCTGTGTCTCCTCGCAGTATATCACACTCCCAGAGCCCATGAAAATAAGTTCTAAGCTGTATTTCTCTGTGTTCTTTTACTGCAGCTGGCTGTCCAGATTCCTTGATTAAAGAGCTGCATCACTTCAGAATTCTGGGCGAGGAGCAGGTGAGTTAACATCTGAAAGGCAGCGTCATGGTGTCATGAAAGATAGACGCTAATGAGACAGCTTCGTCTCTCTCTGGGGAAGCACCATGTGTCTCATGACCCTCTCTGTGCCCTGAAATTGGAATGGGGCACACACACACACACACACAGTATATATGTTTGTGTGTAAGAGGCTTTTTTTCATTCTATCCATCAGCCTTGACAAGTTATTAATTGGTACATCTGCTATCTGCCACAGTTTTTCAACTCTGGGCTGCTGCAGTAAACAGGCAGTGTAAAATGGCAGACAGACAAACAGGGGAATGATGTCTGCTTAAACTGAAGACATATTCTTGCTTGGTGTGATCTCCTTATGCTTGGCTTAGGATTGTATTTCTGCAGTTTTTGAAAATCTGGTTTTCTGCCCTCACTATAGGTCAGCTTTCAGGCCGAGTCACAGCAAAGGCTGATTAAGTGAGATACACACATGCATTTCCCTTTTTAAAAATTCAGAGCTACAGCGGGCAGATTCTGTACCCTTTGAATGCCTTTATAAAATCAGTCTACATTTGGAAGGAACTGAACTGCTTTTTTCAGGATTGGGCTTGCAGAATGCATGCCCACCTTAAATTTATGATTAAGAATAGCATCTATGCATTGAGAGAGAGATTTGGGGAGAGATGTTAGAAAATCTAACCGATCCCTTTGTCTTCCTTTTGCTGAATGGCTGCACAACATTGGTTGCCTCAAGGGGTTTAAAAACCTGGACAGAGAGGCCTACATTGTATCCACTCACATCCACCTTTTAACATGTGTTCCCCACAAAAGACTTAGCCAAAACTAAATCACATACTCTTTGCTTTATAAAGAAGTAAAATAGTTTACACCCAATACATCAGGGGTCACAAAAATGAGGTTTTAAACAGGTGTCCATCCAGTCGACAGAAAGATTCAAAAGGAGGTTCCAAAAATAGTTTTCAAGAAAAAACAACCCCATGAACAGGTACTCTCCAATTAAGAGCAAACCCCAGGGGAGGAAAGTAACAGCCATCCTTAACTGTCCTGCCCAAAGCTGTGTGTCCTTTGTCAGGAAGTTCCTATGTCAGGAACCAAACATGAAGGAAAACAGGTTGTGTGTATCTCCTAGTTGGGAAGATTTACAAGGTGGTGTTTTGGGAGCAGGAAGCCAGTAGTAGCCCCTGCTCTTGAATCTACATTCTTCCAAAAGAAAGAAAGTGGACTAACCTGGGAGAGAACAACGTGCCTCTAAGTTCTTCCCAAGTGAATAAGTTCATAACCAAGGGACTTGCCGAAGGTGCTTGCTCAGCTGAACCCTTGCATGCATGCAAAAGGTGAGACAGAAACTATCCCACACGATGATAATGATCTCTTGGATGAGGTATTTGGTCACTGAGCATTATTAGTATCAGAGTACAGTATATGCTATTTCATCTGGCCCCTGGGCTTCCTTCCAACCACCAGGTGTTCAGTGGGGAGCAGTTGTTAGGAGAAGGGACATGATGTTGTGCATAGTTGTACCTCTTTCCTCTGCAGGAATACCTGATAAAAGAAGAATAAAGCATGTGGGGGAAAGGTCTCAGCTCAGAGGTAGATGTGTGTTTTTCCAAATATGCAAAAAGTAGTCATTAGTTTTGCGATTGCATCCTCGCAAGCTTCAGCATGCAATTGCATTTTGAAGTTTGAGGCCTTAAATAGCTGTAAGGCAGGACTCAAAATTCAACTGTGAATTGACCTTATTTGTGTTAATTCTGCTAGGATTACTGAGCTACGTTTGCCTTTTGGACAGTCAGCGCAAATAAGGGATGTTGGAGAGCCCAACTTTTTTCTTAAAGTCTATGGAGAAAATGGAAAGTGAAGTTGTGTGGTATTATGAGGAATGAAATATGTGCTTCAATTTTCAGGAGTGAGTGTGTGTTTGTGTGTGTTAGAGAGAGGGTGGGAAGGAAAGAGGGAGAAAGAGAGAGAGATTGTGTGTTTCTGTGGTTGAAGACTGGACCCATCCACTACTAGGTGACTCACAGCAGCTTTCCAGGAGGGTAATGTAGATCTTGGCTCAAAAAAGGTTCACTACTCCTGAACTGTATCTGAGAGTTTTCTTTCATTATGCGCATGGGGGTCTTTATTATCATCCAGATTACGTCTTGAAATAATTTGGGACAGTGACACCATGTTTTTGGAGAAGAGCAATAAATGTGTTTCCCTTGCCTTTGAGATATGCCGTTCTTTGTAAGATGTGCTGTTACTGATATCCAAACTCCTTTCCCATTCTTTTTCCTTCCTTTATCTGGTTCCTTTGAGTGGACTTAATGACTTTGGATCTCCTTTTTGTGAACAATAAAGGCAGAATATATTCTCAAAGCTTTGTGCAGATATGATTTAAATATTCTTAGTGAGTTGTATAAATTATAAATGTAGCAAATGTTCCCATGACCCTTTTAAGCAAAATTATCTTTTTACTAAAATATTCCAATTTGCTCCAGTTATGTTTACAGTGAGTAAAAGCCTGTCCCACTTAACTTATTTTACAAAAGAGTAGTTTTCAACATTGAGGCTGCAATTCAACACACACTTTCATGGTGGTAAATCCAATTGATCTGTGTGGGGCATACTTTAGATATTGCACTGCCAGTGATTCATCTGGACCAACAAAATATGCAGCAGCCAATTTCTCAAATATATCTTTCACTCTTTAAGAGAGGGTTTTTGAAAGTTCAAGCTTATAAATGAAGACCTTTCAGGAATCCTTGCAGGTACGTGAGCTTTATGGTATTTTGGATTTTGAGCTTTTCTACCCTATTGGTTTGTCAATGGGTTAATTCAGAGAAGTGTAGGGAAAGTGAAAGTGGTACAACAGATATGACTGTGTTGCTTCCATTTTGTAAGTATCTTGCTTCTGATTATTTTGAATGTATAGGGAGTAGGATCTAGAGATATTTTCCAGTTTCTCCCCTTCTTTCCAATTTGGGAATTGTGGTCAGTTCAGTCTACACCTCCCTGCTTTATTTAAATCCTGATCTGCACATGCAGCATAATAAGTTGGAAATAATGTGGTTGTATGTAGAGGTGGTGAATGGAATGTACTATTTTCAACTACAGGTGGGTGGGTGTGCCACAATTTTACAAGCTCCCTTGCATTAAAACAAAAACACAACTCCTGCAAGTACAAGATAAGCACAACAAATAATGAGATGGGGTGGAATCTTCCTCCTGATTTTTTTTCCAGTTGTGTAATTTATTTATTTTTATAATGTGGGAATTCCAAAATGCCACCCTCCCTTTCAAGGAGCATCTCCACCCCCATCGTTCAGCACCGACACTGAGGTCCAGCTCTGAGGGCCTTCTGGCTGTTCCCTCACTCCAAGAAGTGAGGGTACAGGGAACCAGGTAGTGGCGCCTGCCCTGTGGAATGCCCTCCCATCAGATGTCAAGGCAATAAGCAATTATCTTACTTTTAAAAGACATCAGAAGGCAGCCCTGTTTAGGGATGTTTTAAATGTTTAATGCTGTATTGTGTTTTTAATATTCGGTTGGGAGCCTCCCAGAGTGGCTAGGGAAACCCAGGCAGATGGGAGGGGTATAAATAAATTATTATTATTATTATTATATAAGGCTGTCAGAATCCAAGCAGATAGGGGCTGACCTGCCCGCCTCTTTTGGAGAACAACCTAAGAGATACTAGATTAGGATGTATGTGTCTATGTATAATTATGTTGCTAACAAAGCTGTACCAGTGTTACTGTTATGTGCCAATTGTAAATAATTTCCTGTCTCTGTTTTCAGCAGTTCTTATTTTTATTTGTAAGCCGCCTTGAATCCCACTGGAGGAAAAGGGGGGTTGATGATGATGATAAACAAACAAACAAACAAACAAATAAAAAACAACTGCCATGCTATGCATGCTTACATGGGACTGTTTTTGAACATTCAATCTCAAAAATTATTATTTAATGTCCCTTTAAGGCAAGGAGGTATGATTGGAAGCGTGAATTGTTCAACCCGTTTGAAAGTAGCTTATTTCACAACAGTACAGCTGTTTCTTACAGTGATACGCTGGTTCAGACAAGACTACATAATATTTGGGCGGGGGCGGGGAGGAATTAAAAGGGAGCAAAATGAAAAGAGGTACAGTGGTACCTCGGGTTAATAACTTAATTTGTTCCGGAGGTCCGTTCTTAACCTGAAACTGTACTTAACCTGAGGTACCACTTTAGCTAATGGGGCCTCCTGCTGCTGCCGCGCCGCCGGAGCACGATTTCTGTTCTCATCCTGAAGCAAAGTTCTTAACCCGAGGTACTATTTCTGGGTTAGCAGAGTCTGTAACCTGAAGCATCTGTAACCTGAAGCATCTGTAACCCGAGGTACCACTGTACCTTGAAAACATACTTCAGATTCAAAGGCAGGAGACAGCTCGATCACTTGATAGTAAAACGTGTGAATGCATTTAGCAGGATCTTCTCTTTTCAGATGCACCTATTTAATTACCTTGGGTAGCACAATTTTTTTAAAAAAAAAAAATCTTGACAGCGCAATATTAGTTTAATGATTTGGCATGATTTCTCTACTGAGCCAGTAGAAAATGTGAAATTCCCTGACAAAATACAACTTTCCCTCCAAATCAAACCCAGTAAATCAATTTTCTTTCTAATAACTTACAAAAGCAGAATTGATTATTTTTTAAAGTATTGTTTGTACATGAAAATTAAAAAAAACAAAAACAGCAATGCCCTTTATATCACACTGGAAGCTTTTTACTTCAGGTGCAGAATGATAACAGAAATTTTGGCAGCTCTTTAGCTTCAGCATGTGTGGCGCAGACTTTCAGATGTGTTTGAGATAGACTTACACTATCTCCCCACCTTTAACCATACTCTTTCTGCTCTGTCAAAGCATGGGAGGCACTGCAGAGCTGGGGTAGCTGTGATTATCAGCCTTTCTGTTCAAGAGGAATAGCATGGCTGTGTTCTGATATAATTCTAAACTATGAGCTCCCTCTTCTGCTTTGCTGTGGCCATAAAGAGGGAATCAGAAGCTTCTACTTTCACTTTAGATTAACTGTAGTTTAGCATGTCACCTGAACCCAAAACTGTGGTTAGTTGGAATAAACCAGCTTCATAAACTATGGGTCAGAGCTAGGTAGTGTCAGCTAACCATAGTTAAGATTAACCACAGTTTTTCCAGGTTTTGACTACATGTCCCAGTTTGCACAGCACAGTAAGCCAAACCTTGATTACAGGTATTAGTAACAGAGGAAAGAGCTTCACAATGATCCGATGTTCAGACAACACACCTTGGCTTGGTTTCCATGCAGTGCCTCTGAACTAAAAGAACTGAGAGGGAACACAGCATCAGGGAACTGTGGGAGCCTGCACATTTGTGTGTTTGCAGTAAGCCATGGTTTGACTTCTCATGTGTGAACAGAGCCTGCAGCAAGCAATGGTTCATCTAAGAAAGAAGCAAAAGCTTCTGGACTGCTGCAGAAACAGAAACTGCACAGCTAGCAGGAAAGAGGCAAAAGGACTTCTGTGAACTCCAAATCCTACTTGTGATGGACTCAGAAACTCTTTACCACTCATATGCAGCAAGGTGGTTTTTCAGCCTCTGGTTAACTGGATAAATTAGTGGAAGGTATGTTCGAAATGTTTAAATGCTGATAAAGCAGCACAATATTTTTTTCTCTCCTTTGCAGTACAACCGTTACCAGTGCTATGGTGCAGAAGAGTGTGTTCTGCAGATGGGTGGCGTCCTATGTCCTACCCCAGGATGTGGAGCCGGTCTGCTTCCTGAACCAGAAGTCAGAAAGATAGTGTGTGAGCCAAGCAATGGAATGGGCTGTGGGGTAAGAAAAACTCCCAATAGTTTTATGACTATCAGTTAAGGTTGTGAAGTAGAGGAGGGGTGGAGGGGGGTATCTGAATTTCTCTGTCTCACTGGTGACTCTGAGCTGCTCTTCGTGGCAGAATGAGCAGATCCCAATAAATAATAATAATAATTCACCGCTGCAGCGCAGAAATGACCACTTTGTCATGTAGAGTATGTCTGTCCCAGAATGCTTTGCTTTAATTGGTTTGTGAAGTTGCTGATCTAAGTAGTTACAGTGAAGAGTGGGGCTGTGCAAATGACAAGCCAAGAGCTTTGACTCTCTTTAAAACTCCCAGCAGTCAGCAAAACGGTAAAGGTTCTGGAGCCAAAGGATTTGTTATAAGCAGCACTCTATTTAAACAGGTCTGGGGAGGGGCAGGGTGCGAAAGAGTCAAGTAAGTAAAATGATGCCGTGTGTTTTGAGCAGATCGATGAAGAATAATGCAGATAACATGACAGTGCCAAATGAAAGCTCGTTTTAAATAAATGTTGTCCAAACCAAACAGAGAGATTGCCTCTGCCTCTTCCCTTCTTTCATTAGCAATAGCTCTGTCAGACAGCAGCACCCTCCATTCATCAAGTAAGAACAATGGGGCTATGCGGCAGACCCTTTAGATAGCTGCTTTTGGCTCTGGATCTCAGGAGTCACCAACATCTTAAACCTAACCCAAGCATTTAGTGGGGGAAGGTGATCCAGCCACTTCAGGATGGGCGGCGTTGCATTATTGAATACTCCTCAGCATCAGAGTCTCTGTTCATGGAAAACGAGCATGTCAAGGTTTTTATCTTGGGCTTGGCTTTCTCATAAGCAAACATTTGTGTGTGTGGCATGTCACTTTTAAATGGTGGGAAATTCCAAACATGCTCATCTCATATTCCCTGCTTAGGAACAAGGGAAAGCTGAAGGAGACAAACCATGGCTTTGCTCTCCGCAGCAGAACTGTAGGAGAAGCGAAGCAGCCACAATCTCTCTGCTTTTGTGCTAAGCCACAGTTTACCTTAGAGTTCAAACTGAGCCATTAGACGCAGGTGTTGTGTTCAGGGATAACAAACATATTCCTAATATAATGTTCTTTGTTGTAAGGGATGTATGATAGCCCTATTTAAGTGACCCCCCCCCCATTGTGTTACCCTTGTGGAGCTGCTGAATATATATTTAGGAAAATGATATTAGACAATGTGTATCCTCTATAAGGTTCATTTGGACTCAGATTTAGTTTTGAAAATATATATTTTGCATGCCGCATACCTGAGAGTGATTTCCTGGCTTTGCTGTTGGCTAGTCCTTTTTATTTTCACTCATAAAAACAATAATTTGATTTCCCAAGGGATTACCATTACGCATTGTTCTTCCGCCTTCATTGCTATTCATCAGACCAATCTTTCTCGCTTTCATAGCTGAGATGTAAAGCACTGACGTCTTTAACACGGGAAACCAGCAAGAAAATATGGAAGCTGTTACACTCTGTGCCACCTAGCCTGACTGCTGAAAAAGCTGGAGTAATCAAGGCTCATGAGAGCTCAATAAATAAAGCACCTTTGTCTTGTTTTGTACTAGACTAGCATATTGCTTGCTATATATCAAAAGGATGTTTACTGTTCAAAGGGGAAGAAGTTCCATTCCTGATAAGGTTAGGCCTGAGTATCAAGGAAGAATACATGGTCTGCCTATTACAAATGCTATTTTATCAGGTACATGTGTAGCTCACGCCCCTATCAGTATTCACAGTACTAATTTTAATTTGTTGCTATGGAATGCAAGTGTAAAACAAGAGATTAAATAAGATTCTTGGAGACCTGTGGAGTGTTCTTGATGCTGGCAGGTGCTGCTGCTGCAATGCAATAAGAGAAAATTGCATCTCTGGATTGTATGCAGTCAGCATCCAACACAATAATCTAGGTATATTTCTATGCACAGTGATTCCATTTTTGTGAATTCCAAATGCAAGCTGATCTGATCCACGACTCCTGGACAAATGTGCTGATGAATTCATAATTATCCTTTCATGCTTCTCTGAACTTGTGATATATTTCTTGAATCAGAAAATTACCCAAATTCATTAAGAATGTACGTTTTAGGATAAAATGCATGTATATGTTGGGATAAAAACTGGTTTTGTACATACTTTGTAGTAAAAATACGTATTTAAGTGCAGATTAACGTTGGAATGGATTTGACTTGTGAATGAACACATGCAAAATTGACATGGCCTGGAAATAGATAGATGCATCCCAATAGTGAGACTGCTCAATTCATTTGTTGGCCCTTTTCTCAAATCTTGCTTCAAATCTGCTTACAGTACTTACCGTACCTAGAGAATAAAAGCAATTTTCAAAAGTAACCCAGTTACCAATCCACCTAACAGTTAGCTCATCCATCCCAGCTCGTTGTTGTTGTTAGTCATAGTAATAGTACCATCATCACCATCCTCTGTGGGGTAATGCTAATGTTTAAGTATGTTTAAGTGTGGGGCAAGAATTCCTTAGCCCATTTATAAGTCTTTAAAGCACAAATAACAAGGATATCAATTCTTAAATAGTAAAATAAAAGAGATTTCTCTTTCCTTGTGCTTTGGATTCTCTACCCCTTATTCATTTTGTTCCAACTCGCACTCTTAAGAAAATGTGCTATAAATATATTATTATGGGCAAGGTAACATTGGAGGACATTGCTGAGATTAAAGAGCTGGCTCACAGCAGAATTGTTTCAGGACATCATGTTGTGACTTTTTTTTTCAAGGGGAATGAAAATGAGACAGACGTTTTCCATTATTGCTAAATGCTGAGTTGCTTGCATTATGCCACAGGCTCTAGGCAGTAATCATGTATAGCTTTCTTCTACTGAGTGGGCACTCTAGCCTGTAGAAAGTGGAATTCCATCTTGTTGACACATTATGCTTCTCTTTCTAAGCAAGTTGTTTCATTGCTAAAATATGACATGCTTCTCTAGGATAACTGAAATACTCTTTTCTGGTAATGTCTAACATGGTTTGCAGTGATCTGTAAGAAAACACTAGAGCCTTCAACATGAGCGAGTGTTGATAAGCCTTAATGTCGCCCTCACTTCACCATAGTGCAATGCAATTAACATGCCACACCACTGCCAAATGACATTATTATTATCTCCAGTATATGTGCCGTGCTGTACTGCAACCCAGTGATCCTGTGGCAGATGTAAAATTCAGATGTCAGATCTGACAACGTATAGCAGTCTGAAACCACATTTCCATTATTAAGAGTGTAGGTCATATTAATTATTCTCCTTCTGAGAAACGGCAAATCACAGTTTAGATGCTGAATGCATGTCTGTTTCTGTATTTGGATTTAAAATGAGTAAAAAACAGATAATTTTACCTATACCTGTCAACTGCGCCAATATTTGTAGTTATTCCTAGCAGTGTTTTTCCACCAGTATGGGTAAGATGTAGACAGAATGGAATGGAATCTGTAGAAGTTGAAAATAAAGCTTCAAACATGTCCCAAGCTGTCTGGATCTAATGGGAGTTTAGTCCAAATAATCTGGAAACCAGACTAGTGAAATCTGATGTATAAAATAATGAGAATCCTTTAAGCCCACCCACATATGTATAGTGCAGTGTTTCCCAACCGGTGTTCCGCGGCACACTAGTGTGCCGCCGGACGTTGCCTAGTGTGCCGTGGGAGGGAGGCGGGCGAGTCAGGCTAATCCTCCGACGAGCTCCACCCGACGAGCTCCACCTCCAGACCCATTGCTCAAATCCTTTAACCCAGGAGGGCGGGGAGGGGGGGGGAGAAAGAGAAAAAAGAAAGGGTCGGGAAAAAGAAGGGGAAGAGAAAATATTTTTTTAAAAAAGGAAAGAGAGGGGAAAAAGCGAGGGATGGAGGAAGGGGAATAAACAGAAGGGGAGGACAATGAAGAGGGGCGGGGCTTGGCAGGCAGCAGATAACTGGGGAGGGGGGCGCGGCTGGCGGCGGCTCAAGGCAGGAAGGGAGGAGCTGCCTCGCGGAGAGTCTTGGGCTGCAGAGATTTCCCGTTCTGGAGCGCGGGAGGCCACGCCGTGGATGGGAATCTCCTCCTCCTCTTCCTCCTCCTCCTCCAGGAGAGAGGGTGGTCCGCCCCACCGAGTCGGGCGTGCTCAAGCGTGGGAGCCTATAGTTAGAGCTCAGCTCCTTTTCTTGCCTTCCCCGCCCCCCCACGGAGCACATTTTCCTCGCCCCCCCAACCCCCGCATGTAGAATAGAAGCCCTCCAGCCTCCACAGTGCACAAACTCTCCCCTCTGCAACGAAGCGCTTTGTTGCATATCTTTGGTGAGGTTTTTAGGCAGTCTTGGTGCACCTTAAATCAGCGCTAATTGCGCCTGGACGCAGTATTTACTTCCGAGTAGGCCCCCTCCCCCCCCCCGTAGCACCTGACGTTGCTATTCGTATCATCAGGTTTGTTTGTTGATAATTTAATTGTTTTAAAAGCATCATGCTAAAGAGCTCTCTCCCACCCCCAGACCCTTGGGCAAAACAGAAACACACACATACACAAACACAGAGATTGAGCCCTGCAGGTTTTATGAAATGAATGGATTCTGAATGCCTGTTTCAGTGGCTTGTCCGCCTTAGGCTGCTGGGCCAGACACCTGTTACACGGTGCAGTCCGTAAGCTGTGAGCGCTGCTACCTGCTGCCGAGACCACGTAACGACAGTCTTGAAAGACCTACATTGGCTCCCAGTACCTTTCCAAGCACAATTCAAAGTGTTGGTGCTGACCTTTAAAGCCCTAAGCGGTTTCGGTCCAGTATACCTGAAGTAGCGTCTCCGCCACCATCGTTCAGCCCAGACACTGAGATCCAGTGCCAAGGGCCTTCTGGCAATTCCCTCACTGTGAAAAGTGAGGTTACAGGGAACCAGGCAGAGGGCCTTCTCAGTAGTGGCGCCCGCCCTGTGGAATGCCCTCCCATCAGACATCAAAGAGATAACCATTACCTTCTATGCTGTTACTATTTTTTTATTTTTTTTTACATAAGTAAAAAGTGACCTTTCCCCATCTGGCATGGTGGTGTGCCTCGAGATTTTTTTCATGAAACAAGTGTGCCTTTGCCCAAAAAAGGTTGGGAAACACTGGTATAGTGCATATGGATATTTAAGTTCCTAGGTTCAAAGATGTAATAGTAGCATAAGTAATTCTGTATCTCTCACCCAAAATATATTACTGATACATTTGCTTACTGGAAGCACTGCAAAAAGAAATACTGGGCAGTTAGAAATAGTTGGCTACAGGAAAGAGGGTGATCCAGGCATAATGCAGGATACAGTGAACTTCCTTTGGAGGCAGAGGCTGTGTGTGCGCGCATGTGCGTGCGTGCATGTCTGCAGCCTTTGCACACACTATCAGGAACAGTGTGAGAAAGAACTAGTTCTACAGCCAGAGGCTGCAGCTGGCTGGTTTATTTTTTGTTTTTGTTTTTTTTTGTATTTAAAGAAAGCTACAACCAAGAATTAATTCATGGCAGAGGGAAAATACATTTCAGGATGAAGGCATGGAATTGGGACCAGAAATGCAGCTAAAGCTGAAGTCCGATGCCCTGCCATATTTTTGGAGTGTGATCCCTCTTTCAATTTTTTATAAGCTTTCTAATCTTGTTTTGCTGATAGGACCCAGCTCTTAAATTAGAGATCACTGGCTGGGGTTGCAGAGTCTTCTCAGAAAGGTTGTCCTCTTGCTGACTTCAGGTACTGTCTAAAGATGCATAGCACCTGAAGTTATCTAGAGGAGCAAGCACTTCCTCTTCCCGGTGAGGTCTTCAAGGATCTTATGGCTTCTGAAGCACTAGAGACAACATGGTGGGAAGGAAGGATAGCTAAGCCATATGGCCAGGTGAGAGAAATTTTCAGTAGGTTAAATTGCAATATCAAAGAGAATGCCATTAACAAAAAAACTACCTGTGGGCATGTGCTCCTTCTCTTCATGTGAAAGATGTCAGTCAGAGGAAGTGAAAAGAAATGCTGGGGTTGAACACTTCATATTATTATAAAAATGCTCAAATTCTCAGAGAATCTTTCCAGGGCATAAAGGGGCATTTTCTACTCTCCCACTGACAGTGTATCATTTTCAACTGACTGCATCTGAAAACAGATAAGGCAAATCAAGATGAATCTAAAAATTAACATAATTGAGGACAAAAGTAGTGAGCTTTTGCTTTGAACAAAGAGGTGCATCACTGAGTCACAGAAAATGAAACATTAATGCAATCAGCTGAGGCTATGGACTGACTGGGAGTGACAGAGACCAACGACAGGGTCCCAATTATAGAACAGCCTTATCTGAGCAATCATCTACAAACGTTTCACATGTGAGCAGGAATAAGGCACATGGTCTGAATGATGAATATTGCTAATAATAAATATAAAAGAAATACATTGAAATCTAACTAAACTTCTCTAGTGCATCACACAAAAGGCATTTCACAAAGAGTGCTTTGCATTCATCTTACAATATCACTGTATGCGAGAGCTATTTAAGAAATGGAAAAAGGTGGAAATACAAGATAAAGAGGAGGATTAGATCTAGTTACAGGTAGCTAGCTGTGTTAGTCTGCCGTAGTCCAAACAAAATAAAAAAAATCCTTCCAGAAGCACCTTAGAGGATTAGAGTGAGCCTATTGACCCAGGATTTATAGTTTGTGTTTGCTTAAACTTTTGATAAGACAAACACAAAGAGCGACCTCCTTGGCTATCACTTAATCTTTTGAAATGACCCATAAGATAGTTTTACAATGCATTCAGATATAATAAGATTATAGCAGCTCATAATCAGACAGAAAGTCCCCAAATGGCACCAATTAAGCAATTGTGATCCATTAGTGCGGCCTTAAACACAGATGTATGTGGGAGTCCTAAATGAAGGAAACTAGGCCCTAAAACCTGGTTCTTCAGGAAATACTGGCCCATTTCAGGCACTATGCCACTGTGAGGGAGAGCAGAGATATGTCTGCTAGTTTTGCCCACCCCATCACCCATCACATCACTATGTCTCTTTCCACTGGACTCTGTATGTTGGAGGACAAACACCTGTAGCAGGATCCCTGCTGCCCTGTACTAGCACTTCACTGCCCAGCAGTCTCCCTGCCTCAGCTGACAAAGCTGGTCTCAGAGGCAGTGTTGAGGACTCCCAGTCTTCTGGTTCTGGGAGACTTCGACGTCTATGCTGAGGCAGCTGGCTCTGGGGTGGCTCAGAACTTCATGGCCGCCATAACAACCATGGGGCTGTCCCAACATGTCACTGGCCCAACACACATGGCAGGCTACACTCTGGACCTTGTTTTTTCGACTGGGCAGTAAGCCCTGCATGAAGTCTGGGCAGATCCCGGTAATTGCCTCAGCCATGTCCATTTGTAGCACAGCAGGTTCACAGTTAGATGACTGATTGCTTGAACTTATTTCAAACATATAGTTTGGAGTCTTCAGCATAATCCTAATTCTGATAATCTAATGAAATTTATGCTATGCAGAGATGCCCTCCATTAATTTTATTCCTGTGTATGAGTTGTTAATATGTGAAGAACCTTGGTTATTCTTTTTTTAAAGAATATTCTGAACTGATCTGCCCAGTCACTTTCCCCGTAACAGATGTGATACATATTTCATATTTGAAGTTTTAAAACAAAACTACAGAATTATCAGATTGTGAAAAGAGCATTCAATTACTTAGTTGATGGGGAAACTGTTTTTCTTTAGTATCGGGTGTAGGAGGCTTATGTAACTTCAAATACCTCTCTGAATTGAAGACCAAGCTTTTAAAAAAAAAAAAGCCTTCACTTTAAAAGAAATATTTTGGAACTGTTTCAAGTGGCTGAGAATAGACTTAGAATAGAAAATGTGTCTCAACCTGAACAATAACATTTCTGCTGCAAAGCTATATTACAAAAAGTAAAGGGAATATCATAAAAAACTGAAATGATCTGTGAAAAGAAAATAAAGTGATCCAATTAAACAAGAGACATCTCTAGCACATAAAAGGGAATGCTCTGAATTGAAAACAGGAGTGTGTTGTCGAGGACAATGGGCAACTGTATTTCAGATAGAAGCATGGGAAATAATAGACAACCAGATACACTTTGGACATAAAATAATATCCTACAGAAGACGTGACGGGGGGGGGGAGAGGATTCTGGTGGGGATAATATATCCTTGAGTAGCGTCCTTGGCTGAGGCCAGTGAGTCATGGTTGGATAGTCATATCTCGATTAATTTCATTCTATCCATACATTTCTCTGAAATTAAATTTTGCTACCACTAGCAAGTCCCCTACTTCCAAGACCTTTTATGCTAAATCAAATAGCAGGCAGTGTGGCTATTGAGAGTATCTGTTCTGCCGGTGCTTAAGATTTGATACAGTTGAAAAGATACAGATCACCATTTTAAAAATACTAGAGTCCCCCATGCTCTCCTAGGATCAGTTATGAACATGGTTGGACAAGGTATTTGTGCATGTGGGTTCAGTACTAGAGATCTTTTTACCAATTGCATTGAGATGACTCGTTATTCTCACTAGGACACCAGTTTTCACTCTTGGGCATCCCATTGCTTGTTTGCATGACATGGCACTTACTTACTTACTTACTTACTTACTTACTTACTTATTTGGAAAATTCGTATCCCACCCTTCAGAGAATATTCTCTCAGAGCAGCTAGCATAAATTTAACATAGTAAAACAACCTGAGAAAATAATAAACACAGTAAGAGCAGTGGAAAACTAAAACAATGCAAGCCAGATTAAAAGCAATGCATAAAAACCCAACAGCTAAAATATATGGGTGAATAAAAAAGGTCTTCACCTGGCCCTGAACAGATGTCTCCTAGAGGACAGTGTAGGAAAGTCAGGGAACCACAGCTGAAGATGAGGGGACCAAAGAAGGGCCTCAAATAAAGATATTGTAATAGAAACTTGTCAGATATGTGTTGAAAGCACTTAATATACCCTATACCCAAACCATTCAGCAGCCAGAAGTAAATTAGAAACCAGCACAGTTGTTTTCAAACTGGTGAGCTGTATTCAATATACCTGGTACCAATTATCAGTCTCTACAGATTTTGTACCAACTGCAGTTTCTAAGCTGTCATCATTGACAGCCCCTTGTACAACAGGTTGCAGTAAACCAAGTGGGATGTTAGCACATTATGAATAACTGTGACTAGGCTATCTTGGTCCTGAATATAGTGATTCATCAGTTCTAGTGGACAAAAGTCATCTAGTGACCTCAAGGTAACTTGGGCCTCCACAGAAAAGTAAAAATCTAATGACATCCCAGGCTTAGGAACCTCATCCTTCAGAAGGAGTGCAACCCTCCTCAAGACTTAACCAAACATTATCTTCCAAAATTGCTAGACCACCCACCAACAAAATATTCATCTTATTGGGATTCAGCTTCATTATTGGCTGTCCTCCGGTCCATAACTAATCTCAGACAACAGTCTGAATGCAAGCCAATGCCAGCAACCTGTATTTCTCTTACTGTTCTGCTAAGACAATGGTGCATTGCCACCATTGCTAAAAATGTGGAATATCCTGGTTTTCCTCACTTAATGAGAGGCTTTTAAAAGATCTAAAGGCATAGAGGCTGTAGAGGAGGTTAAACAACCTGTGATCCACTAAGCCAACCAAGTCCTTAGTGGCAAGCACATCCGTGTCCTCTCTTGGACTTAGTCAGGTTCTCTTTCCATAAGCTGCACCAGAAAGGTATGGGGCAAACAGCCTCTCGGACAAATCATCAAACTAGCTCCATGATTGGTCACTTGACAAGAAGACATTTTCCACTTCCAAATTTTATCTGAATCATAAACTAGAAATATAAGGCTCCAATATTTACTGTACAGTGGTACCTCGGGATGTGAACAGGATCTCTTCCGGAGCCCCGTTCACATCCTGAACAGAACCTAAGACACGTCTGCTCGTGCGCAGGTCAGGTCACATTTCGTTGCTTCCGCGCATGCGCATGGCGTCATTTTGACCGTCTGCACATGCGTGAGCGGCGAATCCTGGAAGTAACGTGCTCCATTACTTCCGGGTCACCACGGAGCACAACCAAAAAATACTTACCCTGAAGCGTATTTATTCCGAGGTATGACTGTATTGGCCCGAATATAAGCCGCTCCCTTTAAATTCTGCAGGCACTCACACCCGTTCCGTTTTACCATATGTCTGTTTCAGCAGCGAAATTGTAAAAGCCATTTTTTGTAAGGCTGCAAATTTAAGCTGCACTTGTAACTTTTCATGGTCAGAATTTGGGGAGGGGGGGGAGAGTGAGGCTTATATTCAGGCCAATACAGTACTTGAAAGTTAACTCAGTCAAATTCAACAGAACTTACATGAAAGAAAATCTGTTTCAGATTACTTCTTTTCCAGAAATCTAAAATGTGGCTAAAGCTCACTTTCTGAGAAATCCCCCATTACTTTTATGGTGCCACCCTGTCTCTTGACTATGAACAATGTAATGGTGGAAAACATGGTTTATTGACAGGTTTGATCAAATCAATGAGAAAATAGCAACACATGCAGAACAAAATAATAGATTTATGGATGCATTTTTGCGATATGTGCTAAAAGATTTCACTGTTCAGGGAAACCTGTCACTGTTATTGTATTGCTTCCCTTTCAAGCAATGTAATTCGTCCCAGTGGGGCATAGAATTAATTATTAGCAAATGATCACTTATATTATTTCAGTCAATAGACGTCCAAACAGCTCAATCTTCGTTTTCAGTGTGACATGTAGCTATTGAAAATTGCATTAAAGTACATTGACACATGGCAGAAACAAATTGCCCTCATAACATTTATAAATGCTGCTTGATTATAGAAATGTTATCTGTGTAATTTCAACATGTTAGACATTACTACAGGAGAACAGCTGTGATTTCGCAGTGTGAACGGATTATGCTGATTTTCCACACTGGAGGCAGGGTGGGATGGGAATACTACCTCCTGTTCTGAACATTTTCATTGACATACTTGCTGGGAGAAGAAAAGAAAGCTCCCAGGTGAGAGCGTTGGGGGGGGGGTCCACCACTTTCTGTTTGTGACAAGGTTAAGAGGTACCTTTGAGAAAGGACTCTGTGTTTTCTTCTCCCTTTCTCTCCCTGTTTTAGTTTTTATTTAGATTTGTTTCTTTTATCTTACTGTATTATGACCCGGAAAACTGTCCGTAGACAATTGCCGTCTCCCTCAGCCTGAAAGCAAAACGAGCTCTGCAAACCCATAATCACCTTTGACTGGACTTAACCATCCTGGGGTCCTTTACCTTTTTTTTTCCCTCTTGGGACAAATGGATCCCTTGGTCTCGGGAAGTTTTAAAGTGGGGCATTAAAGGCACACGTGTTTATTTAGTCATGATCTTGAGCTACCAATATAATAGAAATGCACTTCTAAGCATTACATATTTTTTCCTTAAAACCAAAGTCTTTGGTTGGTCATATTGTTGTTTCCTTTGTTCTGTTACATCTGAAAATCAATAAAACACAGGAAAATTAAAATACATACTTCACAATTTTTTTGCATCTTTGTACTAATACAATGGTGTGCCCAGTCCTAAACATCTGTGGGTAGTACAACAATTTGGAAGGTTGTACATATGGAGTGGTTCAAAACTATCCAAATCCTGTTGGAAAACCTGCCCCCTCGGGAGAGGCTGGCCCCTCTCCCCAGCTCCAGGGCATGTTTGCCGGTGACCTATCCTGGCTGGCATCACGGCAGTCCAGGAAGATCTTGATAGGCGACATCTCCCAGCGTGGAAGATGCACACCCCCTTCCCCTTGCATACCAGCAGGAGAAAGAAGAAAGTCAGAAAGTCTGTTTCATCTACGGTTTATTTCTGACTGTACAACTGTACAAAACATGTCCGATCAGTTCAGTCTCCTCCGAGCAACTACGAAAGACTTCCTTCACAAAAGCAACAGGAAGGTCTCATATTACACAAAGAACAAATCCCTGTGAACCGCCCTGTGAACTGCCTGGTACATCCTTTCCCAGGGCTAGCCACATCATGTGATGTAAACATCGAGCTGCTTGTTTGTAGCTGCGTAGTACTCATATTCCAACAAATCCTCCTCCTTTATCTCCCTCCTTTAATGTTTCCAGGCAAACACGCTATAAATTTTTAGCAGTCCACACAGTAAATGAAATCAAAATGTCGTTTTTTAAAACAAACAGGAATTCTGTTGTGAGATTTTTTAGCGTACCTTGAAGTGTTGTTAGTCTAGTGGCAAAGTAGGTAACAGCTTAAAGCACCAATTAGCTAAGCTTGCAGCATGAATCCACACACTAATCTTTAAAAGATTGTCAGTATGGTGTATTGATTAAAGCAGCTTCCTCCCGTATGATATTAATATGATATTACCATTGGATATTACCATGACCATTGGTCATGGATGATAGAAGTTGTAGTCCAAAACACTTAGGGGAAACTGAAATAAGAGTGTCTGATTAGGACTGGGGATACTCAGCTCAAATCTTAATTTACTCATGAAGTTCACACTGGGTGATGTGCCGGTCACAGCCTAACTTGCTTTGAAGGGTTGTTGTGAGGCTGAAAGAGGAATAGACTAGCACCCCTGCTACGTATTTTCAGCTTACCTTTAACTATAATCACCCAAGAAAAGAAAAGACAGGCTTGTCAGGGGGAAAAAAATATTTCTCTCTTGAGGAAAGAATTCACACTTATTGACAAGTGGCGTGAGAATCACTTCCTCATTCTTGTCTTCCAACACTGCTATGGTAACGGTGCCCAAAAGAACCACGTGGATCAAGGCAATCACTTAGTTTCTTCCCAAAATAATGTTACCCATAGGGGTTAGTGGCTGTAGTTTTAGATAGATTGTTGTCTCCTCCCTCCCACACCCCCGTACAGCTTCTTTCCTCCAACTCCCCTTACAGCAACCTTGCCTTCAACGCATACAAATTATTACTTTTTTAAATGGAGAAATTGTTGGTATTTGTATTCAGAAAAACTTTTTCATGGCTTCTCAGTTTAACCTTTCCATCGACTTCCTCTGATTCATTGCAGAGAAAGATAAATGTTGTAGAACAGTGTGGGGAGAACAATTGAGTGTTTTTTGGGGGGGTTGGTAGAATATACAAAAAAAATCCTTTACTGAGGCTCTTCTCGCAGAGCACAGTTTTTGGCTGCATTTTAACTTGTGTTTTGCAGGAGAAGCTTTTATTATAGTATAGTGTTCTTCCAGTAAAAGGGGACCATCGTGTTTTAGTAACATGCTATTACAGTCACGACTCTGTCATCATTCTTCATCTGAACCATAATTTCCCCCCAATAGCGTTTACACCTTTTGTTATGCATTGTCCTGAAGATCTGTTTTGAAGCAATTCACAGAAGGAGGGGGTTATTATTATGTCGACTTGGGAAACGTACTTCAGATCTGACTTGATCAAGGCTATCTTCAGGATAGGGTTTAATTTGTAAGTGAGGCTGAGCTTCCTTCACAAGTCAATAGCTAGCTTATTGCAGTCTCCAAACCAGACATAATGGCAGCAGCCATGTTTGGGTTTTTTAAAGCTTATTTGCCCAGGTAAAACTGAGACTGGTGGGGATCTGGTTAGAAATAGAGGAGAAATTTGGATCAGTTTGCAATCATAAGCAACCCTATCTAATTTGCAACACCAGTTCTCTGAAACAGCCTTCTAATATTGTACTGCTTTTGATACTTCTTCCATTTTTTTCTGTTTAGGCAAACCTAACCAGATTAGTAATTGTGTTATGTATATTTGTTTTTAAACCTGTTGGTTTTATCTAGAATTTGATTATTTTATTAAGTCCATTTGTTTTTATTTGTTTTTTAATAGATATTTATTGGAATTTTTAGAAAAGAAATACAATAATAATAAACAGTGTTGCTTTGTTTTTACAAAATTTCATAACATCCTTGGACTTCCTCACGTCTCCCGCTCCCACTTGCATCATTAATAAATTTTTGTCAAGCAAATTATCATCTTATTTCCAAATTTGTAACCACTTATTAAATTACAATAAAAAAAAATCTCCTACAAATTTTGTTTCTCTTAATCTCTCTTATTACCAAATTCTGATCTATTTTAGTGATGGCCAATTATTTATAACCAAGCATCCTTCTTAACATTCCACTAAATCACAATATTTTTGTATATAAATCTTGAATTTCTTCCAATCTTCTTCAATCCTTTCTTCTCCCAGGTCTCGGATTCTGCCAGTCATCTCCGCCAATTGCATATAGTCCATCAGTTGCATCTGCCATTCTTCCAGTGTGGGTAGATCTTGAGTTTTCCAATTCTTAGCGAGTAATATCCTTGCTGCTGTTGTTGCATACATGAAAAATGTTCTATCTTTCTTTAACACCTTCTGGTCAACAATGCCCAGAAGAAAGGCCTCTGGTTTCTTGGTGAAGGTATACTTAAATACCTTTTTCAACTCATTATATATCATTTCCCAGAAGGCCTTCACTTTAGGGCAAGTCCACCAGAGGTGAAAGAATGTTCCTTCATTTTCTTTGCATTTCCAACATTTGTTATCAGACAAATGGTATATTTTGGCAAGTTTAACTGGGGTCATGTACCATCTGTATATAATTTTCATTACATTTTCTTTCAAAGCATTACATGCAGTAAAGTTCAACCCAGTGGTCCACAACCTTTCCCAGTCCTCAAACATAATGTTATGCCCAATGTCCTGTGCCCATTTTATCATAGCAGACTTAACCATTTCGTCTTGTGTATTCCATTTCAACAGCAAGTTATACATTCTTGAAAGTACCTTAGTCTTAGGTTCTAACAATTCTGTTTCCAACTTCGATTTCTCCACCTGGAACCCTAACTTCTTGTCACTTTTGAAAATTTCTTTAATCTGAGCGTAGTGTAACCAGTCTCGCACTTTATCCTTCATTTTCTCCATACTCTGCAATTTCCAATTATCTCCGTCTTTTTCTAACAGTTCCCAATATTTTGGCCAGTAGGCTTCCATATTGGGTCTTTTCCAGGCCTTAGCTTCCAAAGGTGAGAGCCACCTTGGAGTTTTGTTTTCCAGTAAGTCTTTATATTTTATCCAGACATTAAACACTGATTTTCTGACAATATGGTTCTTAAAGGCCTTATTGATCTTAGCCTTATCATACCACAAGTATGCATGCCAACCAAAAGCATTGTTATAACCTTCCAGGTCTAACACATCAGTGTCTTCGAGAAGTAGCCAATCTTTTAGCCAACAGAAAGCTGCGGCTTCATAATACAACCTTAAGTCTGGCAGGGCAAAGCCCCCTCTTTCCTTTGCATCTGTTAATATCTTAAACTTGATTCTGGGCTTTTTGCCCTGCCAGACAAATTTGGAAATATCTCTCTGCCACCTCCGGAACTCCGTTTTGTCCACAATTTGCAATGTTTGAAACAAAAATAACATCTTTGGCAATACATTCATCTTGATAGCAGCAATTCGGCCTAACAGAGAAAGCTTCAGTTTTGCCCAGCTATCCAAGTCTCTCTTAATTTCAGACCAGCATTTCTCATAATTATCCTTAAATAGACTCAGATTTTTGGCTGTTATGTTGACCCCTAGGTACTTTACCTTTTTCACCAATGATAATTCTGTTTCTCTCTGAAACCGTTCTGACTCTGTTTCTGTCATATTTTTCCCTAACACCTTCGTTTTTTGTTTATTTAGTTTAAAACCCGCCACCTGACCAAAATCATGTATCAGTTGTAATACTCTTTTCGTACTAGATTCTGGCTCCTGCAATGTCAAAACTAAGTCATCTGCGAAAGCTTTAAGTTTATATTGTTTCGCTCCGACCTGAATCCCCTGCACCAACCGGTCACCTCTGATCAAATTCAAGAGCACCTCCAAGACTGAAATAAATAACAGAGGGGAAATCGGGCAGCCTTGTCGTGTTCCTTTTTCGATTTTAAATTCTTCCGTGACCACATTGTTAACTATCAATTTAGCTTTTTGTTCTGAATATATTGCATCAATCCCATTTTCAAAACCCCGCCCCACTCCCATTTCCTTTAGGTTTCCCTTCATGAATTTCCAAGAGATGTTGTCGAAGGCCTTCTCCGCGTCTATAAAAATCAGCACTGCTTTAGTGTTTATATCTGTTTGCAAAAGTTCCAGAATGTCAATAATGTTCCTTGTGTTTGCAAACATGTGTCTACCTGGGAGAAAGCCGGCCTGGTCTTTATGAATTACTTCATTTAAAACTCTTTTAAGTCTGCCTGCTAAAACATCAGCAAATATTTTGTAATCCACATTTAAAAGGGAGATGGGGCGGTAGTTCTTAAGTTGTGTTTTTTCAGTTTCTGATTTTGGTATCAACGTGATAAAAGCTTCCTTCCACGATTCCGGCGCCTTCTTTCCCTCCAAAATTTCATTGCTGACCTCCATCAAAGGTTGGATCACATAGTCACTCATTGTCTTATAATACTTGGAGGTCAGGCCGTCTGGCCCTGGAGATTTGCCCAATTTCATGTTCTGAATGGCATGTTCAATTTCTTGTCGTGTTATTTGACTGTTCAGGAGTAGTCTATTTTCTTGTGTAAGTTTTTTAAGACTATTTTTTTTCAAAAATTGTTCAATCTCAACCTCATTTTGCGGCCCTTGAGTGTATAGTTTCTTGAAATATTTCTGGAAAGATTTTCTGATTTCCACAGGGTTCTGAATATTTCTTCCTTCAATTTCCAAGTTTGTTACTATGTTCAACTTTTGTCTCTTCTTCAACTGCCAAGCCAGCAGTTTCCCACATTTATTTGCCGATTCAAACGTTTTTTGTTTCATTGATTTGATTTTCCATTCTATTTCCTGATTTATCAGTCTAGAATATTGTGCCTGGTGAAGTTTAATTTCTCTCAGAATCAGCTGTGACTTCGGATTTACTCTTAGCTTCTTCTCTAATTCTTTTATTTTCTCCAGGATCTTGTCTTTCTTTTCATTTTGTTTCCTTTTCTTGATAACATTCTGTTGTATTAAGAACCCTCTCATCACGGCTTTACTTGCGTCCCAAATTATTCTTTTTTCCACCGTTGTGTTCAAATTTATTTCAAAATAGTCCTTCAAAACTTTTTGGGCCTTTTTAGTAATCTCCTGATCTCTGAATAAGTTGTCATTCATCTTCCATCGAAAGGAACCGGTTGGTAACAATGTCAAATCCATTTTCAAGGCGTTATGGTCGGAGCAGGTCTTTGAGCAGATTTCCACTTTTCTGACCTTAGGTGCCAGACCTCTAGTAATCCATATTTGGTCGATTCTTGTCCAAGTCAGATGGGCTTCAGAGAAGAATGTTCCTTCCTTTCCCAAGGGGTTTCTCGTTCTCCAAATGTCAATCCAGTCCATATTGTCTGTCATTTCAAAAAAGGTCTTTGGTAGTCTGCCATCTTTGGTAACTTTTTGGCTTTGCGACTTATCCATGTTAGTTGATACAATCCCGTTCATGTCTCCCATCATGATGATGTTGTCAAAGTCCAGATACTCCAGCATGCTCTCATGCAACTTCTTATAAAATTCCGATTTCCCTTCATTTGGTGCATAAATTCCTAATAGCATAATTTTTTCTCCTTGATGTTGTATTTCGACTGCCAAAATTCTGCCATGTTCATCTTTAAACAATAATTTAGGTGAAAGGCTCTCCTTTACATATATCACCACCCCTCTCTTCTTTACTCTATCTGAAGATATAAATTCGTGGCCGAGTCTTTTATTAACCAAAAATTTTCTATGGAGCCTAGTCACATGTGTTTCTTGCAAGCAAATAATGTCCAATTGTTCCTTTTTTAATATATGAAAGATTTTTTTCCTTTTTTCCGGGATGTTGCAGCCATTTATATTCCAGCTCAGAAGTTGCAGAGACATCCTGTATAAATCTGGTTATTTTTCAGGGGGTGGTACTTTGTCTTCAGAATCCAAGGGTGCCGGTTCCTTTGGTGCTCCAGGCTCCGGCAATGATCCAAGTTCTTTATGAAGGTCTTCTCCGTACTGGTTCAGAAATTTATCTCTGTCTTCCAATGTTCTAATTTTAATCTTCCTCCCTCTAAAAGTAAAGGATAATCCTTGAGGAAAGTCCCACCTAAAGATGATTGAGTTGCTCCTCAGTAGTTTTGCTAGTTCCAAATATTCAGATCTCAAATCCAAAAGCTGTCTAGGAATATCCTTGTAAATTTCAATTCTCTTACCCAGAATGTCCAGTGATTTTCTGTAATGTAGGCCCAAAATCTTATCCCTTTCCTCCTTTGATCTCACTGTTATCAAGCAATCTCTGGGCTTGTCTTTTCTTATCAGTCTTCCCAATCTAAAAGCTGATGTAATTTTAAAGTCTTTTTCCTCAAGTTTCCACTGCTCAGAAAATATTTTGGTCAAGAACTCAGCCAGGTTGTCTTCTTCTACTTCGGATACCGATCTTATCCTTAAATTGGTCTCCCTATTTTTCAATTCAATCATCGAAAGATAGGTCTGGTGTTCACCTACTTGTTTATTGAGTGGTCTCACCTCTTTTTCTAACTTTCCAAATCTTTGACTAGTGTCTTCAGCCAATTTCCTGTTCTCTCCTGTCGCCTCCTCCAATTTTGCAATCGTTTGAGTGTTCTGTGCCACTTGCCCAGTTAATCTATTTAGACATTCTGTGTTCTGGTCTATTTTCGCAGTTTGTTCATCAGCCTTTTTATCCAAAGATTCCACTCTCTTGTCCAAAGATTCCAATTTTTCATAGATTTTTTCTAAAATGGAAGCAGCTGATCCTGAAGCCATATCCTCCAGTTGTAAATCCTCTGTCTCTCCTCTCCCTGCCTGTGGCAAGGAGGCAGCTTCTTCCTCAGAGTGCAAAATAGGCACAGACGATCTGCGTTGTTGTAAACTTGAGGCTAGAGTTGTTTGTCTCGTTCTTGGTCTTTGTTCTTTTTCTTTAGTCTCCTTTTTCTTTGCGCCACTCATTCCAAGCTTATCTGGTAGTCAAGGTCAAGCTGAGTTGTTTCCATGAGAAAAAGACAGCCCAGGTGCAGCACTCAGCCGGCAGGCCGAGAAATAGAAAGTAAAACAGTATCACTGCTGTTAAGTCCAAAAACCTCTAGGGGGAGCTTAAAATGTCTTTCAGGGAGGATTACCCAAGAGTAATAAGATTTAATGTCCAAAAACCTTCAAATGTTAAATTTTTAGCAGAGTTGGTGTTATAAAGACACAATATCTCAAAACAGTGCTTGCTGGTACTTCAATTGATGTTATAAAGTAACAAAGTCCAAACCTCTCAGATTTTTCCAGTTTATGTATCAAAATGCTTAGGTCTGCAAACTGACTGCTACTATTACCAGGCAGTTCCAGCCCCTGGTTTCCTTCTTTAAATTGTAACTTCAACAGAGGAAGATTTCACAGTCCATGCTAACAGATAAATCCAATGCTTACACTCCTTTTCTGCCTTTAGATACAGTTCAATAAATGCTCAGATCCAATCAGTAAAAGATTCACTTACAGCCTCCACTCCTCCACCTCTTTGCTTTGAAGTTCAATGGCAGCGGAAGACGGACTTCCTTTTTCTTTTCGTCCTCCGCTTTCAGCCAAATTTGGTTCCTTTTAGTCTCAAATTGAATCAAAGTCTTTATTACTCACGGGTTGCTTTTTTTCCAAAGTGCCAAATTCAGGAAGAAAGGTCAGCGCTCACCGGCAACAGCTTCGCGGCTTCTCTCCGCCGATTGCGGAACGACCCTCAGCGCCGCTGCCTCCTCCGCGATCAGGAGCCCCTTACGGGGTTCCTTCAACGTTTCGGGGGCAGCTCCTGGCGCCCGCCGGGTCCCAGGACTGCAGGCTTCTGCCGCCTGCAGTTTTCCGAAGTGGGTCTCCGCTTCGCCGTAGCGGACGACCCGTTTTTGAGCGGAGCTCCCTTCCCGGTTAGGAAAGGGCAGCCATTACCCTTCGCGCCGCCTCCGGAAGTCAAGTCCATTTGTTTTTAAACTGCTTGTGGTGTTTAGTTTAGTTTTCTAAATTAGGCAGTATATAAATCCTGTTAAAATAAATAAAAAGTGACTGAAATGACTCAGAGCAGGGAGGTAATAGGAAGGCTTAGTTCTCCTCACCCACATGCCCATTTAATGTGAAAAATTAATTAGTCCTCCCTTTCTACATGAATGGGGCCAGAATATGAATAAAATATCTAACTGCCCTCTTCATATCCAGCTGGGCCCTAAGATTGCACTATTTTATATCACTTTTAACACAGCATTCTTTATCTGCTGTCATTGAACATGGTGCCTGTGATTAATTGCAAAGTAAATAATATTTAGAAATATTGAGTACTCAACAAATCTACATGCCGATCTTGAGACATTTAGCAACTGAGGTAAAGGCTCAACGAGGGAAGATAAAACAACATTGATTTCCAGCAAATGACAACTTCTTCTTGTTGTTGTTTAGTCATTTAGTCGTGTCCGACTCTTCGTGACCCCATGGACCAGAGCATGCCAGGCACTTCTGTCTTCCACTGCCTCCCGCAGTTTGTCAAACTCATGCTGGTAGCTTCGAGAACAGTGTCCAACTGTCGTCCCCTTCTTCTTGTGCCCTCCATCTTAGTATTGATCAAACTGCTATGTTCTAAATGCCTGGATTTTCGTTGTGGTCTGCCATGGGAGTCATATGTGGTGCCTCACTTGGTCTGAAAACCTTTCCTATACCAAGTATGGCCTGACTATTTTTGTCCCAGCTGCTATTGTTAATTTTCTCTCTCTACAGCATCCTTCTGATTTGTTATCTAAGTTGATCCCATCCATTATTCTTGGTGTCCAAAGCCAGCACCTCCAACCTCTATTGATTTTTCTAATTATGCAAACTTCTACTGGCTTCCTAAAAACAGACTGTGGTATCTTGTTTTTAGGTATTTGGAGGGTTAGCAATCTTGCAGATGTATATGAGTGGCAAAAATTTGCTTTAGATCAAACAGTGGTTTCACACAAGCATTTACAACATCCAACTATGTAAACTACGCAATGGTATTTCACTGACATCAGTAACTTTGGTTAATTATCATGAAATGAGTGTCCCAGTATCCCCCACTTCCCCAATTTCCAAGCTGCTTTGAGAGCATCATAATTGGTTCACTGTTTACAGTTGGGTGACTTTCCATTCAATTTGAGCCACCACTAAGTAACTTTGAAAATGTCCACCCTATGGCTGATAGTCATGTGATTTCATCTTCTGTTGACTAGATCTCTGTTGTTTTGAGCCATGCATCAGCATAACCCTGATTTTAAAAAGAGTGGCTTCATCCTTTTAATAAAAGCTAATGTGACATATCTGAGACTGTGTATCTGATTAAGTCATTGGTCTGCTGCCTGTGAAAACTCAACCCTGTAAATCACTTAGTAAATCAGCACGGTAAATTTCTGACGCATCACAGCACCTGTCTTTTTGCAGCTGTAGATTAGGAATAGCCTTTTCTACTAATTCTGGAAAAGATGCTAGCTGCAGGGCGGGGGGGAATAATGCATTTTGAAAAGCTACACACCCACACACATGTCATTGCTGTTCTCTGTAATGTGTAGCACTGCTTAGAGAGAACTACTACTAAAGCTTTCCCTGCTTTCTGGGTTTTTCTCTCTGTGACTGTTTCTTGCTACCTGGATATGAAAGGCCTGCCACCTAGTGTTACACCTGTTTCTGTGGTTGCTGCTGCCGTTCTTCCTTCCAAGCTTTGCTGCAGTCGTGCACAAGCAAAAGCCCTGTGAATTGAAACTGATGCTCGCAGACAGTACAATGCTCTGCATTTTACATTTTCCCACTCTCCTTGGTTTGGCTATTTACTGGAAACACCAGCTTTGCATAGCCCTAAGACAGCGAGAATGTCTTATGTTGTCTACTTCTAGAAGCTGTTGCAATGCCCTGTAGGGCATCCTAGCTGTTTGTCCTAAATTGAGATGACAGTGTTGCTCATATTAAATTGCCTTCTTGCTTGGCTTGGCATGCTGGGATCCATATCTATTAATGCAGGAGTGTCCAAGTGTCCTGCCAGGAAAGCAATTTGTTCCCCAGTAGGGTGTCTGTAAAGCAGCTGGTCTAGGAAGCCATCAGAGGTGATGTTAGGGGCAAGTTGTGTTTTTCTTGATTTAATGGAAATTTTTACTGATCCATCTCTGTCTTTCCCCCCAGAAATTGTCGCCAAGGCAGCACATATCTATCTCCGGTTACCTCTCCTCCCTCTCTTACAGTCCTGTCATATCTTGCTGGTGGTGAGACAGCTTTCACAGCCTGAGCCTCATAATAGACACTCTGACAACAACCAATGTGCTATTAATGGATTTGGGGGTGGGGGAGCTGAAACGCCCTAAAGAGATGACATAGCTTTGGAGCATTCCTGTTAACCATCAGCTTTGAAACTTCTGTTCAAAAACACAGGAAGCTTGTCTCTTAGCTAGAGAGTTGAAGTATATGCACAAGCATTAACACAGATAGGCAATCTCATTTAACCTCAGCGGGATAACTTGTGGGCAAGTCTGCTGGTGGTCTTTCAGATCCCGTAGTCATTGCTAATTCCTGAATCACAAGTGTTGCTAATGTACACAGCCACTAGATGCTTATTTTCAGCATAAATATGGTAAAGAGAAGAAGTGATAACGAAGTGGAAAGAAGGAAAGAGATGAATATATGGATTATGGCTGAGATTTCTGGGACTTCTTATATTTTGTGAAGGATGTGCATAAGCAGTCACATTACCATATCCATTTAGTCTACACATTAAGAATCAGAGAGCAAAAAGCATGGATGATGAAGACTGTAGTAACCTTTCTTGACCTTGATTAGGGCTCTTTAATCGTATTGTTAGTCCCGTCATTGCTTAGCTTCCTACTCAATACCAGGAGAATTTCTGTGCAGTGCTAATATAATAATATAGTTTAAGAAATAATAATAGGGGGTCAGCAACCTAAGGCCCATGGGCCACAAGCAGTCCATGGGGGGTAATTTAATCGGCCTATGGACCCCTGCCACCTGCTCGGGGACTTCTGTTGCCCACTTGGTCCACTCCCATGCGCTGCTCTAAACCGGCGCGGAGCAGAGTGGGGACTTCCTTCCGTGATGCTGGCCGGCTTCCCATTGGCTGCAGGAAGCTCCTGCAGCCAATGGGAAGCTGCGCACACCTCCCCCCCCCCGAAGGAGCACTGGAAATAGCGTGCGCGTGCGCACACTCCAGCCCATCAGGGCGTCTGCAGGACCGTGAACCGGCCCAAAAACTTTGCCAACCCCTGGATTACAGTCATGCACAGGTACACCTTACTATAAGCATTTATTTCCTTATTATTTGAGTGTATAGAAACATAGCATCATAGAATTGTAGAGCTGGAAAGGCCCACGGGGGTCATCTAGTCCAACCCCCTGCAATGCAAGAATCTTTAAAGCATGTTACAGGAGTATATGGCCTTAATCTCTGACCATTGTACATGATTTTATACAATCAAGCTAGATACCTCAACTCAAAGTATCTCAAGACTTCACTGTGTACCCAGTGTAGGATCAATAGGAATATGCAGACTTTCCTCCAGCATTGATATGAATGAGCAACTAAGGCTCACGCAGGAGCTGCTTTATTGGGGCTACTTGATCCTTTTGAGATGTTGAATTTCTCCCATTGGGTTTACTCAACTTAGTTGGATATAACCCATTCAGATTCACTGTGTTTTTCAGTGTGAATTTTCATACAGTTCTTAAAAAATTACACAAATTAATGCAGAAATTGAAGAGACCAGATTTATGAATTAACACATGCACAACTGAGACAGGCCTGAAACAGGCTGATCTGTTCATCCCTAGCTGGACATGGGTGGTGCAGTGGTCTAAACCACCAAACCTCTTGGGCTTACAGCAAGCAAACCACCCAATCAACCCTGAGTTCTTCTATTAATCATAGTTTCCCAGTTCAGATGAAAGAGAAACTATAGTTGCAGTTTCAGAACAAGTTAGCATATTAAGAGATGGTTTGAATTTAGCTTAACATACTGGCTTGTTACAAAGTCATTAGCTATAGTTCCTGATTTCAATAAAATGGGAAGCTATGGTTGACAGAAGACTTCCTTGCTGACGAGTGAAGTAAAGAGCAAAGTTGCGATATGAATGATGAAATGGGCATTTTGTCTTGGCTTATTAATCTGAGATATAATCATCTGAATGCAGACACTATGCTTTCCTGTTTGTAGCAGTCACTTTAGAAAGCTACTTGATTCAGAAAATACAGGTGGAAGGATGAAATCAGTCTGAATTTACTGGGCTTTAAAGTCTTATCACAGTTTCCTTTAACCCTGGGTCAAGATCAGAATAAAAAGCAAAGACAGGAGGGTTACTACCAAGCACCAGGGGCAGAGGGGCTATGTCTATAAGAAAAAAATATATATAAGTAACATAAAGGAAATGTAAAAGGGAGAGAACAGTATGAGAGTCCATTTGAGATGGCTCCTGTGGTTGCATTCATTGGTATCACTAAGAAGGATTTAGACTTGCTGTGAGCTTTCATCTGTAGCACAGACCTGGTTTCATCTCTCTTCACATAAACTCACATGCCTGAATCTCTGGTGGTAGGCCAGGAATTGTTCAGTAGTTGCTGGTATGATAATAAGTAGTCGTGAAAGGGAGAGGGAAAAGAAAGTGATCCATCCACATTGGGGGGATGGGACCCACAAACCTGTATTCTTAATAGGAAGCAATATAGCAACAAAAGCAAGTGCTGCCCCCACAAAGGCTTGCTGACCTTATTTTTTTAAAAAAGAAATCAGGTAGGGTTTCAGTGGTTGACAGAAAGCTTCACTATCCCACAGCTATATTTGAATAAGCAGGAAGAATATTATCAAAATCATCCCAGTCATCCTTCACCAATTTAAAACAAACAAATGTATTGCCTCTATGCCTAGAAGGCAGTAGGGAGGTAAACTTGGAACTACATTTCCCAAACTCATGCCCTGAGATGTTTTGGACTACAATTCCCATCAGCCTTAGCCAGCATAGCTGATAGGAGTTGCAGTCCCAACCCTTGCAGAGTGACAGGTTGGAGAAATCTGGGTTAGAGAGTGACACTTGCTTCTATAAAGCTGTCAAGGAGTGAAATCAGCAAAGGGTGGCACTCCTCTTTATGTCTCCACTGGCCTTCAGTTTGAGAGTCATGCCTTGACTTCTGCATTGCACAAATGATATTGCAATATTTTCATTGTTTTGCATTTTTTAAGAAAGAGAAGGGAAAGTGGAAAACGTAAAAAGATTAGATGTGTATGATTAAATTAAAAGCTGATCCTGTAAGGTAAAGGTAAAGGACCCCCGGACGGTTAAGTCCAGTCAAATTTGATTATGGGGTGCGGCACTAATCTCTGCTTTCAGGCTGAGGGAGCTGGCATTTGTCCGCAAACAGCTTTTCTGGGTCAGGTGGCCAACATGACTGCTTCTTCCTACTGCAGTGGTACCTCTTTATCTACTTGCACTGGTATGTTTTCAAACTGCTAGGTTGGCAGGGGCTAGGACCCTGTTGCATGGATTTGAACTGGTCACCTTACAACTGGGCTTGCTTTTTTCTCTCACACCTGGAGGGAGGAGGAAAGGAGAGGCATATGCAGCCAAAAGGCTTGTACATGAGGACAAAAGGTCATGATCAGTTTCATCTTAGGGTTGGTTTAGGCAAGTCTCACATGATCCTCTCCAGGAGGGCATAAAGCTGCTGATGGTCACATAGATTTACAATGAACATGGAAATATCGATTGTATGAACTGATGCCTCCAGGTGGGGAGGAGCACAGGGTCACTGTGAAGAGCAATCACAATTACAGGCAACAACCAACTTATGCACATCCAGTTGACATGCAACTACGCACCTGTGTGTTGCGCTAAACCTGGAAGTGACTTTACAGATGGGGAAAACGGCCCTAAAGGAGCCCAGAAAGGGCAAAAAGGCACAAAAACAATCCCATGAGCCTTTGCAAGTACAATCCCACAAGCCCTTGCACCAACTGTTGAGGCCTTTGGAGAGTTGGAGTTGGAAGAAGGAGGTTTGGAGGGAGCAATTGTGGTGGAGTTTGGCAGGGTTTGGCATCTGGTAAGTGCTGCTGGCTTTTTAGGGGTTTCCAGAGGTTTGGGTGGTGTTTGCAGGCTTTTACACTGGTGTTTCAAATATACGCAATTTCACTTAAACGTGTGGTGCCTTGGAACATAACCCCAATGTAAATGGGGAATTGCCTATAGTGCAGAAAGGCACACAGTGGTGATTATCCAAATCATAGAGGTCACCCATACAGCCCTTCATTTCCTAGATTTAGGAAAGGTTTTTATTTATTATGAGAGATAGTGGGACGGAGCAATAGTAATGTAAGTAATTCATAATATAGTGATAATGTATGTAGAGATTAATTCCCTGTGGGATTGTGAATTTTCATCTTGTTTTAAAAACTTTTTCCTAACACTACATGGCTGTTCTTTCCTGAGATCCTCAAGGACTCTGGGCAGAATGAAACTGTAATTCAGATTTGTAGCTAACGTAAAGGTGATAGGAGGGCACAACCAAACACAGTATACATAGAAAGGAGACTGAACTGCATTAGAGAAACATGAGCAAAGCAATAACATAGGAATATATAATGTGTAAACACTGCTATAGAAGGTCAGCTGCAACAAATGGATTTCTTTTAAGTATGGAATACACAATCACCAATGGCTGTATTCCTGAAAAAGATATAAAATGGGAGTTACAATTCCTATAAAGGTTAGGAGATAGTAAATTATATGCCAGTGTACCATGGAGTCCAAACAAATACCAAGAAAAAGATACAAGTATTTGAATGTTATTGTTACAAGCAATAGATAAGTATTTGAGCAGTATAAAGAATCACTAGCTATTGCTTGGCATTGTATACCAGTTTTGTATGTGCAGAGAAATACTTTTATATTTGTACTTGTGTGTTCTAAACTATAGTCCAAAGTTTTACAGGTTTATCTCCATCTGCCGTTTGTGAGAAGTAGGCTCCAAAGGGTGTGGAATATAAGCCAAACAAAAGTCTCATGAACAGGGGAGATGGAAAAGGTGCTGTCAGACCATGGGATTTTCCCTAATCAATGGGGAAGTAGTTGGTTTGAGGGCAGGGAAGTGTAGTATCTGGGAAACTGAAGGAGTTTTATATTAAAAGATTTATGTACTAGCCTTAAAAATGAATGCGATCAGGGTGGCTAAGCAGTAAAAATGAAGTCCAAACAATCAACAGTAAAATGAAAAAGGTTAAAACACAACAGGTTTAAAAGCAAAGCATCAGATAAAATAAGTTTCAGATAACATTTAAAAGGGAAATGATTATTATGTGGAATAAGAACAGCTGTACATTTCTTGAATTGATTGTCAGAAAAGCTCTTTTAAGGTCATTCCAAGAAGAAAAGGGAAGACAGAAATGCTTTGTGGTGACTCTCCAAAAATTTAAAAATGAAATAAAAATTGTGGCTCTTATTCACATTTAAATTTGTTGCAAACATAGCATGGCAATTTGTATTTATTGCTATTTAATCATAGGAGAAAGAAAAAAAAGGGTTCAGAATACTAATTGTGATGGGCTACATGAAAGAAAATTGTGCTGTTTACCCATAAGGTTAACAATATGTGAATCTTTTTTTCCTGAAGACGTTTTCAGTTACAAAAAAAAAAATCAACATAGAAAAAGAGTGCATTTTGGAAAAAGAAAAACAAAGTGATGAAAATGGTGGCTGCACCTTTTTACTTCTCACTCTCAGGAATACACATTAAATGCTGAACAATTACATTTGCCAGCATGCCTACTTGTTCATGCAAATAACCATGCAATTATGCTGTGTTTGTCTTTTGTACCATGGAAACTACAGGATCTCAGAAGAACTTTGGTGGAAAAATAAAAATTGAACCTACCAAGTTTTAAAATTATAACAGTAAAGTAGATGAGCAAGTTGTAACACATGGAGCTTAGATTCAGACACATCCATCTCTTTCTCAGTACATGTGAAAGTAAGGGAGAGCTAGGAGAGTTTTCCAGATTCATAATGAATTCTCAATAGGATAAGTTCTTAACAGAATATAAATTCACACCATTTAAAAAGGATTGCTAATTTTCTTTCTGTGTAATGTGTTTTAAACTTACCTTAAATTCAAAACAGACTTGGGCTATTATCCAGAATGTCACTTTGGGTGTTTCAAATGACTTGTGCACACCTATCATGGCTTTCAATGTTTCTGGTCTTTAAAAAAACTGCTGGCGATATAATTCAGAGCGGTGGCTTTTGTGTGACCAGCTGGCAATAGGACTTTGTTAAGAACTTTGCTACAGGATGAGAACAGAAATCACGTGGCGGCAGCACGGCGGTGGCGGGAGGCCCCATTAGCTAAAGTGGTGCTTCAGGTTAAGAACAGTTTCAGGTTAAGAATGGACCTCCAGAACGAATTAAGTTCTTAACCCGAGGTACCACTGTATATAACCCCTTTAAGAGGGCGACCCTGGAATCGCCTCCACAGGGGGGTGAGTCACCACTTCATGCCCCTCCCATAGGCAAGAAAAGACTAAAGGATTCCACCCAAGGCCATAACCGCCACAGTTGTGATGAATTGCTATGGGGAAGACAAAACCTGCCAATGCAGGAAAATTTCTTCTCGGTCCTTCAACAGCAACCAGTCAAAGACCATAGCAGCGCCCGCTAAACAGGAAGAAAAAGTTAACCTGCAAACAAGAAACATTAAACAAAGGGAGGGTAGGGAGGGTGACTCTCCAGAGCCAACTGCCTGGCCCCCTATTTATAAATAGGGCTGGCCCCACCTCCCAGCAAGAAACTTGATTACTGAGGCTGAGCGTGAACCTCCAAAAATTAATACTGAGAGGCAAGCCAGCCCCTGTTTGCCAGTAAGCTCCCTGGGAATTTTAGCAAAGGGCACCCGTAATGTAAAGTGTGAGTGCTCATTAATGAAAGCCTATCCTGAGTGGATCCAAATGTGATTCAAACTCCAAAACTAGTTGAATACTCTTAGAATTAGCTCACACAGTACTGTGGACTAGATGTGGCCACAAATCTCCCTGGATGTACATTGATGGCTGGGGACACAGTATCTATGATTGCCCACAACATTTAAACAGGTTTGGGGAATTATGGTTAGTTCTAGAAGTGGTTAGATGACTCTCAAACATGTTTTGATGCTGGCTAGTTTTAACCAACCACGGTTAGAAGGAAGTGTTTTATTAATTGAGTGGGGGAAATCAGATGCAGTTTAAAGCAAATTTTTATTTTGAAAAGATACATACTGCAGAATTTTATTGTATGTAACTGTCTCATGAAAATCTTGGTTGTGCTGGGTATAGATTCTCAGCAGAATAGAAAATTTCTGCGTGGCTCATCTCTATTGAACAGTGATGAGGCATTCACGAAAGCTGGCTTGAATTTGTCAGCTTTCAGATAGGATAGAGGTCCTCTGATCAAGCAAAGTAATTTATAGTAGTCCATTACTCCCTGGAAAACAGCATTCTCACGTTTGATGCCCACGTTTTGTTACTTTGTTGGTACCAAACCAGGAAATTACAGATATCTTGTGAGATTATAGCACCATGCTATTCATCTCAAGCTAAGAATCCACAATATAAACATTCTGAGACCAAAATACTTAAATCTGTCATTTGCACTGCAGCTTCTACATAAGGCAACTAGCAATTTTGGAGAAATTCCTTGTAGAGCACACTCTGTTTTTATACAATTTGCACCATATGACTCTGGTTGCTGATTTTTCCTGTCATTGGTCTTTCTATTTTCTGCCTGGCCTACTCATTTCACTCCATTTGACAAACCATTCACATCAGCTGCCAAGGGGGCAAAGGGAATTGTAAGCATTTGTCAATGAAAGGAAGAGGGGATTCTGTAGAGAACAAATAAAAATTACCCAGTAGGCATTAGTGCCTCAGCCTTTAACAAGGGTATTCTTTTTTCAGGTTCCCAAAGGATCATTTGAAGCTGCTGGCAAGCTTACATATCTTCATAGAAATGTCTAATTAGCTTCATTTAAAATAAATCCTTGATGTTGTGCAATTCACATTGTACAGTGGTAATCCTTTTCTTAATTCAGATTGTACGATATGATATCAGGAACATTAAGTCTATAGGAAGTGCCTTTCATTGGTCAGTGAATGTACATAGTCTAGATAGAAATCTCATATCGCAAAGCACCATCAGATGTCCCTCATTTACAAATGAAAGATATTGAAGTGCTTATCAGCAGCAAAATACTGATAGAAAACCCATGGGAGGCAAGTGGTTTTTTAAAGAGCGCTCCTAATCTAATCTGGCTAACATTTACATTAGGGACAAAGGAGTTTGACCCTAAGGGAAGTGTAGTTTGTTTGTTATTTTGGTCCTCCTTGATGCTGGGATGCTGGAGTAACTCATTTAAGTACTAGTGATACTTTTGACAATAGCTCTGGTCATTATTTTATTGTTCATATACAGTAGTACCTCAGGTTACATACGCTTCAGGTTACATACGCTTCAGGTTACAGACTCCGCTAACCCAGAAATAGTGCTTCAGGTTAAAAACTTTGCTTCAGGATGAGAACAGAAATCGTGCTCTGGCGGCGCGGCAGCAGCAAGAGGCCCCATTAGCTAAAGTGGTGCTTCAGGTTAAGAACAGTTTCAGGTTAAGAACGGACCTCTGGAACAAATTAAGTACTTAACACGAGGTACCACTGTATGTGTATGTGGCAGGAAAGACAAATAAAACAATATTAAAATTTGGTATTTTTTTTTAAGTTCTGTTTAGTATCCAATCCTCTTACAGACTTTGGATGTTTTCATGCATCATGTGTGCTGAGGGGCCACATTGATTTCCTGATGTTCTTTGAATGGCTGGAGATCTCTCTTCCCTGCTTTTGGAAAGTTTAAGTGGAAGAGACCGATAAACAGTGTTGTTGCAGTTTTATAGTTTGAATTGTCCCATGATTTCCATCGGGTTTTCTGTGGCTAGACAGTAGTAAACAGTGGGTCTTCCCAGGAAAAGCAGCGAGACAAAAGAAAATCCTCTTGGACCTGAGCCAGAAATCACAAGACAAATGGAAGAAAACATGGGACAAATGGAGATGTGGATGAGCACTTAGTCAAATAGAGAGGTGGGTATTTTTGAACTGGAGTTCACTGGGCTACGAAGCAGCCAGTGTGAGGTTGTGGGGGGTCCAGAAAATTTCTGTCTTTAGGATCTGCAGCTTTGCTGTTTGCTCTGGGAGTCTGTTATTCCAGTATGCCATGTTTCCTTTTTAACAGCTGAATTTCTTCTGCCTTAGTGAAGCCTACATCCAAGGCCTTGAAGGCTTATGCTAGCAGTATCTTCTAGTTATTTTCCAAAGCCCAATATTTTTTGCTTGAAATCGGGAGACCTGCTCCTTACTTATGCTGACTTCACTCACTGTGAGTTTCTTGGTGTTTTCTGGGGCCTGGGTGCCATGTTGTCCATCTGCATTTGTATACAACCACTAGGTTCTCCCTCCCTATAGGCCTGGAATAGGTTGTTAAAGCACTTTCTTCCTCTCTTGAGAGGCCAGGTAGCATTCCTTAAGTAACTACCTGTTTTTTGATTCAGTGTGCAGATTATGGTATCCAATGGGGGTTTCTTCCCTCCGAGAGGCTGAAGAGCTCAGAAGATAGGCAGTCATTTTGTAGCACTGGTAGCTACACTCCCATTTTTTATTATTTTAATTGCCTCTTGCATTTCCTTTAATATATTCTGTGGAAGTCTTATTTGACAGGTGTCTTGGAAATAGAAAGCTGAAGATGCTATAGTATAGCAAAATCTTTAGCGTACTACCTGAGAAGCCTGGAGTGTTGAACTCACTTCACCTCTCTCATCCTCTTTTCTGTCTGCTTGCCCTGCTAATCTTCAACAGGTGTCATAACTGTTGACATCTAGACACCTGAGGCAAAATAACCTTCGTCACAACAAAAGGATCATTTGAAGTTATTGCATACGATTGCACATACAGAACTTTCAAGCAATAGCATTTCATCTTTCTCTCTCTCTTTTTTGCTGAGAAATTCAACCCCGTGCTTCATTTTTAAGGGTTAGAATGTAGGTAACATTTTAAATGGTCTCCAAAATAACCTTCCTTACACTCTTGCGAAAATGTATTTATTTTAAGTCTTTTTATCCAGCCCTTTCAAGGCTCCTAAAGTTTCCTGAATTCAATTTTAAATTCAAAGAATATTAAAGTCAGCATCATGATAATGACAATAAATATAGCCCTAAAGCCAAGGAAATTGATCAATTACTTTAGAGCAGGCATGTCCAAAGTCCGTTTTGGGGGCCTAATCTGGCCCCCTGGCCGGTTTTATCTGGCCCCTGCAGCAGTTTATTTCTTGGGGGGGAAATCCTATTAAAAAAGCTCAAAAAGTTTGGTTGGCTCTCACGCATGTTCACTTCATCAAATCTGGCCCTCTTTGAAAAAAGTTTGGGCACCCCTGTTTTAGAACCTACTGATGCAGTCGGTTTCTGTTACTCTTACAGCTCACCAACTCTCCACGTGCTGCCATTGACTGTGATGGCCAGAGCCTGTGATGGCACGGAGGCCTACATTCCACACAGCTATGGGTTGATTCTGTACTTTGAGATCCGTGGGCAAGATTTACTAAATTAACAGGAAATGTAACATTTTAACATGTTACATTTTTACACCATGTTTGTTCAGAACATACTGGTGGGTAAAACACATTCCCCACTTCTTAATTGTGCTCTGTTAAACCAGAATTTTCTGTGTATGTATGTGAGTGAGTGAGTGAGTGAGTGAGTGAGTGAGTGAAAGCAGAATATATCTTCTCCCCAGTCCAGTTATGAGCCAGATCAGATTCCATCATACCCAGTGACATTACAGGAAGCCAAAAAAGTTATGCTTCCTCTGTCATTCTCTTCTCTTCCACTCACTCACCTGTTTGCCTCCACCTGGGAATCCATGGCTTACCATCAAAGCAGTTCCAAGTGCCAGGTACTGGGAAGAAGAGAGAAGGAAAGACTTCCCTATCTTGCTCGGTTCTGTCTATGGAGCAGCAGCAAGATAAGCAGAATGTGAGGTTCATAAGTGAAGGATCTGAAGGCAATCCGCTGTCTAGCAGTGAGGAGGTAACTGAGGGGTCATAATGCTCACTTTATACTTGATTATGAGCCACTCAGTTTTTGGGTCAATCATAACGGAGGTTTGTATTTTGAGCAAAGAAATACTAGTGCCAGTCTTGGAATCTAACTGGAAAGGGAGTCTTCTGTGGGTGCTAATAAGGCAAGTTGGCTATATGGAAGCAGATATTAGAATATTGTGTCTGGATAGATTCAAGGAAAATCCATACTTGGTTTCACCCTCACCTTTTTTTTGTACAAGAAATGCAGTGAATTGATATATAATAGCATTTTAACACAAATCAACATGAAGGAGTGGCTGTCACACAGGAGCTCTTAAGACAAGTTAAGAGTTGTGGCAGGCTCATAATACTACAGTGTTTCAAGGGATTCACATGTTGTTACTAAAGTGAAGACTGATGATGTTCTAGGAGCTGGTGGCTAGAAGCAGCTTCTCTGACCTAAGTGCATGCTGTGTCTGATAGGATCTTGCGGAGAGCATCTTTGGGCTATTTTAGTCTTGCTGAGATGACTTCCAAACTTAACATTAATCTTCAAGCTAACAGCCAAAATACATCTTTATCAAGTTCATATGACCAAATTTCATTTTTAGTTGCCATTTTAAAAAGCCTTATAATTTATTTGTGTTTATAATTTCCTACATAAGATAATTGAACAACGTCATCAAACTTGTTCATATGTGACCCAAATGCCTAGGTTGTCTTTCCGGTTGAGTGCAGTACTGAATCTTGGGCTTATGAACCATCTCCACTGTGGAGATCCAGCACACATATGATTGGTCACAATTCTCAAAGCATTTTGTCCACATCCCTGGGCAATGTCACCTGAAACTGATCCAAGGAATATAGCCCAGTGTCAGTGCTGTACTAAAACCAAGTGCCTGCAAACACTTACAGTATATTTGTATGTATTTTTGGAAACATGTTATGGCAAGTGACCAAATTATCTGCTTGCCCCTGTTCTCCATGCTCTAGCAGACCGAGCTCTTCTGTGGGTGCTGTAGTTTGGCATTAAATATGTGGTGATGTGTCTAGATAGTCTACTTCCAACTTCCCTTATAGAGAAATTGCAAGAATTTGCACTCTGTTTACTATGAGAGTCAGTGGTGTTCCCTCCCTCATATCTTTAGTGCCAAATCACAGCTCTTATATTCTGGTTTGTTGCTTGCAACCAGATTCTTTTCTTCTTCTTCTACAGTCTGAGTAAGATGAATTATCCTATTAAATTGTGTTTTTACAGAAGTGAAGTTGCTTTATTGTTTGTCAGAGATCATGCTAGTAATTAACTTCAAACAACAAGAAATGTCAGTGGTCCCAGTGGGAACTCTTCAAAGTATGTTTTTCAAGATGTGGTGATAATTGTCTATCCTTCATGTACTAGTTCTTAAAGGATCTACCAAAGTTAGGGTAGAAAACCTTGCCTGCTAATAGAATGCTGGATCTGATTTGATAAATTCTACAGCAATTAAATTGGTTCTAATAGCATGCCAGCATATTAATGCTATACAAAAATAGTTGTATAGTTGTATAGACAGACAAAATCCTGTCTTCCATAATGCAACATGTTATCTGACGGGCATTGTCTATTGGGTATAAGAAATAGTGACCTTCAGCAATTTTGTACTCATGTATTGGTATTAAGCATAGTATTATAGTAGTATAAAAATAATAACTATATCGTGGGTTAGAACCAAAACTGTCCCACGTGTCAGCAGAAAGAACACTGTGATTATGAGAGCCTTTGATTCAGGAAATGCTCTTGAGAAAGGGGAGCAGAAGGGGCCCTCCCTTCTGCAGACCCTATACAATTTCTTGCTGTTCTGGGGGATTCCCTAACCATCCAGAGCAGGTTTTCAGGGGCACAGAAGGCTAGAAGTTGGAGAGGGGATTGGCAAAAATGGCATCCATTTCCATTGGCAAGGGCTTATGTGGGATTCCAATGGCTGGAGAAGTCTGTGGCTGAATGGCTCCCTTTATCATCAGAAACAGACCCCCCCCCCCCATAATGTTGACCATCTCTAGAGTGAAAATGCTAATTTGGTCCTCATTCTCACTACAGTGTTGATCTGACCCTGATAAAGTTGCTATTTCTGGCATGAACCCGCTTTAGGAACCATACTAACTATAGCTGTGCAGTGAACTCATTTCACATAAGCCACTTTGCAGTTGTAAATCAGAAATAATTAAACTAGATTTGAACCCATGACCAAGTTGTGACAAGCTCCATTATCGATTCCACCATCCAGTTAGATTCCATCTGTGAAATATACGGGCGGGGGGCTTTGAGATATCAATCACTTTCCTTCTCAAATATGCGGGTAAAACATTTTTTCAGAACTTTTTTTTTAAAAAAATCTTGATGAATAAAGGCTTTGATATAATTGGGATAGCGATCTTCCACTATTTAACCCTGAGGGAAGATTTTCTGAGCTTTTTCTTGACTTGGTTAAATTCAAAACATAAAACAAACAAAATTTCAGCAGCATCCCTGTTACAAAGGCACCCAGTTCTCTACTTCACAGATGGATATTGCTGGTTTATCATGGAAACACTAAAATAAAGATGATTGATTATGATGGCACACAAAGTGCATGAAAGCACCTTGCCAGCTTTAGTGATCATTAACATACAATCTGAAAAATATGATGCTGTACATTTGTATACCTTTAGCTGTTTAATGAAATCTGAGGTGGATGGTCTCTGGGATTTTCATCTGATTAATATAATATGCTCCCCAGTCTCTCATGGAAATCATAAAATTGGTGCATTTTTAGCTTTGTTGTGTTCTCACAGCCAACATTTTGGTTGCAGGATCAGAATTCAGATGCCACTTACACTTGGGAACCCATTGTGAGATATTTATATTTTTAAAAACCCTCACCATTATGTAACGATATGTGGTCATTTTCGAAACCAGCCAAATGGGAGAATGCAGGTCTGTATAGAAACAGACCAATGTCCCAGAAATATATGCAAATTTTAAGCAAACCCCCTTGATTACTGAAAGTTGAAATAAAATCACCTATGAATAACAGTATTATCAGTTTGGTGGTAAGTCACTTTGCCTTGGGGCAAGTTAAAGCGATTAACACATTTAATTGCTAACTTGTTCTGAAATGAAATGAGATTTTTCTTTGTAAAACGATACTGGTAGATCTGCTTGAAGACTTGTATTTTTCCCTCTGTCTTGTTGTAGAATGCCATCATGGTGGTGAAGATAACCCCACAATTAATTGGCTGTGGTTGTAGCAATGAGCTCATATATGCTTATATTTACTTGGCTTGCTTTGGTGTTATCCTTATCTGTAGGTTTGGGGTTCTGGGCTCTGAGCCCAGAACGGGAAAGTATCTGTAAGACTTGGTTATTTGCCACCTATGCCCTTATCTGGGCAGGTGAAGCGATGGAAAGTCCCAGGCAACATGACACATGCTGTTTTGTGTATAAAGAATGTATACACATTTGCTTGGTTGCGGTCAAGCCATCTCCTTGCTCTGGTGTCCGTTCCACATGCGCAAAAGGCTATGGGACCTGGCAGAAGTCTACAGCTTTCTTCATAAGCTCTAGAATGGATCACTCTGGCATCTTTGGCATCCTTCTTGGGCATACCTTTGGGTCTATGGTTAAGGACAAGAATACTTGTAAATAGTACCTTGAAACTTTTTCATACCTTGTTATAGTGCTATAGGAACCACAATGTTGATGCCCACATATCATATACCCAGATGCACTTGCCATGCAGACAGCCTCTATTACAGATATTCTTTGCATGTAAGCTCTTGCTGAAATCATTTATCCGTTTGGATCAGAGATGTGGGGCAGCTACCTCACCTGTGATCCAATGCATACATGAACTCTAGTTCTAGTGTTATTCAGTGCTTCTAGCAGGGATGGGTAGTGGAAAAGAATTCTAACCATTTCCATTCATTCCCGTTCCATTTTTCAAAAGTCATGCCCAGCTATTGGCACATGACACTCCCGAATAACAAAATATTAATTAACAATTCCATCGACTCTACATGCAAACTATAAGTAGCAAAGGAGCTTCCAGAAGTCAATTCCCAGCTGGATAAAATACTTGTTTACAGCAAACTGAACTCTGAAACTACCAGTCCTTGTCTATGTTAGTGATATGCAAGACCCAAAATTTATTCATTCCGTTATGCTGGGGACAAAATGAGCTTGTGTCCAGTGTTTTCTTCTTTTCTTGTGGTTCATTTATCCTTTGCCTCAACAATGAACTGGGGGCAAAAATCTCTGCTCATGCGAAGTCTTACCATTTCAGGCCATTGGTCCATCTGGCCCAGTATTGTCCACACTCATTAGTGGCAGCTCTCCAGGGTTTCAGGCAGGGGTCTCTTCCAGCCCCTTGAGATGCCTGGATTGAACCATTGACCTTCTGCATGCAGAGCACTGAGCTGTGTTCCTTCCCAAGCTGCATTCCTCCCCACCACTTACTCTGTGGCATCATTTGAAGAAATCCAAAAGCTCAGTCCATTAATTTATTTCAGATGTTTGTCAACAGTTGTGTCATAGCAGTTTACTTTCCAGCTGCTGTGATAAGGAAGCTCTTCCTCTGTAGAAAACAGTCACTTTGTTCTGGCAAATAATATGGGGAGAATCATTCGGGACTCCTAACTGTAACTTGGTGGGAAATGTAAACTTTTTCTTCCCACCTGTCATATACAAAATGACATAAAAATACTCCCCACTAAGTACTGTACTTACGAGCTGTACTCTGCAAAGCAGATGGGAAATGATGATAATGATGTGGCGCCAGCTTGGAGATATGAAAGTTCGAAGAATGATGGGTGTACTCCATGTTATATAGGGTGTGCATTCATTCCAGAACTAAAGAAGAAAATGAACCAAATGGGTCCAGTTCAGTTCCAGTTATATTTATTCTTAACAGTGAATGTAGAGAGAAATGGTGACTCCGATTCATATCCATTTGTTCCTCACTCACAGGGCTTTTTCCCCCCAGTCAGAACTGACCAGAAATCAGTTCCGGCACCTCTCAGGTGGGCGCCATTGCCATTCTAAGAGAATGAGGGAGGTGTTCATGGTGAGTTATGGCACCTCTTTTTCTAGAAAAATAGCACTGCTCTTTCACACCCATTTAGAGTGGCTGAAGGGTCTTATTTAATCTCTGGTGGTGTCAGCAGGAAGTGAATTGGTGGCTGCTGCTGCTGGTAGACATTTCTCCCAGAATTCCAAAGAAGAAATAGCTGCATCCTGTGTGGAACATGGCAGCTACCAGTGGGCTGCTGGTCAGCTCAGTTGCTGTCACAGCGTCAAAAAGTGAAAAACAGGTAACAAATGTGAGTAATGAAATGGAGTTGAAACAAGGTACTGAAATATATTACATTTGAACCAGGGTATACTGAAAGTGATGAGGGTTTGGGGGGGTTTAATTAACAAAAAATAAATTAAATAACAAATGGGAGGGATGTCTTGCACATTCCTCCTTTGAAATTAAGATGAAACTATCTAAGGTTGACAGACATCTATGGGCAGAGGATAAACAATGTTCAGAGGTCCAATAATAATTCAAACCTCTCTTGTCAGAACTATGGAGTATTCAAATTTATTCTAAAGCCACTTGGGTTAAATCATGCTGCCAGAGCCATGCATGCCTCAGACCTTTTAGGACTGAGAAGCAGCACAGCACAGCTTACTTGTCCTACCTGCCAATGCCCAGGAGACTCCTATCGCTACATTGGTGTGGGGCTTTCTTGAGCACTGTCACAGCTATGCATATCTCTGGGACTGGCATATCAGAAAGTTGGCATATTTTCAAATAAATCATTTGTCAAATATTCCGGACAAACTCACAAATGCTTTGCAACATCGCTTCATATCAGGGACTCGGGGACTTAATCTTCCTTTAAAGCCACCCTTATGGCCCTTGTCTCATTTTGCTCAGGAAACAAGAAACTGAATCCCTTGTTTGTTTGGGTTATACTCTCAATGTGCTCTCTTGTTTCTCAAATACCAAAATACCCTCAATTCAACTGCACTATAAAGAAGATCCCCCTTGTTTCTTCAGCCAAGAAAACCTTCAGTGTGTAGGAAACTGGCACTATTAAGGCCACTTCTGGTATGTAACAAATAACACTGCAATGGCTGATAACTTTATCGGACAAGTTTTCCCACAAATAACATCCCTATCCCCCCCAAAAAAAAGTCAAAGCACATTATTGGATCCATGTGGCACTGAACGCCAAGGGGCTCCATATACATAGGGAAGGTCTGCATAATAATTGTATCTATGTATGACCTTGGCTTTGAATGCATGAAGTCCCAGGTTCAGCTCTGGGCATCTTAACTATGAAAAAAAAAATGCCTTTCATGTGGCAAGCATAGGAGAAGCCCTTCAGAACCATATCTCTTTAGGGATGAGACTGGAGTAGGTGTGTTAGAGATCTAATATAAAGCAGGTTCTTGTACCCTTCATTGGAAGTCAGGGGCGTTTCAGCATTGCATCTCAGCAGCAGGTTGGAATAGGTGACTTCTGTGGTCAGAAGATCACTGCTGGAACATAGCAAAACACCATCTAGTTCAGCATGTTCTCATGGTGTCTAGCCAGATGCCTCCTGAACCAAAGCTACTACATGGCAACATTTTGCTACAGATCCAGATTAACACTGCATTAAGCAATTGTTCCATCAGCACAAGGACTTCTCTTTGCATGATGGAACAATATTCCCCTCCCCTCTCCTCACCCCCCCCCCCCAGATATTGTTCTGAGGTTCACCCCAGTCCACTAAAGCAGATTTGAGGATGGCACGGAGGGGAAATCCTGTTGAATGGGTGGTAATCTTTATGCCGGAGCAACTGTTTCCAAATACTGCCTATGATCATTATTATTATTCCATTTCCCAACAGTTGCATTTCCTCATCTAGCTGGGGGGTGTACATGCAGACACTGGCTTCTGGGCCAGCTACGTTGAGGTAACAGAAGTAAGCTTGTGCTATTTCATTGCATGATCACCCTAAGCCACAGGTAAGGTTGTACCCTCCATTGGAAGAAGGGGACATTTGTCCCAGGTTCTGGCCCAGAAGAGTAAGGGTGCACAGCAAAAATCCTCAATGATTCTGCTGCTACAGGGAAGCCGACTGGGGAAGCGGCGGCAGTTGCAGATTTCTTCCAGTCACCCACTTTTGTTCCTGTCATGGGGAAATTGGGCCTGTCAGCCATTCAGCTAGATAATCCTCATGTGGTATACTCAGTGTGTTTTGTTGTGCTTGTGTATATGTATACCTAATATACATATATAATATGGCTTGAAATTGTACCCTCTTATAGCTGAAATGTGCCAAAAGGGCCACTGCTCTCTAATAATTAACTGCATTGGTTTATTGAGCGTTTCTGGCTTTTCTTCAGGTTACTTTGCTCTCTGGCATCATCCAAGTTAATTAACAGACAGGCCTAATGTGTTCCCCCCTCCTTTTGTGCCTTGCCACTTAATTAGAGTTAAATGTGCAGTTTGTATTAGTCAGTTCCCCTTGGCTTACCTAATGTTTTACCTTCTTATAAGTTTTCTCTTCAGTTTTTACATTTTGTCGGGAGGTTCCTCTGTTCAGTGGTGTGTATTTTTTAAACAAATCCAAGAAACCAAGAGCGGCTAGGCAGCATCCTCACAGCTGATGTGAAACTGTGAAGCATGATTTCATTTCATTGTAATTATGGATTGCCCCAGTTAGAGTCAGGGAGGAGGGTGGTGGAGAGAATACACATGCTAATTCTTCTATATTTCTAGCACTCTCAGAATTGATCACTGTGTGACTAATAAGCAGCTACCTGTGACACAGTTCAGTGGGTCTTCTGCTGCTTGGCTCGGACAGCTTTTATACACAGTATCAGAACTATTGCTTCTCATAGTCGCCCTTAATCACTTCCTCCAAAGTGGAGAAAACTGTGGGAGATTTTCTTGAGCCCTCGCAGATTTGTTTTTCTTTTCTGCAAGCCAGAGAAGATTTAAAGTCTCATAGCTATTTTGTTTCTTCCGCATGACCAGATTTTCCAGGGGAAAGCATTTTTTCCCCTTCCCTGTGTAACAAATGTAATATGGCTAGAGTGTTGGTCTAGGATTGAGAAGGTACAGGTTCAAATCCTCAGTCAGCCAAAAAGCTCTCTGGGTGACTTTGAGCCAGTCACTGCGTCTTAGCTTAACCTATCTCATAAGATTGCTGTGATGATAAAACTGGGGAAGGGAAGACATGTTGCTTTGATCTCCTTGGAGGCAAGGCAGGATAGAAACAAATAAATGTGTCATTAAAAAAGTCCGCCAACTTGGAAATGTAAAACTGAACTTGCCTACTGAGTTCTGATATGACTTTGTGTCTGTGTCAAGTGCTAGGGCTTTGATGTGTACACAGGCTGTTGTTTCCATGTGCGTGTTTGGGCATGAGTGCTAGGTTGATGGTTGAGTTGGAATAAGAACCTTGGTCAAAGGTTGCTTTTAATCCCTTGCATTTAATCCTTTGTGACACATGGGCTCTTTCTCTTCTCTCCTTCCTGCTGTAAAAGCAATGTCATTTTTCTCATGATGTCAGAAGGCAATTCTTTAGCCTTTGGTCCCCTACTTGAATAATGAACCATATTCTCTTCTGCGCAGTCTTCTGATGCAAGGACAAGGGTGTTATTGTTCTCCGCTAGTTGATGTAGGCTGTGACTGAGGTGTTGTGCATGTGAATGAAGACATGCTGCTCTCAGATCATCTCCTTAGAAGGTTTGCAAGGTCCTAGGTTAAGTGGGAAACACGCTTGTTTTCTGAACACTTAATAAGGCTGGTGAGAGAAAACAAGGAGTCTGCCACCCTCCTTCCTGATTCAAAATGAGGTCTGGGGAATAGTCATACGTTATCCTCTAGCGAGGGACGAAACACATGTAATCAGGTTCCTCTTTGCCTATTCTGGCCTCTAAAGGAAGGATAATCCATCAGAACCCAAAGGGTTGTAGCAAACCAAAGAACAAGAACATAAGAAGAGCCCTGCTGGATCAGGCCAGAGGTCTTATGTAGTTTAGCTTCCTGTTTTCTTAGTGGCCTATGGGAAATTCACAAGCACGACCTGAGTCCCTCCTGAGTGGTGTTTTTTTTGCCAGTGGATTCTGCAACATGTAATTGATTCAATAGTGGTGCATTAGTGACAGATTTATACTGGACCATCCACACACAATTTGGCTTTATTAGTTGTTCTGCAATGCTTCTCCAATTTGGAGGGGCACTCTTGCACCACAGCACAACAAAGTGGGATCAAAAAAACATACTGGAACATTCACAGTGTAGGAAAGTCAATCTATTATTTGTTTTTAGAAGCTAGTGCAAATGGGACTCTATTCCATATGTTTGATCATTCAAAGCTAAATGTGTGAATGCACTCTAAGAATGGCATTTGTTTGTTTACATGTTAAAAATTACCCTCAAGATCTACACATGCAACACACTACAGAAGGTTGTGGTGAGATGAAACCTGTTTTGCCCATCATTCTGAAACTGCACAGAAAGCAGTTGTTGTTACTTTACTGTCTAAATGCCAACAGGTGCAAACACACTCAGCAATGCCCACAAAGTCAATTTTTCATCCTTGCCACAAAGGACCAAGTTTTCTACTGAGAAGCCAACATTTTCAATTTTATATATGCTGCCTGTCTAAATCTATGGTCACTTGGATAGTTTTGTTTGGGATGAGGTGCCAAGTAATTTAGACAGCGCATGTGTTCATATGGCACCGTTCCATTCGAACTCCATACTCAGAGACAGCCAAGAGATCATCTATGGGCATCAAGCACGGCTGCAGAAGGTAGGATTTGCAGCCAAGGAAGACATCCAAACAGCTGCTCATCCCTATGTTCTGTACCTTTGGTTAAGATGCTTTGTGATCATTAATCCATATTTTTTCAATGAATTAAATGTCAAAAATAAGGCACCGCTTCCATGGTCTCTCCGTGAAATATTTTAGCCTTATCTGCTATAGCTTGGTGCTTGTGAGAGTAAGAAGTAAGCAAATTCTTCCCTCGGCTGCCTTTAAGCTTTCAAAGAAATGAAGAGACAGAAGCTGTACTGTCTAGCATAAATGACAAGCAACATTCTGGCTGAAAGGATCCCTGCTGTTGTTTTATATCAAAAACAATTAGTAAGGAATACGAATGTGAAAACCAGACACTTGGCTTCAAGCAGGAAAGCTTCTTACAGCTTACAGCATTTTCAGAGGTTTTTAACCTTTTCTGGTATCTATGGACAAGTGTCAGTCATGTTAGTACTTGGACAGAAAAAACACCAAGGCAGTCAGATTATTGAATGGGACTGATCCAACTTACTTTCAGCTTGAAATGTAGATGGTCCCAGATTCAGTCCTCAGCATCTCCAGGTACGACTGGGAAAGATTCCCCGTCTGAAACCCTAGAGAGTTGCTGCCAGTCTCTATAGGCATTCTCTAACTAGAAAGATTGTTGATCTGACTCTGTATAAGGCAGCTTCTTATAAAGGTCTTTCTTCCTATGCCACAAGAGCAGTTATGAGACAGATCTTCAGTTGTTTTAAATTGCCAGCAGAGACTACCATGGGCAGAGTATAAGCATGTTAAAATTGGTCCTAGGGTCATGCCATATTTTTACCCATGATTTATTTTTTAAGATGAAAAGGTTTCACCCCCTGGCGGGGGGGAAGCCTTTTTCAGTTTATCATGGCTGTTTATAGCCACTTCCACCATCCTTCAACTGCTTTTAACATGCCATTTTCTCTCCCCCGCTGCCTGATCCAATCGGGAATCTCATGGGGCAATGATCTCACAGCGTTACTTAACTAGTCACCTTTGGATACACAGCACTGTCACTCAAGGTGAAGAAAGCAGCATGCCAGGCTCCATCAGTCTCTGAGGGCAGGCTGCCTGAATGGGCCCACCACCCTCACAGGGAAGAATTGTCACTACTAGTCCAAACTTCCTACTGATGCTGTAAATTAAAAGAGGTTGAACAACGCTGTTTACAGTTCAGGATAGGCCATGGCAAGTTCAAATGAAGACCTCCAGCAGCCACATTTGAAAGCATGTTTGTTTGCAGGCTAACCCCTAGAATTGCATTCACCACCTCCGTGGTGCGGATTTCTTCCCGTAATTTAAATGAGAAAGTGACATAATCCAATCCTCTCATTTAATTTTGTAAGTCGGCAGTGTTTCCTATTCATGGTCTGTTTGTGAGATTTTTTCCCAGCTACAGGAGTGCCAGTGAGAAAACCAATATACCCAAAAGTGAGAGAACATATCAAATTAAACACATAGCTCTCTTTGTTGTTTTTTATGTTAAGGAAACAATTGGATGAATGCATAAGGATGCCAGTGGGGAGTTTTGATTTAGCTCTTGGAGACAAATGATCAGAAGGCCCTTCAACAACATTTTGAAAAATTGAATAGCCCTTGGAGGACTATATTGGTGCAAAGCACAGTAAAGAGTGAATTGCAGCCTACTTTTGTAAACCACAGTTAGTCTCTTAAAGTTTGCAAAAACCTCCTGAGGTTCACTTGTTTGTAATCTCACAGCAGTAAGCTTGTACAACACATTTGTATGTCTGTCTTGGGAAAATTCCTGTGCTGAGTCAGTCTCACAAAGATGAAATCCTTGTGGTTCATTGATAGTATAAAAAACCTGAAATGTGTTTTGTTTTGTTCTATGTATGAAGATGTTCCATACACAGTTACCTTAAAGGTCAGTGTCAAGTTGTTTCATTATGTGACTTGTACACCGAAGTACATATTGAAATGGATTTTATTCAAGAGCAACATCCTTTCACTGCTTCCGATACCACCCCAAATAGCCATAAAGGGAATTTTCAAACAAGCCAAGCTTCAGGTTTTTACATGTGACGACTGGCACAGGTGCTGTTTTATGTGAAAGCAAGTTTACTTGGGGCAGGGTGTGGGAATGTATTAAAACATGTAGCTTCAATCTGTGATACAGACCCAGGAGATTCACATGCTCTATTTTAAACATTTGAATTGATTCTAGGTTGATATGGCTACTTGGGAGCTATGGGTCATACATTCTGTTCAGCTCATTTCTTAACCCAGAGGTGTCTGTTGACATCACAGAGAGACCCACTTTTTAGCAATCAAAACAACCCTTCTCTGTAACAGCCACTTCTCATTTAAAACAGAACAACTATGTTTGACATGGCGTCAGGGCAAACAGCAAGGATGGGCAGTCTTTTTTCTGTGAGGACCACATTCCTTTGAGAGTGATCTCTCAAGGCTCAGATGGCAACTATTGGTTGAGACAAGGCTAGTGATGGGTAGTGCCAGATCCAAAATTGCCACCTTTTTGCCTCCTTCCTTCCCTCCCTCCCTTCATTCCTCCCTTCCTCTTCCATCTCCCTCTCTCTTCCTTTCTTATCCGGTGGACTACCAGGAAAGGAACAAATTGCTCTTACCAGACTTTTAAGTTTAGGCTCAAGCTGTCTCACAAAATTAGACTGAGGATCACATTGCTTCCCACTAGTTTACAGTGACTCCAGCCAGAGTTATAGGAGTTTAAAACTTTACCTAACAATACCAACTGCTGGACAACTGTGAGACACTTCTGATGCTCACTTCCTCCCAGTGCAGTCACCTCCAAATACCAAAGTGATGAGATGCTAGTATACTCAGGTAGTTCCATGCTGGCTACTAGTTTCACACTGGATGCTTTCTAGTTAATAAAAATTATAGTGTTGATATTTAATTTCCAAAATGCTACCAAAAACAGGGACTTCGTCCTCCTTTTTTTTGCAAAATGCAAATATTACGAACAGCAACTGGACCTGTCAGACCATATTCCTTCAGGCCGCTGACCCCTCTGTTTGCCATTGTTCCCTTGTGGCTTTTACTTCATAAAAGAAAGTGAAGTACTATCTTTGTAAGGTATGTACATGTTTTCTTTTCTTTCGTTGAAAGTTTGCTTATGTGGACAAGGACTGAGGGAGCATTTCCTGTGTGTTCTCTGTACTACTACAGTCCCAAGTATTTTCAAGTAATGCAACGAGTTACTTGCCTGTTGTGCTGTAATTCGGTCTGTGTCAAATTAGGATCTTCCACTTGTTGTACCTGTGATACAAAATTGATGTATTTATTTTTGTTGTGATTATTTTTCCTGAAAGCTTTTCAAAGGAAGGACAAGATGAGTGTATTCAGTGCTTTTATTTTAGTGCTGTGTGATAATCTCTGAATAACAGCCACACACACACACACCACAATTTTCTGGCTTCTAATATCATAGTGATGATGTATAAAAGCTCAGAAAATTCAGCCAATTCAGCCTTGTTTACTTTTCTGAAGTATAAAATAACCATGTTTTGAGAAATGTGTGCTTTAATAATAGGTTTGTGTGTTCTGTGGGCTGCTGATTTATAGCATCTGTGGATCTCATGCATTCTCTCTATTGGATAGCTTGATGCTGCTGAAAAAATACTGCCCCTCTACATGCCCAGTAATAGGCTTTTATAATCTCATGCTAATTTACAAGCAATAGCTATAAGCAGTATCTTAAGCATCTAAGGTATCTTGGGTTTTGAGTTGTTTGGTGGAAATCTTTCTTAGCACCTCTTTAAAAATGCCTTTTCTTATCAGACTCGTACACCTTATTTCAGAGCTGCAGGCAGAGAGTACATCTGGCATATGCAGGCCTTTGGGGAAGCCAAATGGTTGTCACAAGGCTAGTGATTCCTCAGGTGGCCAAAGGGTGGTCTTGATCCAAACAGCATACCAAACCAAACAATCCAGCCAGGAACCCTGCGTTGTCCTCCCACAGTGTCAGTCATAACTAGGGATGGGGGAGAAATTAGATTCAAATTTAGTTTTAATGTGAACCTAGGGTTACCATATTTAAAAAGTGGAAATCAAGACACAAAAGAAGTTGAGCAAAACTGGGGGGGGGGGGACGGTGACTGCCATACATTTTTGCCAAAATTCTGGACGTATGGCAACCCTATGTGAACCTGCCTAATTCACCCTGTCCTAAAGAACCAAAACACAGCCAACTGAGATTCACACTGCTCCAAATTTTGGGGTGCAGTGTTCTACTGAAATAATGTGTGCAAATTAGGGGAGAGTGTGTACAACAATGTATCTACATTGCAAACAGCCCATGGCTAAATTTCATTGGGTGCCAGAAATGATACACTCACCACCCCTTCCATTCTGAACACAGGAGAGGTGCAAAGAGCTCTCTGTGTGCAAGCAGGGCAGTAGGTGCTTTTTTCCATTGATGGGAGAGCTATACCTGCACCATTTTGTGGGCCTGTTAATTATTCTGCTCTTTTAAATGTAGCAGCCATTTTGTGTTATGCCACATACCCACAGCACCCATGTTATGCTCTGCCACATATCCCATGGCAGCAGTTCGTGCTGTGCCACACTCCATGGCAACCATTTTATGGCACCCATAGCACAAAATTCTGAATGTTCCCACTGGCTCCCAGGAACTGGAAAGCCCTGCCCTGTTACTTTGGGGTATTAAATAACACATGCTGATTGGCTGAAAAGATGTCCATAGCTGCAACTATGTTCTGGACCAGCCTAGAAAATAAAATACTGCCTAAAATATATACAAAATTAAAAGGTAGTTTTAGAAAAGCAGCAGATTATATTAGAAGATAAAGTTTTCACCAAAAATGTACTGCTACAAATAGAAAGCTGCCCATTTATTAGTGCACATAATAAATGTTGCTTTGTCAACTCTTATCGTGCAAGAAGTCTCATAATAAAATAACTACTTATATATCTGTATCTGGATTGTACCATTTTTTATCTCTGTAATAGGTTATGGTAAAAAAAGAAAGAAAATGTTCTCCCTTTTTTTCTTTGTAATAGCCAGTCGTGTCAGATAAGATCTCTTTAGGCCCAAGCTGTGGGGAAAAAGTTTAATTTTGCAGCTATATAACATGATGGCTACAACAGGTTATACTAGCTAAACCAACGTTATTATTTTTTGTGTCACAACAGAGTGATCATAAGAGGATCCAAGTATTGAAAGGAAATGATTACCAGAAAGATACTTTTAGTGCCCTGTCAGTCTGAAGGGATATAATTATTAAATTACATTTTTTGTGATAAGAGACAAAGCAAGTAAAATCATTCTGTTTCTGTTGTTGCAACCCTATTCATACCTACCTGAAAGAAAGCCCTATTGAATGCAGTGGGACTCAATTTTGAGTAAATGTGTAAAGGGTTGCTCTATACATATACTGAATGAACTCCAGGTATCTTCTGCCATGTTTTCTGCACATAAGTGTATAGTAGTAGTAGTACAGTTAGGTGCTTTTTATGAACTTTGTATCCAAGTATGAATACATGGAATAGGTCTTCCTTAATCCAGATCAGATTCCTTCTGATGTGTGTTTATGCACTAGAACAGTGGTAGGAAAATGACCTTTACCTTTCATATTTGATGCATAGCTCATCTCTTTCTGTATTTGGCTGTTTCTATCTGACTTCAAAATGTTTTGTAAGAACAGGCTCAGGGATGTTGTGATTACTGTAAGGGGTGCAGGTGTCGCTGTGGGTTAAATCACAGAGTCTAGGACTTGCTGATCAGAAGGTCCAGAGGTTCGAATCCCCGCGATGGGGTGAGCTCCCATTGCTTGGTCCCTGCTCCTGCCAACCTAGCAGTTCGAAAGCAACACAGTGCAAGTACAGTACTGCTCCAGTGGGAAGGTAAACGGCGTTTCCATTCGCTTCTCTGGTTCGCCAAAGCAGCTTAGTCATGCTGGCCACACGACCCAGAAGCTGTACGCCGGCTCCCTCGGCCAATAAAGCGAGATGCGCGCCGCAACCCCAGAGTGGGTCACGACTGGACCTAATGGTCAGGGGTCCCTTTACCTTTTTACCCAAGAAATAATTAAGTAGTTGACTGAAATCGTACATTGTGGTATTAAGTCAGCCCAGACACATCTCTAGGTATGGCTAAAGAGAACATAAAACTTCAGTAATGTTTGTTAAAGCTTAGAGAACTCCAACTCTACCTCATGACTTTTCAGTTGCAAATTAGTCTGTCCAACACTTAACCTATTAGTGGAATTTCGCTTTTGGAGGGTGGGGTGGGGTGTAAGACAGCACTCTTCATATTCTTAGAGAAATTAGATAAAATTATTGAGAGATGTTGGAGTAGCTTTCAGTATATTTGATTCTTCCAAGGAGAGAAAAGACAAACTCCGGAAGTCAGACTGGACTATGCTGGGTTCAAGGATTCTGAAATTTAAGAAATTTCAGGTCAGATGAGAAAGATCACAAAACATCATTCATGAGTTTAACCAAAGTCCAAACAGTCACATTTTAGAATAATGGATTGTTTTGCTGCTTACTGAGGCATGAGCAGGTTCATGTGAAATTAATAGTGGAGGGATGCGAAATCACAGACTCAGGCTATAACAATTTGTTTGTTCTTCCCACTTCAGTGCACGCTGATGGGAAATGTCTCTGACTGCAAAAAAAAATTCAAATACTATATCCACTTACTTGATTTGATTTATAAAGAACATATCATAGCCACCCCAACCTAAGCTCTGTGCTATCCCTTACAAGATTCAGACCTCACAAGAGGACTGAAATCACTCAGTCATAATATATAGATACCTGCAAAATGGAAATGAAATGGTGTAGTGGTGAAATGTCTAATAAGCTAGCATGGCACATTTGAAATAATGCCAAAATTGAGGACTGTGTCCCTGAAAATCATACAATTATGCAAGATGGGATTGCAAAAGAAGTGGCAAATGAAATGGTCCAGATCTAACAAATGTACGGGGATATTGCAAATGGTGTGTGCAACCTTGTGGAATAATGTGGAACTATTTGATGTGCTGCACATGGAGGCATCAGTCAGTGGAGGTTATTGCTGAGTACAACAAATTGCAGATGGGGGTAAAGTGCACAAGATCAAACTGTCTACAGTAGTCACAAAGGTATCCTGTACATTTAACAGCAAGGTTCACAACACATCTGCCATGGCTCCCTCATGGGTCAAAGGAAACATGTACATACCATGGATCAATGCACTTACTTTCCTAGCTGAGGAATGTCAGGGTAGATGCCCAACTGTGTGTCAGTAAATAAGAAATCTGAGTTGCTTGTTGATTTATATGTATATGTATTTGTGCAGAAATCTGGTCACATGTCTTTGTGTGTGGATTTTTGTTTGCACAGCAAATATTATGAATTGATGATATTCAACTACCTGACATTCAGAAGACATCTTAAGGCAGCCCTGTTCAGGGAAGTTTTAAATGTGTGATATTTTAGTCTTTTTTGGTTTCTATGGAAGCCGCCCAGAGTGGCTGGGGAAACCCAGCCAGATGGGCGGGGTACAAATAAATTATTATTATTATTATTATTATTATTATTATTATTATTATTATTATTATTATTCTGTTTGGGGGCCAGTCTTCCTTAAGGTCAGAAAGTAGTTATGCTTTATGTGCTTTTATTTTACAACCATTAAACCCTGACTACACAATTCATCTTCATTGTCATTTGGGATCACAGGCTTCCTCGCTACATAGCTGCTGGCCCCAGCCCCAACTAGCTCAAGCAGTCAGAGCCCCTTCCACTAGGACCAGAGCACACAGCAATGAAACAGCCAACCAAGCAATAGTCATATCTCAGACATTTAAAGAAACCAAGCAACCTTAAAAAATGTCACAAATTCACTTCCACTGTGCTTCTTCCAAAACTCTCGCATGAATCTCCCTGATTGTTTCTTCTGTTCACACCCTGACTACCAAGGCCACATTTGCACACAACACTAAACCAAACCATCGCTTAGTGCAGATGAGTGGGCTCCTGGGAAGGAGACCACACCCATTTTGCTGCATCCTAGTCCTTTTAGCTTCATTCAGCAGCTAAGCATTTTGTCTGAACCCAGGATCATGGTTAAGCTTTCTTTTCCTTAGCTGCAAGCTGTAGCCAAGGTTTGCTCTTGGCTTACAATGATGTATGATCAGGCCTATAAACGCACCTAGACTAGCTAGACTTGCTCACTCATCTGAGTGACTCATACTACCACTTTTCCCTTTCTTCCATTCTGCCATTTTTGAAATTGACCTCCATTGCACAGGAACAGTGCTGGGCAACTAAAAACACCAGCAGAGTCAGCACATGGACAGCATCCTAACCTGGCCCTAAAGACAGTCATCTGTTGCGTCCTGCAACACTAGGAGGTGTTTATTTTGTTTTGTTCCTTTACTGTACTCAGCAGGGTATCTATATTGTTTTCAGTCAACCAAAACCATTGTCTCATGATCCTCTGTCATTTCCCTTCCCCATACTTGTGATAAATAAATCCCAAAGAGCATTTTCTCTCTTTTTTGTTGAAAGTTAGGTCACCCAGAATGAACCAATGCTCATTAGTAGTTCCTTATCTCATGAAGAGAGATCCCTTTGTGTCAAAATCTGACCCTAGGAGAATTTCACAAACTAAAATGTTATCCCAACAGAACTACATTTGGCATTTATGCCCAAGGCAATCCATTCTCAAATTATTTCTGCTTTATTCATCCTGCATCTTTTATTGTTCACCATCAGCTGTGTTACTGATGGGTAATGTTGGTTCATGTCTCTAACAAGATACAAATATGGTTTCTGTTAAGTGGATCAAGGGTTTGTTCTGATAGAGACGGACACTGAAGATAATGACTGTTTAGAAACAAACTGATGTATACAAGCATTCAGATGATAGTGAATCACCGGAATTCTGACTTACCTTTTTGCTTTCAAGTCTGTTTTATACCAACAGCAATATCTGCCCACAAAAATCATATTGGAATCAGCAAGGATTTGTGGCATTGAAATGAGAGAATGGGAATTCTTTGCAGGCAAAGAATTGGGATAAGAGACTGACCTTCTTTTCACAGAAAATAAAAAGATTCCAGTCCACAGAGCAGCTTCTGAGGCTGCAATCCTACACACATTAATCTGGGACTAAGCCCACCGAACTCAGTAGGACTTGTTTTCGAATAGACACATATAGGATTGTGCTGTATAGGATTGGGCCTTTTGAGATGATCAGTTTGCAGTGCTGTAAATGTAAGGTTGTTGCTTCTTTGTTCCAACAATCTCTGAAAAAGAAGTAGAGTGGAATTTCTTCCATTTGATGAATACAGCAAGCCTGCTAGAGACAACCCAAAGAAGTAATTTTGATAGAAATAGGAAGATACTTGCAAAGCCTCATCTTTCAGCTGTGAAGAGAATTAGAGTTGAGAGGCCATCCTTGGCTTGTAAATTTGGAAGGTTCATATAAGAGGGACATTGTCAACCAGTTTTGTAATAGAGTCTGCCCCTTAAATCCTGTGATCACTGTCCAGTTAAGAAACAAGAGAAATGGTGGCATCCTTTCACATATATTTATCCATTTTGGGGGTAATTTTTTCATGTTGTTCAGAAGGTAAGTTTATGAGAATTAAATGTCACATTAAATGTCGCAGTGCTATTTTCTAGAAAAAAAGGTTTCAGAACTCACCATGAATGCTTCCCTTGTTCTCTTATAAGGGCAATGGTGCCCACCAGAGAGGTGCCAGAACTGAGTTCTGGAGAGTTCTGGTTGAAAAAAAATCCCTGCATACTAGTATGTGAAAATAATTTAAGGGTGCACAGCTGCAACAGTCAAGGCAGGCCTGGTGCCAGCAGTATCCAAATCAGGCACTGGCTACAGGCCCCATCAGCACTGGCATAGGAAGGTGGGGGCGGGGAGAGTGGTCCGCTCTGGGTACCATCCCGGGTGGGTTGCCATCGCAGCTGCCCCCCAGAACGCGTGCCACACCCCCACGGGCGGTGCACCACGCCTCCTGGGACACGCGCCGACCACGCGCCCACTTGTTCTCTGCTCCTGGTGCTGGAGCATGCAGCTCCACCACTGCCCATCAGCTCACTGGCCTGACCCAAATGTGGTGCCTTTTACCACCTTCCTCACTAGATTCCCCCAGATAGTCATTTTAGCAGGTAGTGGTGCCACTTTTGAAAGGGAGCCAAGCTTGGCTGCCATCCACAGTGGTTGCCTGTCTTTTTAATTTACCCAAAATGAAATTCCTCAGCCTAGGTAGGTATTGGGAGATCCATGCCAATGGCCCCCTGAAGTCTTGACCCTGACCCTGAACCCAGCTACTGTTACATTTTGACTTGACAGAGTAAACTCAACAATGGGCAGCCTAGTGGCTGTATTGTGCTCTTTGCCTCTAATGTCAACTGACTAAGTTAGGAAGAGAGCAGTCTAGCCTGCTATGATCATAACTAAAATCTGTCTTTTGTTGATTTTATAATCATGGATGATCAGGATCTGTAACCCAGAAGCATCTATAAGGCCATAGGTTTCACACACACACACACACACACACACACACACACACATTCAAACACAGGCAATTTTAAAGACCTATCTTAATCATGGCTCCTAAGCCTTGTGCCTGGCGTTCTCTGGTCCATGGGGTCACGAAGAGTCGGACACAACTAAACGACTAAAAAACAACAAAACCTTGCAAAATGAAATCCAGCTTCAAAGACTAAGACTTGAGTTTAATAAAGTATTTGTTTCAATTTCTCAGAGGAAGTACCAAGTCTACCCAAGGTAAGGTAGCTGTAAATTAAAAATCTTCCTGTTCCCAAGGTTCTGTCAGCTGCTTTCTGGGATGCTACAGCTCTTGATGTGTCAAGGACTTTCTCGCTGACAGGATACCTCTCAGAGACTTCACTTAATAAGATGCTAAATTTGAAGAGAGTTGCAGGGAAGCCATGCCGTCTTAAATAGCTGGGGGGAAGCATTAATCAGTGCTGTGCTAATGAATTTTTAATTCATACCTGGAGAACAAATTGACTGTGGCTCCTAATCTGGTTTCAGGAGTGTCTTGACTTAAAAGTTATGCAGTTACAGGTACTCCGCTGTGTGTGTGTGTTCTTTATATGCATAAATAATTGCTTATTGGGGAGGCGGAAATCAAATTGGGGGTGCTGGGAGATAAGAACATGTCAGATGAAGGAAAGAATTTGTTTGTTGGGTGGGATGCAGTGCTCCTTTGTGTGCTCAGGCCGATTTTTGCAAAAGTGAAATAAAATATGTACATATTGGGCTTTCATGTTAGATAGTTTTACTCCAAATATTTGTCATCCTCTATTTATGGTAATACTACAACTATATTGAATGGAGTGTTATATGCTGGGCCACTAGAGGATAGGGTGATGCACATGGACATCAGATTTTAGCAGGGCTCATCTTCTTCTTTTTCTCTCTCTCTCTCTCTGTTGTGGCTCATAAAAGAAAATGAAAATACATGCCAGCAGTAAACTTAGTAAGCTTTGCAAACTGGCCTGAGGTGAGGATGTGAAACTCTTCTTTATAAAAGAACATTGATAAAAGAACATTTTGTACAGTGGGATTCAGGCAGGGCTTTGTCTTCATTTTGGGGCTATTGCAAGAACTTGGATAGATTGCAATGCCACCCGTAGCGCTGCAGAGCCAGGTGATATTATTTGCCAATCTCTTGCAGTTTTATTTTCTTAACTGTTATAGTTGCCACCCATGCAGCTTTGTTTTTGAAAGCCCCCCCCCCTCTACTCAGGAAGATGCAAGCTAGGCTAACAAATACCGGTGAATGCTTCTCAGTTTACCAAGTGGTAGCCATTTCCAGGGCAGACGTTTGCTTATTTACATACAATAATAAAAACAATGAAATTCAGTTAACAATTAAAAAAATCAGTTAAAACAGCACAAAAACATGAGAGAAATCCATATTCAAAAAAAAAAAAAAGCAGCAGCAAATATAACAGCACAAACATAAGCCAGTATCAGCTTAAGCCAGGGTTGGCAAGCTTACTTGGAGTCCTTGGTGAGAGACATTAAAACAAAAGATCGGCCCTCAGACAGGGTAACATTCATCTGTCTCAGAAGAGAATCCTGAAGTTTTGTTGTGAGTATCAAAAAAGAGGAGATAGAATAAAGAAAACTTGTGGTGTTTTTGTGTTGTCTGTTTACAAATGTGCTGGTTGTGCAGGTGGGAAGCAATCATGTACCCACGCAGCATTTGTCCCAAATCAACATCAGGATTCCTCCCACCCCATAAATGTCTTGGCAACGTGCAACCACCAGCCTCAAGTAAAGCTGCTTCGTGGTCCAGGATCAGAAGCAACTTATCTGAAAATCAGTTGCTGGGGAACAACTATGCAAATGTGCCAGCAGTTTCATATCTGGTTGGCCACGGTAGGAAATAGGCAGCTGAACTAGATAGGTCTTTGGTCTGATCCATCAAGGCCACTCTTATTAGCTATTCAAAAAATAAATAAATAATACGGCTAGAATTCTATTGATTTTGAGAAGCTAAAGGCATGTCTAGGTGACAGGATCCCAGGAGTGAAGGAACTGGAAATCTTCCCATGTAGTGATGTGTCACCTGAAGCCTAGTGCATCCATATGGTTTCATTAACAGTGTGATCAGTGCATTATGTAAGATGCAGGTGATAGCAGCAGCTGCGGCAGTGACAGTAGTTATGGGAAATGACAGGCCGGGTGTCATTAAATCAGTGGAGCTGTCAAATATTCTCAGGCAGAAGAAAGAACGTATCTTGTATGCCTCTCTCCTTCTTGGAGTGAGTTTAATTTTCTGTGAATGATAAGCGAGTGAGTATTTAAAACCAAAGTCCATTAATTTACAGCCCATGCATAATGTAATCTTTGGCAACTATAGAATTCCACCACGGTGCTCGGCTGATATTTTGATCTACAGAGACCATCCTCTGGTGGATGAAAGGAGTAATTTGCCTTTCATGCCTTTTCAGCCTTGAGCTTCATCTGAAAAAGATTGCTTGATTTGGGGAGTGGGGGAGAGGCAGAGGAAAAAAGAAGAGATTCTTATTCAAACAATATGTGGTACTTCTGCAGTGCAACATGGATGCTGCTGAAAGAAAGATATCCCTTTAAAGTTCATCCCAGCTCATTTAACTTACAGTTTGATCTGTATTCTTCTAAGAGAAGTCAAAAGGTCAATGAATACAGTAATTAACTGCACGATGTATTCTCGTAGCTGACACTTCCAATAACATTCATTATACAGAGGAGTCTGAGCAGCAAAAGTGTCCAGTTTTCAGGGGGTGCTCTAGTTAAAACCTGCTTCTTGTGATAGGCTCAAGAAGCAAAGTCAACGATGATGGAAAACATTTGATGTGGCCGCTCTCACTTCAATCCTCTCTTCATCTCAGTGTGTTGCATATTTACCTTTATGCAGGGGTTCTCAAACAGGGGGCAGAGTTATTAAAAAAAATGTTTGAGCCTTCCCTAGGTGTAAATAAGATTAAATAAAGAGTTAGAGTTCAGCTCTTCACTTACAAGGCAAGAAAAGAAAAGAAAAGAAAAGGAGGGAGCTAAGTCACATCAGCAGGCAGGATGCTTGAGGGCTTATAGGTGTAATAAGCCCTAGAGAAACAAAAAGCTTGCTAAAACATAGGTTTTCCATGTGGACTTCTTCAGCGAAAACAAGCTTATGTTTGTGCCATCCCATGTTGGTGTCAAATAAATTTCCACCTGTAGGAGTGACCTATCATAATGAGACTGATGCTGCATCTGCATTATACATTTAAGGCAGTAAAAAAAAAAGGTAAAGGTAAAGTACCCCTGGGTGGTTAAGTCCAGTCAAAGGCTACTATGGGGTGCTGCGCTCATCTTGCTTTTCAGGCTGAGGAAGCTGGCATTTGTCCGCAGACAGCTTTCCGGGTCATGTGGCCAGCAGGACTAAACCGCTTATGGTGCAACAGAACACTGTGATGGAAACCAGAGCACACGGAAATGCCGTTTACCTTCCCACCACAGCGGGACCTATTTATCTACTTGCACAGATGTGCTTTCAAACTGCTAGGTTGGCAGGAGCTGGGGCAGAGCAACGGGAGCTCACCCCGTTGCATAGATTTGAACTGCTACCATTCTGATCAGCAACCCCAAGAGGCTCAGTGGTTTAGACCACAGCGCCATGTCACTTAGTCCTGGCTTCCCCAAAGTGTCCTGGGAACTATAGTTTCTTAAGGGTGCTGAGATATTTAGGAGAACCCTAGTCCTCTCACAGCGCTATGATTCCCCAAGTTCCCTGGGAACAGGGATTGATTGTTAAATCTGTCTGGGAAGTGCAGTGTCTACTAACAACTCTCAGTACCCATAAAAAACTGCAGTCCCCAGGATTCTTTGAGAAAAGCCATGACTGTTTAAAGTAGCATGAAACAGCTTTCAATAGTGCAAATGAAAATGACAGCATGGCCAGATGGGTTTGGCCAGGGTGGACCCCAAGACATTTTGCCATCTGAGACGAGACAGAAACTGTTGTCACTGCACCACACAATGCCACAAGTTGCTACTTGCTGCAGGCACCGCAAGAAAGCCAACTGCAGGCTTAACCACAGTGGCATGGTAGTGGCTGGCAAGGGGGTGGACTCATCCTGGCAGCCGGGGGGGGGGTCATTCCACTGCCCCTCTCAAACTGCTGCCTGAGACAAGTAACTCAGTGTGGCTCATGGCCTCAGGTTTGGCCATTTTTGTGTCATTGGAGCTGTGCATGTCTTTAGGACTGGGATACCAAGCAGTTTTTTCCAAAGGATGTTAATCATACTTCAAAGCCTTTCATGTTAACAAACTGTAAAGTGAGAGAGATGATAAGCTATGAAAACAAAACATGTTCTCAGGCTTAGGAGGATCCATGGAAAACCTGTATCTAAACATGTAGCCGCCTTTTCTGGCTTATTTCACCCATGGCCTCAAATAGCTTAATCTCACTGTTTCAGATTCCCCCCCCCCCCCCAAAAGGGGAAAACCCTCCATACTTTTTCAGTTCAGCATGTTTGCAGAAATGCAAGATGGAGGTCAACTTTATGAGAGTGGCTGTGTTACTCAGATTTATTAAGATACATAGCGGTTCTATTGATCTGGGAGAACTGTAAGAGCCCTGGTAATGGGAAAAGAAGCAGCACGCTGTTGCCAGCAGCTGCTTTCTTTAAGCCAGTACTGAAGGCTGTATAATTTCCAACTGACTATGGAAGGGAATTGGTTTACAGCTCTGAATTTTTTTCCCTGGTTCTTAATTTCTGCTCCACATGTTGTCATTGATGTTTTAGGCTTCCTAAAAGCCATTTGTATTCTTAGGCTATGTGTGCACCAGCTGAATTTGTGTGTGTGCTTTGTATCCGAATGGTACCACAAATAGCATATACAGTCCACATCGTGTCCCCACACTTTGTTCTGATCAGGGCTCCGCTTCCTGGTGTTTTAGCATGAAGACAAAGGGCTCTGTGATGTATCCTCAGTGCTTATGTGGGCGAATGATGACAAAGTGGGAGCTATCAAAAAAGCCACAGAAGCTTTCTAAAAGCTCCATTCCTCTACCACCCACACACAAACATGGACACCACTCACTCCTCCATAGCACTGAGCCTGAGGAGTTGCTCTGACAGTGCTCTGTAACCACTAGGTTTGAGGAGTAGGCACCAGGAAACTTGGCAAAAGCCTACTGTTCTCTAGCTTTGTGTCTCCCAAGTCTTCAGCAGCCTAAGTATGTGCTCTGATAATGTCCATTAGCTCTTTGCTGCTTTGGTGGGCAAGAGCCAGGGAAGCAGAGGAAAATTCACAGTGGATTAGACACACTTCGAGTTTAGTCCTCCTACTTCAGCATATTTATGCTGCTTAATGTTTACATATAGCATGGCTCAGTGGTAGAGAGCACAAGTTTTGCATATAGAAGACTCAGGTCCAGTTCCTGGCACCTTCCATTTACAAAAGGGGGCAGGGTGGTGATCTTAATTTGCAGGGCTGAGAAAGATCTAAGTTACTGAAGAAGAACAGAGGGCAAGTGAACCAACTGTCCGGCACAGTGTAAAGCTTCTTTACTCAAGCTATGTATCAACAACCTTTTGTTTGTTCTTCTGTATAATGACAGTCATAACAGATACTGATATGGTCATATCAAAGATTTATATAGTCATCCTGAATATCTCATTTTTCTGTTGTGAAAATCTATAACCCCAAAACTACTATTTAGGATAGTCCTTGGTAATAAGTACATGAACCGATAACAAAGGGACATCATTCATTTTTCGCGTTCTTTTTTTCTTTCCTTCAGGACTGCATGTCTCGGAGATACCACAGTTGTTTGTGACATCATAATTCAGTCACTTGTAAGGAATTGTGATGCTGTGGACAGTGGCCCGTGGCATGGTTGCAAATGAATCGGTAGAAACGATGAAGAGACTGAAACAGAATAAACCATTATTTACACCCAGATACCTCACTAATCAGCACACATGGAGGGGGGGTGGTGTTTGCCAGAGTGGAATAGGGATTATTAAATGGGAGAGAGATTTGGGATTTGTTTGTAGAAAACTCCCTAAAGCACTTGGATTAAAATACAGCTGCGATGCTGAAAGTAAATCAGATGTTAGATTGCATTGGTAGGGTAAACAATGAGAACCAAAGCTTTGGAAGCGATGTTATTGTTATATAAGGCACTAGTCACAGTACACTGGAAATACAGTCACCCGTATTGTGGACTTCACTTGCTTTCGAAAAAGAATAACAGACAAACCAACACAGCCAAGAGCCAGAAAAACATTAAAGCTCACTCATGTTAAGATCTGTGTTTTACTAAGACATCTTGGGGACATAAATTTCACCATCAGTGGAGATGTATGTGTCTGTGCTTAGGACATTATTAGCAGAGATTCAGAATGTTACCCAAGTCTTACATCATCTGCAGTCCTTCATAACGTAAAATTTGAATCCACCTTGAGATTGCTGTCAGAACAGGAACAAATAATGAGTTACATGGAATACAGATTTAATAAATTGAATGAATGAATGAATGAATGAATGAATGAATGAATAAAATCACTGTAGCCTTAGCTTGGGTTCTTCAAGAATGAAACCTGGCAAAACTAAAGTGTGAATGAATGTGTGTGTATGTGTGTGCGTGAGAGAGAGAATATAATTTGATTCAGTAAAAGAACATTTAAATGGACAAATTAAAATTTATTCTAATCTATCCATCTTGCCATTTCTCTTATGATTTAATGATGGACCGTTGGGGAGAATTTTTATGCTAGGATAGCATGAAAAACACACCTGACATTTCATTCTGCTCACCTGTGACCTCCCTATTATCCTCTTCAATAATCCTTGAATGAAGCATTTCACGAGCTATTTGCTCTTTCCTGGCCATGTAATTATTATGCCCCTTATTCCTTTTGTTTAGCTGATTAATAAAAGTCATTTAATTTTTGAAAGTTTGAGGCTATTTTCTCATTTGGTATGGCTCCGCTAGGCATGTGTGTGTTACTATAAGATAACACTTGCAGGTCACTGAAGGCATTTGGCTTTACCTCATATTCACAACGCCCACAAGGCATGTTTTATCTTAGAATAACACATGCCTTGTCAAGTCTTCTTGCATCCAGGTTTGATGGACCGGCTTTCTGTCAGGTTCTCAAAAGAATGGTACTTAAAAATGCTTTTGGCTTTTCTTATTGTCTAGAGTTCAGAGTGCAAAGATGCATATCCTTCAGATATCAGATGCACATAATGGAAAAGATGTATGGGAAGGTATAGTGCTTGTTTTTAAAAGCATAGAGAGAGCAGCTTCCAATCCAATATTAAATAGTAACATTCAGTTATATAACTCTTTAACAGGCTGGTGAAAATTCCCCTCAAGGAAGAGGTAAATGTGGAAGCTTGAGATTTACATGGACTTGCAGATCATTTACATTCCAATATTGTTCAGAGTTAGGCATGCCTAAACCCATTGAAATTAAAGGTCTTAAGTGCACCAAACTTTGCACAGAATTTGGCTGTTAGTCAATCCTTAATTGTAGGCTTTGCAACAGTCTCCTTCAGGCAATTTACTTGTTGTTTTGGCAGCTGAAATTAATCTTCCTTATTCTGGTAAAGTTTAATATCACCAGTGGAGTAGCGCATGTGCTTTCAGGTATGCTCTTAGGTACTTTTGAATTGACACCTACATCTGCAGCTTTGACTCTGTCTACCAGGAGTAAAGAGATATATATTCTTGCAATGTAGACCAGAGATTGTGGAATGATGGGTCATTCAATGAGATTACAGGGCTGGATCCAGATGTATAGTGCAATCCTGTTCAATTCAAATGGATTGCAACCTTAGCCATTCTTAGAGAAGACCCACTGAAATCAATGAGATTTAAGTTAGACATGACTAAACTTCAACTGGTTTTACTGTGATTGCTCTAAGCATGACTAAGTCTCTATATGGTCATTGCTATGGAAGAGACTAAGGTATTTTTGTGGGAAGGTATAACTCTGGGATAACAAGTTTATTAGTTGACCGTTTAAGAACTTCTTCATGAGTGCCATAGAGATAATGCTATGAATAATGTTATAGGAAAATAATGTTTAATTGTTGTTTTATGTTTTACTGTAAGCCACGTTGGAAGGATTTGTATTCAGAATGGTATTTTGACCAACATGACTTTTATTATTTATTATCTAAGGGCAAAGACCTCACCAATTCCCATGGTACATTTATTCATACCATCTTGAATAATTTTGGTGAAAATGAGTTGACTCTAGACTCACTTAGTTCCTAGTGAAATCAATGGGACTTTAAAATTGTGGTCATGGCTACTTTTTACATTGATTTCAATAGTACCCAGTGTTAGTAACTTAATCTGCATCCAATGCAGTATGCAAAAGGGTTTCTTAACATGACATTTTTAATCAAACTGATATTTGAAATATATTAGGTGATGTCATACTCAGAGTAGCTCTTTTGAAATCATTGGACTTAAATCTATTACTTTCAATGTTCCTGCTCTTAGCATAACTTTTTGTACATCAGCCATTCTGATGTATGGCTAAAGTTTAAATCTTCAGATACTACCATCGACAGGGTTCCTGTACCTCAAGTAGCGGTGTAGAAAAGGAAATTTTTGCAGTCACGCCTTACAGTAGAGAACACAGATATTTTATTTTATTATGGCGTTCATACACTACCCCAGGGCAGCTCACAATGCCAGTTAAAATCAAAACAGCAATGATGAAATGTACCACAGTTAAAAAATAAAGAAAACAACAACTCAAATATTTATCTATTAGAAGAGCAGAGTTCTTTGGGTTTTGGTTTATTTTTTTAAGCCCTCCATCTCCAGTGGTTAAAATACAACCTCCTTCAGTACTTAGAGCACAATTTGTGTTAGGGTTCTTATCAGGGTCCCTATCAAGGGGAAGTTTCTAAGTACAGGAACTTTCTTCAGATCTTCGCTTTAAGATCCCAACTCTGGTGGTTCATGATTGATGGATTTAAGCTATAGTCAGGATTGTGAAAAGCTTTACAATCTCTAACCCCCTTTTTTTTTTAGCATGATCCAGTAAAAAATGAATAATTATTTAATCCTATTGGTTTTAGTGAAGGGAGATAAGCCTATGCAAAAGTTCTTCATTTGAAAGGAATGGTGTTTTAATTTGCTTACCTTTGGCTCATTCATGCTAATCGTAAGGACAACTTGTCCTTCTCAAATTCTAGGTTGCCTTTGGAATAACAATAGAAACCTATTGAAGAATATGTTTTCAATTTTAAAGTGTTTAAAGAAGAAATAAGTTTTTTTAGTAGGTTTTTTTTTAGTAAAAACCCAAACTTAAAAAGTTGGCTTATCATTTTTTGCAAGCACATCATGCATTGGGCAAAACACTTTATCAGTTGCCCTTTGCTTTACACTTTTCCTGCTCCATTATGCAAAGAGTATGGGGTAATTACTAAGCACAATCAATGTGAACACAGGTATTTCGGTGCGTGTAGCAGGGATTCAATGCAGACCAGCAGCTTCCTCCAGCTGTTTTTTATCTAAATAAAACTAGGAAGAGCCTAAGCTTCTTATATCCTCCCCCCTCTTTCCTTCTTGATTAATTATCTACTCGTATACACGTTCAGGAGTTTATGATGATAGACTCTGGATTATGTTTCAGCTTGTTATTGTTTAATTTACGCACAGTGCTGTAAGTGTACATGATGAGATATGCCAGGTAATCTCTCCCAAACAAATAGCAACAATGCTTCTGCAAGGGCAGCCCACAGCTATGTGCTTTTATTCCCATTTTCAGTGTGAACTACTAACATTTAATGTTAATTCAGCAGCTAACCTTATGGTAGAAAGCGTTTACATTCATTTTGAAAGTATTTTTTGGGTCCATCAATGAAGTTCTGATAACGCCCATCACCTGAAGTCCTGGCCAGCATAGGCTGTATCTAAGAAGTACTGGGACATAATCAGAACAAGATCTAATTATCAAACTTGGCTTTTTGCCACCCTGTGCAATTAAATAAATGGATAGACTCCAGTTTTATGATGACGTTTTAAAACATGCATGTGTGTTCCAGTAACATAGATCATTTTTCATTGCACGTCTCAGTACCATTATGATTGTCACTAAAAATCCATTCCCAAAGGCTGGGACTGAAGAGAGCCCTAGGGAAATTTATGTCCATTTCTCACTGGGTTCCCCAGTGTGTGCCATTCCTGTACCATCCCTAGGCATATGGCATTCAAACCACGGAAAAGGAATTTCAGAATCAGCCACACTGATGCCTTGAAACACCAGTATTCAACCTTTTCGACTGAAGGCCTATCACAGGGGTGCCATTTTTCAAAAAAGTGAAAATCCGGACAAAGGCCCGGAAATATCCAGACATTTGGCAGCCGTAAGCCCAAATAAGCATTTGGGAACTATTTTTTTTATAGTTATATTTTTTTACATATATGTGTACAGTGGTTGTGCTGCCGTTAGCAACAACCTAATAGCAACAACAAACATTGATTGACCTACTAGTAGAAAACCAATGCCATCATAATAATAATTTGTGTTGAATCAGCTTCCTGATCTGCAATCTGTTTGGAGTTAAACACTGTATTTACTGTGGTATGTGGTCATAAAGAGCTTTCCTAAAACTGACCTGATACCTTAACTTGGAAACTAATTAAATGATGGTAAGTTTAAGATGTACTCATTCACACAATATTCTGTTTTTACCATCTGCTGGAGGTGAAACACCACATTTCATTAGTTGTCTGGGATGGACTTTCTGCCTGCCTTCAATGGCAAGAGTCTGGAAACAGACACAGAGAGAGATGATGTACCAAGACATGAGCAGACTGTGGAGAAGTGCCCTTGCCAGGCACAAGGGAATGAGGAATTGGCCTCCTATATCTGGTCCAATGGCTTGTCATCTGTTTGTGACTGTGAGCCATTGATGGAAAATATATAGACTGCTGTGCTGAATGGAAAGACAATATACAGAGATGCCCCTGTAGAGCTGGGTGACTGGTAGTAATTTCAAGAAATCCAGAATAAAGGCAGGAAAACAGCAAGCTCTTACAATAAGTTTTGATAGATTTTTGAGGATTGGCTTCTTGCTAGGGAAGCAGTTTGTATTGACAATAGATGTTGATTTATTATGGCCAGAATCATTTGAGTTCCGAAAATAATTATTTTACTGCAGAAATGTAATCATGGTGTTTATCAGCTCAATGGGCCTCTGAGCTGTGCAGGGAAGCCTGAAACTGGGGAGATGGTGAAATATCTGACTGTATGTGAGCCAGATAAATAAGAACTCAAACTTCAGAACAACAAACCACAGAAGGATTGAGCTGGACACACATATTAATGATTCACGTGGAGATAATTAGATGAGTGAAACTGGAATTTACACTAAGCCTTAAATCCTAAGAATACTTAGCGAGTCTCCAAAACTAAGTCCCATGGAATATGATTGGGACTAGGCTGCAAATCTCCTAAATCATAGTTGGGGGGGGGGCGGAATCATAAACATATTCTCTATGGGCATAATCAGCTCTTTCCCCTCCTGCCCTTCTGTTAGTTATGGAAACTATGTTGAAAAGGAGTGTTTCTGTGGTTGCAACACAAATAATAAAGAAGTGGCTTATCTCAACAAAAAATATGCAATAGAGATGATGAGAAAAAGGCCTCAATGAGAGATCAGTGAAGGAAGCAAAGGCCTTGAATGTGAATTCTGAAACCTCCTCAGAAGTCTTTACATTTGCAGGAGTCTTTCACTTTTCCAGGTGCATAGGCTCAGACCAAAAGGTGACACACATACCCTGCAGATCCAGGTCCCCACTATCACACTTATGCCTCTGCCATCCCTGTCACCACAACTGTACTCTCACCCGCAGCTGCAGCCGTGCAATGGTGGGGGAGGGAGTCATATCTGCCACCTGAAGCAAATGGCTTTACTTTGTCTAATAGATGGGCCGTCCCTGCTGTTGAAATGCCGGAGCATAAAATCACTACTGGCAGTGACCATCCCAGTTGGACAAGGCAGCTCTTCTCTTTCACTTCTCCTCAGAGTCTTCCCAATACATTCTTTGCCAGTGATGATTATGGCGATGATGATTTAATTTCTATACTGCTTAATATATTAAAAATATCTGTAAGCAATGTACAGAAAATTGAAGCAACAGCAAACAACTTAAACAAAATATTACACAAACACACACAAACATTTCCTTCCAGTAGCACCTTAGAGACCAAGTTTGTTCTTGGAATGAGCTTTCGTGTGCATACGCAGTTCTTCAGATACAAAATTACAGTTACACACACACACGTATACACAGTGCTTTTTTCTGGGGGGACGCAGGGGGCACATACCCCTAAACATTTTGTGAATCTTAAGTTTGGCCTCATTGAGTAGCAGTATTTCAATATGAGCAGGAAAATGAGAGTACCTCTTAACAATTTTTTTTAGAAAAAAGCACTGTGTGTGTGTGTACACACATATTTTCATTCTGACATACCCTCCCTCTCAGCCTCTGGGATCTGGGAACTCACCCATAAAAGTCTCACAACAAGAATACTAGTTCCTGGCAAAGTGGATATGGACTCCCAAAGTGGATGGTACTTCCTCAGGCTGCCCTCAGCTGTGTCCCATTTACTTGCCCTCTCCACACCCAGGTCAAGGTCCAGCAGGTTTGTTGAGTTTCCCAAGGGGTCCAGAGGATGGGAAGAGGCTCCCTCCCTCCACTCATAGCTCTTCCTTCATGCTCTGTCCTCCAGCTGCCTATCCAAGTAGCTACATCTCCTTTTTAGTAAGGAGAGTGCACCAGCGGTACAATTAGATAATGTTAGACTCTGGACTTGGTAGCTTTATGATAAGTGGCTCTTTAGATGGTAATGTATATGACTTAAAATGTTGTAAGCCAGCCTTGCTATGTTTAAGGGCCTTCCTGCTTGTTCTGCTAAGTGTGTCTCTGGATGTCTGTCTCAGGGCTCAGCTAGATTGGTAAAGAAAAGGCGATTTATATGCGTTGTATACACAATATAACATTGTACCACCAGATGGCGCTGTGGAGCCCCATTTTTCTCTACCTGTTTTCCTTGTTTAAATATACGTGTTTAACTGAAACACTTCTTTGATGTGTCTGGATCCAGCCTCAGAGTCTTGCCCTGACAGCACCACTGGAGAGCGCTTTTCAGAGGCAGCAATGCAAGCCACAACTTGGGTTGTAGTGACAGCTCAAGCTGCCATAAAGAACATGGCAAAAGTGATGTGTTTATTCCTGCTTTGGAAATGTTCTTTTCCCATTGCTTTCTTCCCTTGCTCTGAGATAGGTTGTGGGTGAAGAGGGTAGAGCAGAGAGAAATGCCATAGCATCTGAATTTATGGTGATTTAATTATTAGCATCTTAATCTCTGGATACCCATTTTGAAAAAGTTGTTGTCGCATTCAGCCTTCTTAAGAAGACTCTGTGTCCTTGAAATAGGAGACAGCCTTTCCTGCTTTTCATATGTTCCGGTACATCTGAATACCATTTCTCTTTATGAGATGGGCTTGTCAGGACCAGTTTTGCGTGTATCAGCTTTTAGTAACCCTGGACTGAGTCCTGGCTGTTCAGCATGACTTTTCCTCAGCTTGGCTGAGCTTTCCCATAAACATTGATTCATGTACCACTACTGCCATCTTCTGGAAAAAAGAATCACTCATTTTAGGCTGGGTGTATTTATATATTAACTAATTTTATTCCATTCATGAATCACTTCCCATAAACGATCTCAAAGTAGAAACATCAACACTTAAAACAATTAAAAAGAATTCTACATGCAAAAACTATTAAAGACAATTCCATGTATATTAAAAACAATTCCAGTATATAGCATGTGTCCTCCTGTGGAAGTATTACATCTTTGGTAATCAAAGTGGCACAAATGAAAAGGAAATATAACTGAGTTGTCTAACAGCTCTCATATATAGTTAACGTAATAACAAAGATTAATTGTGGACTCTTGCAGCTTCCCTTTATTGTAAATACCCAGTCAGGACTGAGTCCATGCTTTATTGGAATAACCCTGTAAATGCTGACAAGCAACAGATTGTAATTAACTAGATATATGTATGGGGGTATATGCCATCAATATATGTGGCACTTTACAGAATAACATAAGCAAATTAATAAATGAACTTTTGTCCCTTTCTCAAGGAAATTAATTCTGAATTGCAGCAGTGGTGAAGACAAGAATGTTCCCCATTGTAAAACTACCCTTCAGTAGTCTTACTGAAATACAGTAAAGATGGTAATGGATTTGCATTTTTAAAAAAATAGCTCAGCATTTCATAATTAAGCATAAACAAGTTATGTGGCATTGCTCCCATTTTATGACTTTGAGGCCCAGCAATAAATGAACTAGTCAAAGTTAGATCTGTTGGTATATTCATGGTTAGAATTTTTAAACAAAAATATCAATTAAGTAATGCTAAAGAAGGTGCCTCTGTGCATAGGCAGCATGCTTTCCCGTCACCACTGAGCAATTATAGCAACCACCACTAACCCACTTAGAAATAGATAGCCAGGCGTATCGTTTGATGACACACCTTCCATGCAGATTAGAGCCCCAACTCCTTTCTCAGAAGGTGTAACCATGATGCCACCTCCAGTGCCAGGAAACCACAACAGAGCAAATGCATTCTGTTCCCCTCCACACACAATCCACTCCTTGCTTTCCCACCACCATCCTGCCAAACTCCTGCTGCTGTGCCGCTACCAGTCTAGGCAGGGCTGTTTTTTACAAACATGCTCCTTTGAAGAAGGCTACAAAAACCCTGCTTTAATAACAACTGTGGTGCAAAAATCCCTGTCTCTTCTACCTCTTCCAATTTATGCAGCAGTGTTCCTGATCTGGTATACTTTTCAGATTTTGGAGATTTTTATAAACTTCATTTATTCATGTGATTTTCTTTAACCTTGTTTTGAACAACTTTGTGCCACCTTCTTGTAAATGTTTCTAGTAGTAAATGGTTTCCAAACCCATTTGCAAATCCCCCAGTAATGTAATTCTGATATTTATTATTAGATAACCTTATTCCACAGAAATCCAAGTTCTGTTGCAATTCCCAGTGTTGGGATAAAGTGGGTGGTGGGTGTTCCCAATATGGAGACAGTGTTTCAAAGCTCAACTAGCAGAACAATCCTAAATATAAAAAGCCAGCTCAATTTACACTGGTTTAAGTTAAGCCAATGTCAAGAGTAACTTACTCCTGATAGCAGCTTAACCAATGAATTGCAGTTATCCACCCTCATTTTAAAGCAGAACTCTGCAACTTGGTTAAGTACTTAATTCGTTCCGGAGGTCTGTACTTAACCTGAAACTGTTCTTAACCTGAAGCACCACTTTAGCTAATGGGGCCTCCTGCTGCTGCTGCGCCGCCGCACGATTTCTGTTCTCATCCTGAAGCAAAGTTCTTAACCTGAAGCATTATTTCCGGGTTAGCGGAGTCTGTAACCTGAAGTGTATGTAACCTGAAGCGTATGTAACCTGAAGTACCACTGTATTTCTATACCACTTTTCCACATAACAGCCTACAACATGGCTGTGAGGTCACAAATTTTCCTGCTTTTAGCAGTCCCTGTCAGGGCAAACCACAGTGCACAAGTAAGTAGCAGTGTTCACTGTTGTGGGTCACAACATTGTACAGGCCTGCTTTCAACTAATACATTTGTGTGGTGGGTTGCCTCACAAAAATATTTGCTGGCATCTTCCCTGCAGGCTTGCTGTACTTGAACTCTCTCTGTGTGTGTGTTTTGTATGCTGGTCCTGTTTGAAGCTTCCTCCAATGTTCTTTCATATGCTGAAAGGAACTCTGTGGACAATGATCTCATCCCATTGCCTTCAGTGGAAATAAGCCTGATCTCTGGGTGAGATGGTGAACTGTTTTCACATCTTATTAGATAATGGATGAGATGTAAAATCAGTTCCATGGTGGAAGAACACCCTGGAGGTTGATAAGTTTGTCAGAATAAATAGGCCTTCCCCGACACAAATGCATTAAGCACTCCCCTGTTGCAGCACAGCATGGATTATCAGAGAAACAAGCATCCGTTTAAGGAAAGAGAGACCTGTTAGCAGCACAGATTTTTTCATTATTAAGTCCCAGTCCCATGGAACTCCCCCAGCCCTTTGGGATGAAAATTAGCATTTGCATTACTTATGGTCATTGTAAGTAGTCCCATGGAACTCCTCTTCCGATGTTCTTCCTGTTAGCCACGATAGCTTAATGAAAATGTCAAGTTGCCTCTGAACACCAGCTGCTGGGTAGGAGGCAAACAGCTGTGAAGGGGGGCTTAAGATGCCTTAAGATGCAGCCCTTGGGCTTCCCAGATCTGGCTGGCCACTGTTAGAATAGAATCATAGACTTGTGGAGCTGGAAAGCACCATGAGGATCATCTAGTCCGACCCCCTTCAATGCAGGAATATTTTGCTCAGTGTGGGGCTTGAACCCACGTTCCTGAGATTAAGAGTCTTATGCTCTACCGACGGAGAAATAGGACACAAAATAAGAGGTGGGGAACCTCTTTCAGCCTGGGAGCAGCATTCCCTTCTGAGCTACCTTCTTGGGGGGGGGGGGAATCACATTCTCGTGGTAGGTAGGACTAGGGGCAAAAGTGGGTGGGGCGATGAATATAAACGTTGCCTTTGTGTAGTAGGCTGGTTTCTAGACACACTCTCACACACCCTGCTGTCACCTCCATCCAAGCAAGCAAGCAAGGTGTACTCTTTGTTAGGGGCAAAGTTGTGGGCCAAAACAGATGAGTGTCCTCTGTGAGGTAGGGAACATGGCTATCCTACTTACTTCACAAGGCACCACCTACGTGACTGCTGCTGGTCCTCAGGGCATGGGGGGGAAGGTTCTCAAAAGTCTTATATACCATTTCAGCTCTTTCATTTTGAGGGACCCCAAGATAATTTGAAATTAAACTGGATACCTTTGTATATCAATTGTTAAAGAGCTATTTACAGTGCAATGTTCTACACAGGTTTAATGGGATCTACTTCCATGTAAGTGCGCCTAGAATTGCAACCTTAATGTGCTGAAAAGTTCTCAGGTTGCTGAGTTGCTTTATTTATTCATTCACATAGTGTCCACAAGTAAGCAACTTACAGTTTAGAGTAGCTGAAAATATTTGTAGACGTCTGCCTCTAAAACCTTTTTAAAGCATAAAAGAATACTGCAGTTGGAAATTAAGGGCTGAAAATAATCCAGATGTTCCAAGCTCTTCTCTAAAACGGAGTGTTAAAGGGCTTTTTTTCCCTACAAAAAGAGGTGGTGGAACTTGCTGAGCACCCACCCAAATTTAAAAATAAAAATAAAAATTAGGGGAAGCAACCACAGTTATTGAGCTTTCTTCTTAGGGGGAGCAGCCAAAGTTGCTGAGCAACTACCATCTCCTGGTAATAAACATTTTGTTCTGGGCCAGAGACTTTTACGTGAAAGGATGTGCCAATGCCATATATATAGAGAGAGAGAGAGTTGTATGTACATCACTGTGTGCTGTTGTTATTGTTCTTTTATTATTATTGGTTCTTAGCCACACTTTTTGTCCTAGGGCAGCTTCTAAATATTGTAAATGAACAAGATGCTTTTGAGCATATCAAACCATGGAGCATTGAAGACGTGATGTATTAAGACACTGACCCCTTCTCATACACATTAAGACATGCAATTAAAGGAGTTTGCCTGTAAATGTAATGAGAGAGGGGCTATGAAAGAGCAGCCTTATTGGCTGAGTCACATTAAGGGAGAGCATAGGTGAGGTGGAGGAAGGAGCTGTGAGGGACCAAGAAAGCAAAAGGGAGGAGGTGGGTGTTTGCTGTTGCAGAAAATGGGAAAGCACTGAAGCTGGAAAGCAAAGAAAGTGGGTGACGTAGTCAGGGTAATGAGCCAAGGCAATGCTTAGAAGTCGTGTTTTGTTTAGTTGTAAGCTGAATGAGAAGAGATTCAGCAAGGCCTGGTGCCACCTGGATTAACTATGTTGAGTCTTTCAATTTTACCTCCATTTTATTAGTGCTAAAAAGACAAATGAAGTCGCGGCACCTTAGAGACTGACTCATTAACTACTTGGGCCACAGCACTTTTGTCTTTTTGTTGCTGTAGACTAAACCAGCTGCTCTTCTGGAATCGATAACAGATAAGAAACTCTGCAAGAAAACACACACACTGTCTAAAAAGACATGATCCAGTCCACACTTGGATTTTTTAAAAAGCCAATAAGTCTATAGATAGATGATGATGGGGGTAAAATAGCTATTGCCCATTTACCCCCAAATGGTTGGCATGTTAGATAGTAGAACCATCATTGGATCAGACAACTGCATAATAATCACTGTCAACCCATGAAAAACATGATCATGTCAATCTACATAGTGTCTGGCAGTGAGCATAGGAAGTACGTAATTTATTTATATATTTGTTCTCCAACCATATGTTCTCCAACCTCAGAGCAGTTTCACAGCATAAGAAATAGATATGAATAAAACAGTTATTAAAAACACTTCCATTAATAATCTAGAAAAACAACATAGATGCCAGGCAAGCCATGCCTAAAACTAGCTTGTGTGCAAAGAACATTGTGCAGGCTTTCAACAGTGCCCCATTCACTCCTTCCACCTGCTAAATCAGTAGATGGCCAGCCGAGAAGGGAGTTTTGAGGACTGAGATGGAGAAGTTGCAGGAGCCTAAGCCACAGGGATGGTGAAGGTAGGGCTAGGCATGAGGAGAGCCATTGTTGTCCAGTGAAGGTGTTTCATGAAATCCAGCAAACCAAAGAGACCAAGTTTGAAAGAGCTTCCCTTGATTCAGGTTCAGAACATGTCCTCAAAGCACACTGGATGGAGGACCATGGGACAAATTCTTACCAAAGGCACTGTTGGGTGGATGCAGCTGGTAGCTCTAAAGACAAACAATAAAATGGGAATTAAGTTGTCTTGGGCTCCTGCTAACCTTTCATTCTCATCATCCTGACCATGCTGGCTAGGGCTGATGGAAGCTGTAGTTCAAAACATCTGCAGGGCACTATGTAGGCTACCCTAGTTTTCGGGAGAAACTTACTGCTCATCAGAACCCTGCTTGAATGATGGCTTGTTTCAACATGACTTCCCAGCATGCTCTTTTTAGAGCTCTAAAACCCATAAGACGTCAACCCTTCTCCTTAACTAGCTGGGGGGAGTGTTTTGTTTCTTCTCTTCATCCTGTCTGTTGAGGTTAAAGAGCTTTCAGTTTTTCCAGGAAATGTACTAGCTGTATCCCAGTTCTCAAGACAGCAAAAACTGACACAGTAGAGTGCATTCTTTTGGTGCTTTGGTCCTCAATCCTTCAGTCTTCCCATGCAAAGAGTGCTTTAGAGTGGAGTCAGCCTGTTGTTCTGTTTCATTTTGCATAAGCTTCATTTCTGCAGTGCTGCAATGAATTGTGATTTCCTATGGTACTTAAAGTGACAACAGAAGCGTGACAGAGTGCAAAATGGAACTGCAAAGATGAGACATGAGGCAGATAAACATTTTAGTGTCAAGTGCTGCCGATATGTCTATTCATTATTTGTGAGAGCCAGCTCTGTATCGAGAAATCAAGAGTAGTTTATCAGCTTGGCTTGTCAGTGTAGCTAACAGTTGAGAAATCCTTCACTTCTCTGAAGGTGGGTCAAGATTATGTAACTCCAGAATAGGATGAAAAATACCATTTTACATTATTGACTTTTCCTCTTGCCAACAAGGACAGTGAAATTAATTGGGAAATGATAGTTCAAAGATCAGTGGCACATGTCAAGGCAAGCTTTCTTCGTTACATGATACATAGGAATAATTTTTAGACAGTAATGAAAGGAGGCAGTGATGGCCACTTACTTGGATGGCTTTGAAAGAGAATTAGACAAATTCATGGAAGTAAAGGCTATCAGTGGCTCATAGCCATGATGACTATGGTCTGCCTATGGTATGCTTCTGAATACTCATTGCTGGAAACCACAGAAGAGCAGAAACTAGAGCACAGTTCTGCCTTGCCAGTTTCCTCAAAAAGATCCTAAAGCAAGGATGCTGAAGCTTTTTCAGCTCAAGGGGCCACGTTATGTCTGGGCAACTTTCCAGAGACCACATGCCAGAGGCAAAAGTGAGCAGAACAATTAATATGAATTTTACCTTTCTACAATACAGTAGGCAGGTTTCTTAACATTCACACACCCCTTTGTATTCTCCATCCTGAATTTTCAGAGTTCAAGGTTACAACCCAGCCCAACAAAAACATCCAAGGAAATTGTAAAGCAGGGCTGGTAAGTGGCTCAGGAGGGTCTGCCAACTGGGGAGTCCTGAGGGCCACATAGAGAGGCTTCGGGGGCTACATTTAGCCCCCGGTACTGAGTTTCCAAATCACTGTCCTAAAATAAATTTATTTCATTGTGGTCGCTAGTCTGTAAAGGATATCTACAATTTCTGAAGTTATCTTATTTCCTAGCAGAAAATTATACAAATAAATGGGATTGTGTTAATGAGCAGGCTGTGTAATAAGATGCATGATTAGAAGAGCTGATGAGAATTTAATGGGATGAGAAAGACGATAGATCAGCTGGTGTACAACCCTTTACGATGGTGCTATCATGGCTCTATCTCTGATTTTTGCTCATGTCTTCTGGCTTCTTTTTCCAGTTTGTGTTCTGCCGTGAATGTAAGGAAGAATACCATGAAGGAGAATGCAACAAACTCTTCGAAACTCAAGGAGCCACAGCCCAAGAGGTACATAGCACATTTCACAGAAAATTAGCTCCAGCCCAAGCAGGGACACCAGGTCATGAATTACCAGAGAGGGGTCAGGTTGTGGTGTAGACACAGCGAAACACGTTTTTTCAGTGGCCAAGAGTTGCAACCACCAAAATTGCTTTGCTTATCATGAGAGACACAGAAATGCAGGGGAACATTATGGTAACTGCCCCTCTCTCCATGTGTCTCCTTCCCTGGCTGGGAAAGTCTGAGAAGCCCTGCTCTTCTCCACCTTTTATTGCCAGTGCTGAGTAAGTGCCCCATTCCACAGACATCTATATATAGAGGAGTGAGCAGTGCAGATGAGATGATGTCCAAGGATTCTGTACATTCACATGCCAAAGGGATGGCTGCCAATGACATGCTCAGCATCATCATGCAGTATTCTTAGACAGGGTTGCAGCACCACAGCAGAGTTTACTACAGACACCTGCCCAGCTCTCTGCTTTTTAAGAGTGACTAGGCCTGGGAACCGCCATTTTAATTTCTGTTAATGCCCTTGTACTATGTCAAGGAAGTTAAAATGGCAGTCTATAGACCCAGGTGCTTGTTGCCTACTGGAATGCTGTTTCTTCCTGCTGCCTGTTGTCATTACCACTGCCACCAGGGGAGCCAGAGGTGGTGGGGCACAGGAGTCTTCCCACCAGAAAGTACAGTGCCAAGGGCCTCTGCATGTTTGGGGTGTGTGAGAGTCCAGCCCTGTCTGGACTTCAAACCTAGAATCTCCTCAGATGAGGAGGTCATCTCCCCCAGAACCACATGAGCAGAGATACATGGTCAACCAGGCAGGAACTTCAAAACTGTCATTGAAGTTCCTGGCTAGTGTCATGAGAGAATAGTTTTGTGGGGGAGCTCATAGAAGCACCTGCTTGGGTCAGGGCCTGGCTGAGAGCTAGAAAGGAGTGAAGCCTCTGGTTTATGTATAAGCTCTCAGTCAGAGCTACTTCGTTGCTGAAACAAACTTCTCTCTCAGGCATCAGCCTTCCTGACCTGGAGATACAGACATGGAGCCAGCCCTGCCCAGTGGGGTTGAAGAGATAGTTTAGAAGATCTGAGTTCTAGAAGTTTGGGAAATAACTTTTAGATTAGATTTCTTACCTGCCCTTCATCATGAGGTCCCGGGACAGGTCTCAACAATTTAAAATTATGATATTAAAAACAATTAAAATAGATTATCATCAAGAGAATGGTATGGGTCCTAAAATATGTATCTTGGGTGTCAAAGGCCAGAGTAAAGAGGTGTTGTTTCAGCATACAAAGAAGACTCCATAAAGAAGATGCCAGATGCACCTCTATGGGAAAGGAATTCCACAACTTAGGGGCTACCCTTTCTCCTGGGCCATCACCTCTTCAAACATCAGAGTGCACTGGAAGAACCAAGGGGGTTTTCTCTTAACATCTAAGACTGTCTGCAGGAAGAGAGGAGGTCTTTCAGATATTTGGGACCTAAAAAGGTGTTATGGATTATGTCTATGTTTCTGCACTCAACATAGTTGCTGAATTGGCCATACTATTGATTTTATTGCTTTTTTTAAAAAATGCCTTGCTTTCTTCCTCTAGAAACTTACAGAACAGTGTCATTTGTTAGCACAGATGTGGCCTCTTTGAAAGGCCTTTTGGGATTGTATTTAGTTAACACACATCTCTGAAAAGTTTGTCAGCTTTTTCTTGCCAACAAACTTGCATTTAATTCGCTACTAAGGACACTTTTGTGGTTGGAACTAAAAAGGGGGACTTAATTTAACAGCATAAATTGTTTCTCCAAGTACTGTGAGAATTTTCAAACAGGATGGCTTCTTTGGGCTGAATATCATAAGCTGATCATTATCTTTAAAATTCATAGTAGTTCTGAGGCCTGTTGTTCACCCTATGAGGCTAAATGCCAAACTGTGGGTAAGATTATTTCAATACAATTATGCTGAGATAATGTCAAGACCCATTAAAAAGCCATAAACATGGAGATACAGCATGATGGGGTAAAGCAGCGAGCCAATTTATATATTAATCCTAATGAAATGGAAGTTCTTTAAAGTTCAACTTTTTGGCAGTAGAATACTGAGAAATTCACTTTTATTTGTTGCTGCAACAGTAATGTGATCTTGAAGCTGAACACACTTAAATAGTTCAGCAATATGGGCCCAACAGTTTCACCCACATCTCAGCAATCTGTGGTTGTGCTTATAGTTGTGGGAGTAGGGGATTTCCCTCTGTTCTTGTGTAAATTCGTCCTTGTGAAATCAGAGGATCAAAAGTAGGCATTATATGCCAAAATATATGTTAATAAGTCCATCTCAGATATCAATACTTCCCTATCTGTACTGAAAAGGTAACATGAGGTTTTTTCCCCCAAGCAGTATGTACAGTATATACAGACCCTCTGTTTCCAAAAATGGCATTTACTTTTTGGCCAACTACCATAAAGTGGGGCCGTAGCTCAGTGGCAGAGCTTGTGCTTTACTTACAAAACGTGTCAAGCTGAATCCCTGGCATTTCCATAGCAAAAACAAAAACTTTGTCTGAAACATTGAGGAGCTACTGCCATTCAGTAAATGACAAGGTGCTAGTGGGCCCAGGGTCTAACCCAGTACAAGGCAGGTTGCTACGTGTGTTGTGAGTGATCAATGTTTGTTGTGTTGGATGTACAGAACGTCAGTGAACTACTTGCGTAGGGACCTAGAGAAGGTTGCTATAAGAAAACAATAACACATTATGTGTGCTGATTCCTCCAAAAAGCCACAGCTAGGAGGCAAATAAATATATGATTTGTTTAAAGTTGGGCAATGCCAGTTGCCACCTGATGTAGCATGATGACAAAGATAGCTTTGATTTCTGCAAGTTTTCCTTGACTGTCTTGTTAGTATAGGGCTGGCCCAGGACATTTTAGTGGTAGAGGCAAAACAGATAATAATGTGCAGCAGATGCACAGGATGAGGATACCAACAAGCATAGGGCACACTGCAAGGAGACTAGATGTGCTGCCCCTCCCAGATTTCCAGCTCCTGCTGCCCTGAGGCAACTGCCTCACCTCACCTCATGGGCAGGCTGATGAGGTCTGGGAGAGAGGAAGAGATGTTGGGCAGAAAGAGGGGGAGAGAGATGTGTGGGAGGGAGGGAGGGGCATGTGTTTCTGTGAACTATATATTTGCAGTGAGCCTGTGCATGAGAGTGAGTGTGTGACTACCTTGTATATTTTTCCTGTTACTGGAGAATGCTCCCTGTTGTTATTACACAGCAGCAGCATCACTGTGTGAGTAAGATAGAACAATATTGTGTGAGCTCCACAATCAAGGCCAGGAGGACATAGCAGACTTCCCATGGTAAACCTAATGTCGTCTGGGTTGGGGAAGCAATGACTGTACCCTCTCTCTCATTTTCAGTTATGGCTGCTCCCATAGCAGCCATGTTGTATTATGCTCCCCGGGTAGCAATTTTGTGACTGGATCCCACAGCACGTTCTTGATATTCAAATGTGCCTACTGGTCCAAAAATGTTGGTGACCCGTAGTATTACTTTTTACTATTGCTGCTGAAGACTAATGTGGCTACCCCTCTAGAAATGTAATGTTTATTGTAATCGTGTACATACTTCTCATGACACAGCAAAAGAGAGTTTCCATCATGTATACACTGAAAGCATCATCTTAAAAGCAGAGACATCACCTTGCCAACAAAGGTCTGTATAGTTAAAGCTATGGTTTTCCCAGTAGTGATGTATGGAAGTGAGAGCTGGACCATAAAGAAGGCTGATCGCCGAAGAATTGATGCTTTTGAATTATGGTGCTGGAGGAGACTCTTGAGAGTCCCATGGACTGCAAGAAGATCAAAGACATCCATTCTTAAGGAAATCAGCCCTGAGTGCTCACTGGAAGGACAGATCATGAAGCTGAGGCTCCAATAATTTGGCCACCTCATGAGAAGAGAAGACTCCCAGGAAAAGACCCTGATGTTTGGAAAGATGGAGGGCACAAGGAGAAGGGGACGACAGAGGACGAGATGGTTGGACAGTGTTCTCGAAGGTACCAGCATGAGTTTGACCAAACTGCAGGAGGCAGTAGAAGACAGGAGTGCCTGGCGTGCTCTGGTCCATGGGGTCACGAAGAGTGGAACACAACTAAATGACTAAACAACAACAAATACAGTGGTACCTCGGGTTAAGTACTTAATTTGTTCCGGAGGTCCGTTCTTAACCTGAAACTGTTCTTCACCTGAAGCACTACTTTACTAATGGGGCCTCCTGCCACCAGAGCACGATTTCTGTTCTCATCCTGAAGCAAAGTTCTTAACCCAAGGTACTATTTCTGGGTTAGCGGAGTCAGTAACCTGAAGTGCATGTAACCTGAAGTGTATGTAACCCAAGGTACCACTGTACACTGAAAGAGAGAGAGATTTAATCCTTCAGTGACTTCTCTCTCAGTTGAAGGCTTTTTCGCTTTACTTTGGTGCATTCGTAGTATTTTACCACTTGGTGGCACTATGTTACTAAAGAGAATACATGTGAGCTAAAGAAAAAAAAATTGAAGCCTCTCATACTCCTTAGAGGAATTGAAGTGATCCAAGGATTTATTAAATGCAACCAAACTGTTTTCGTGCCTTCTGTCTTAAAATTTTACAATGTTATTTTTTGACAGTTTGAATCTTATCTGCCATTTTGATTCCACTTAGAAAGTATTTTGTGTTAGGTGATATATGCCCAGTGCCTGCTAGAAGCTAACTACCCTCGGATTGCCAAGTATTTTTCTATTCTATGCTTACCTGCACGTATATGTCAAGCTTCTTCAAGAGATGGCATCATAATTTGGCACTAGTTGCAAAGGTGTGTAAAATGGACTGTTTGCAGTATTTGCTCTCCTATCCTATTGTGAAAACAGTTGTTTTGTGAACTTCTACAAATGTATGTGGGGTAATCCAGTAGAAGAAGAAAACACCTCCACTTCCTGACTCATACAGTCATTCTTTGGGTTCCACTCACTTGTGTGAAGAAATACAAGAGGGGCAGGACCAATCCTGTGTACACTCAGACCAAGGACCAGCTGACAGAGGTCTGTTTCATCAGTTAAATCAAATCAGCAATCATAGTTGGAAAAGAAAGTCTTCCCATGAACATCTGCCTCACCACTGTCTAACAGGACACTAGACTAGATGGAGCTTTGGCTTAATGTAGCTGGGCCAATGTACACGGGATTTGACCTGCCTTTCTCGTTTTTCCTCACATGAGTGGAAGCCAAAGAGGGACAACACAAGTGAGGAAGTGGGGGTGCTCCTTATTCCACTAGATTACCCCACATACATTTGAAGAAGTTCAAAAAGTGATGTTTTTAATGTAGCCACATTCTTAGGTCAAGATCAGATGTTCCTAACACGATGATATATAGGATGTGACACAAAGTGGGCTTAGGGTTTCTGCTATTTATACTCTTAAACCTTCCAGACCCTTGATTTGGGGGGGGAGGTGGAATTCAGTCACATACTGGCAAATTCAGGTTCCACAAGTAAAGCTGCTTTGGTGTTTGTTTCTTGTGAAACAAACCAGCTCTCCCCCCACCCACCCATTGTACTTTTTGCAATAAAGGAAAGTGATGAGGAAATTCACTGCAAAGTTTGAGGTAACATTTGCTTCATATAACCTACCCACAAACTTTATGCAAGCAAGTCAGGATGAATGCTCTATAAACAGGTTCTCTGGAAGCATCCTTAGTTGTTCTAGTAACTTTCTGGCACAGACGCTAAACATTTCCCTTTCAAATCTCGTAACATTTATTTTACTGTAGTGTGAATCATTTCTCCTTCGTGTAAAAGCAGGCTAGGGAAAGGCAGAAGGTACTGTTAATCATTCCAAAGCATGTCCTGATGGCAAAACGAAAAGATCTGCAAAACAGGTTGATGAAGAGAGCATGATCATCAAGAATTGCTTTCAGCCTGCAGTTCTTGCCATCACCAGAAGATGGCAAGAAGTTCATAACTATTATAGTCATTGCTGACCAAGCGATGCTTCATGCTTGCTGAACAGCAGCTGTCTAATGTGTTTTTGCTGCAGGTGTGCATGATTGAGAAGGCCGGTCTTTTACACACAGGTGATGGTTTCCTAATCATATAGCAATGCATAACTGGTAGTCACAATTTCATAATTTGGCTTCAGTGTGGGATTTTGCGATGAGCTTTCCCCAAACAAGTTAATTGTGGTGATTCCTGGAAGATGGTGAATATATATGCTGGGCAGATTTGTTTTGCTAAGATAATAATACCCAGTCATGCAATACCATTTATCAAGTTACAAAATACATAAATGTCAAGCGCTTTGGTATGCAGAAGTGATGCAAATGATTTCTGTGTGCTTGCAGCTTGGTTGATGTTATTATAGGGGGAATAACATGGCATAATGAAATGTCACTGGGAGAAACAGCATAAAAGAATAAATCTGTCATACTGGAGAAGAGGAGGAAGATGTCAAGGAAAGAGGGAAACTTAGTACAAGGTTATGTCAAAGTCAGTTAGCTCAGTTGTAACCATGGTGCTGATAACACCAATGTAAAGCATTTTGATCCCCTTTTGGGCCACCTGCATTTTCCTGCATTGCAGGGGTTGGGCTAAACGACCCTTGGGTCCCTTCCAACTCCACAATTCTATCTTTCTAACACTGGTTAATTTTCATGTAATATTTCCCCCCTCCCATCTATCTATTTATCTATCTATCTATCTAATGAAGGAGAGGTAGAAGGAAACTGATTAACTGTGTGATTTGGTTCACTTGGCTGCTTCAGAAATGGGCTAGTGATGGACTCTGTGGGGTGCAGGCCCCTGTCCCTTCCATCATGGACACAGCATCACTTTGGAGCTGAAAACACCCAGTTTACCTGATGCTTCTCTTCTTGATTAGGCAAATGACTTGAAGCCAGTCACCAGCCCAGATACATATGAACAAGACATAGTCAACAGATGGAAAGGAGGACCCTACTGATAGATTTATCTTGATGGTCTTTTCATCTTTAGTCTTCATTTGTGTAAAATGGGTACAAAACCAAGCCCTCCTCAACAGTGGTGATGATATTCTGGCTTACAGCAGAGCTTTCTTCACATCTTCCTTACAGAGAGAATTCAGTGTGCTACAAGACTCTATGTTGGCTTTGTGGCAAGAGATTAACAGGGCTGCTTCTTTGGAAACTTCTCCTCTGGTCAGGTGGAAGTAATATCTGCCCTCCTCATTATCTGCATAGAAGGATCAAACTGAAAGAAACAGCCACATGTCCTATTTTCTGCTTGAGCAGCATTCTGTTCATCTCCCCCCCCCCTTACAGGGATATGGAGTTGATGAGCACGCAGCCCTACAGGCTCGATGGGAAGAGGCATCCAAAGAAACAATCAAAAGAACAACAAAGCCATGCCCTAAGTGTCATGTTCCAGTGGAAAAGGATGGTAAGTTTATTGATCAGTATTCAATACTGATCAATACAGCTCGGGGGAGGAACGTCAGGCCCAGGGGTGAAATGTTGCACAAAAGCCTTTCTATTAGGCCCTTGGTCTCTCCCTGGACCCTCTGTCCCAAGCCACACCCTCAAGCATAGTAAATTCTAAATGTTATATGCCCATTATTTTTATTTTTTGTCATCCATCCACTTTTGCCTATGAACTCATTTGCAATTTCTTACTTTTGGTTTTGGTTTTTCTTCTAGGTGGATGCATGCATATGAAGTGTCCTCGGCCTCAGTGCAGATTTGAGTGGTGTTGGAACTGTAGCCTAGAGTGGAACAGGACTTGCATGGGCGATCATTGGTTTGACTGATCACCAAACAACACTGCAAAAAACAGCACATATGACAATATGCTGGTACTTGAGAATGTAGACCCACAAGCACAGCTCCTTCTACCAGGGTCAAATCCTGAACTCCTTGCTCAGGGAGTGAATTCCTCATTAGCCCCAGATTAAGGAATTCACTTAATAAAACCACCTATTTATTAGCTCAGATATGCAGGTAAATGAACAATTGTTTGTTCAGATGGCCCTTATGCTTCCTAAATTCATGATAAAATTTAGAGGGCTCATGCTTTCATTTGTTCTGGTACATTACCCCTTGTTCCACCAACACCCCCTAGTGATGTTCCTCCTTTGGGGAAATGGGTAGTGTTACCAGTGTCAGTTTATCTCTTTAATGGGTTTGTTCTTTGATCTAAGACTGGATCACATTAAGTATTTTATTGGCCACATTTGATAAAGACTTATGCCTTATGGGGAACTGTTTAGCATGATTTCCTATAACATCTGCATTTTCAGCATATGCTATGATAAGTCACCTATTACTGTATATTAATTCCACTTTCATACACTATGTTTCCATGTCAACATCTATTAAAGACATGTGGCATTGATAATTTCCACCTCAGGTGTTCTGCTTGGCAAACAGTAGTTAGACATACAGTGTTACATGAGCAATATTTGGAATTGTAATTCATTTTCTGACAGGCCTCCATGGAAGTTAAGCACATGTTTTAAAACATTGTGTTTTAAACATGTTGCATGTGCAGTCAAAATCCACTGTTGCTATCTTGCTCATCGAATGCTCTTTTTTTTTTATCTGACAGAGGCATCTGCTGATAAAGGAGGTGGGCAAATGATTTCCTACAAATTCCCTTCTCTGCTGCAGCCCCCTGTGTCCCAGGGGATTGTGGGACCTTCCGGAATAGTATGGAAGGTGACATGAGGTCTGCAGCGGGAAAGGGCCCCCCTCTTAGGTTAGCAGACACCTCTGCTGGATCACAAGCCATCCTATGGGCAGCACAGCACCTCTCAAATGGATCTGGGCAGATACTCCATAAATATGTGCTACAACTGCCAAGAACAACTTAGTGGTTGCTTTAATCAAATATCAGTGCTTTTAAGTTACCAAAGTCTGAGTTTGTTTAGGCACAGTTTGGCTGATCCAAGAAGGAATTTGATGCCTGCTGGATACTATGTGTTGGTGATGAATGATGCCTAACAATTCAAGAGTGGAACAAGACAGGATGGCAACAGACCCATGTCTTCATATATAGACTGCCACCGACTAGCTGCCAAGCAGGATGGGGGTGATTAAGAAAAGTGACAGGCAGAAGGGGAGTTCCTAGCCATTCCTCTACCTGTTGTTTTTCAGACCATGACTCCTTCCCAAACCCCCGTTTCCTCCCTAGTTGAACTTATTTCAAGTCTTGGACCCCAGTTAGGGGAGGGAAGTTTGGGAAAGGCAGGTTCAAAAAGATTAAATGTGGAAATTAGCGAGCGCTTCTCCATCAGGTTAATGTGTTAACATGAATAGCTTCACACTGGCAAAGTCTGACAAATGGAAGCCACTCTTTCAAGAAATTGACTTATTAGGTGTCTAAAATTATGACTGCCAAAAAAACAAAGAAAAGAATGGGAAAGGATTAGGGAATAAGCTTCTGTACATGTCATTATCAGAGCCCAACACTACCTCTTCCTCATATCAGCGAATCTACTTTTCACAGAAATAAGATGCACAATCAAAGAAGTTTGCTCTCATGCTGAATCAAATCAATTCTCTTTGTGATGTCTGGCTGAATAAATTCAGGATAAGCATCAAAGGAAAATAATAAAGTTCATATGTTTACTTTTCCAGGTGTTCTCTGAACATGTTATTACATCACTTTTTCAATCTCTACAGGCTGGATTCTGTTTAAATACTCCGTATTCTTAAGGCCGTTCAACAGATGCAAGGAGAATACACAGAGTGAATACTGTAAAATGTAGTAAGTGTTTGAACTGCTTCCTTTGGGATGCGATGCTCCATTGAACTAAGAACAGAAAATGTGTAAAGTCTATAGCAAACATAGCAAGAGATATGTCCAAGTACATATGCATAGGACTACGCTCTAAGAGCTTCTTGTTGGACTACTAGAAAAGGTGCCCAACATTAAAGTGCTTCTTGATTACTTAGATTCTAAAACTTTTGTATTTATGCAGATGATGCGAGTAATCTTTAAAATGTTAGTCTTGTTTAGATCATTGATCTTGAACAAATGATGATGATCATATGAATACCTGCATCCTTTTCAGATCTGTAATCAGCTGCTCTGTAGTTCCACAATTCAGATGTGGACACAGTACAATTTGGTCTAAATAATTATTGGTCTGCTCTCTACAACATCTAATACATTTGTTTCATTTAACCAAGCCTACCTTCATTACATTTATTGCAAGCCATTTATTGCAGAATTCCACTTGGACTACAGAAATAGGGGTGTTACCAAGGAACAAATGGATTCTCCATTGAAAAAAATTGCAAGGCCTAGATTTTTCATTCATATATCATATAGAGGTCAACATCCATCCAACCTACTCTGAAATCCAGATGGTCCACTGTCTTCCCCAGTTCTTTAGTCCATGCACAAAGCCGCTTGCAATGGCATCTGTTCTATAATGCCAAAAAGTACTACAGTGAGGTAGAGAATTCTACATACATAGAGCATGCATGATCTATGATAGTGGCAGAGACTATATTTGCTGATGTGCTGCATGGCGTATGCAGCTCAGTCTTCCAACCCTGGAGAGGAATTTGCCAGATCCTAGTAAATCTGTTTTCTATTCCGATTCAGCCCTGCTGTGTGTGAAAATGGGCGGCATCCATCATTTATCATTCAGTGATTTGCATCAGAACAAATGATGTGTCTCTGTTGTTTGAAGTGAGGCGAGGGATAGGGAAACATTGTCTGAGTGCTGGATTTGTTTTAGCTATTTCCCACATGCAAGTTTTCCATTTTTTATTTTTACCCTACTCTTTGGCTGCAAGAGGCTCGCAGAACAGCTACAATTTGCAACTCAAAAGGCATTGGGGAGAGAGAAGGGAAAGAAATATGCTCAGGCACTAATTCTTAGTTACAAAGTTCTTATAATCACCTGAAATGGAAACAGTAGAAGATGAGAAGGAAACAAACGTTGCTGATTTTCCAAGTAGAGATGGAGTAGCCCTGCTTCCTTTTTCTCCCTCTGCTGTAGCATGATGGAAGGACAACCACCAGTTAATTGAAGGAGGAGCATGATGAAACTGGCTTCTCAGCAGGATGGATGAATCTTTTTCTGAGTTTCTCATTCTTCCAGTCTTCAGTTTGCCATATGACTGCAATTTTTTTTTCCAAGAACAAATATCCTCATAGTGTGCATTTCTCCTAATATGTGTATTTTAATACCATTTTGCTACCCATACACATTTTTGCAAGCCATACAATGCACCTTTGAATGTAACCTACTTTTTGTACACTTTTTGTTTGGCAAACAGCACCACAAAATTCATGTTTAAGTTTGTGTACTGTTTCAAAAAGTGCAAGTTAGGTAAGTTTGCAGAAATATGTGAACGAAACCAAATTTCTCCCCCATCCCTACTTCTCAGTAGATTTATGGTAGGTGGCCCTGCTTCTCTTTTCTTCCTGCTGCGGCCTGCTGAACATGTATCTGCCATTGAGCCCAATGTAGACTAATGTAGAAAAATCCTTATCCTAATTTCCAATATTTTGACATTGGCTTTGGAGTTTTAAGCATTAAAATGACAGGAGTGATGCCCTAAAATAGGGTGGCATTTCTCCACATATAGCAACGGTGTTGCTGCTCTCTTTGATAATTTTGTTGTGTAATCTTTGCACTTCCTCAAACTTTTTTCTCTGCAGAAAGTTAACTCTGAGAAAGTTAACACACTTTGAAAATTGCTAGAAGTTCTAACTCCCGCACTTCCAATAATTCCAAATGCTTGTGTTGTAAGAGTCCAAATTTAGGAGCACATATTTCATGCAAAAACTACATTTGCAGTCCAGTGCCAAGACATTTTTGAGTGAAGAGATGTTAACAGCTGAGTGAATGTGGCAATCACACACATTTTATTTTTAGATTCAGCCTGCTAGGAACTGAATCATTAAAGAGGGAAGTGAAACATTTTGTAATATCCATTTTTCTTTTAGATTAATTCCTACTAATGGTGGGACCAGACACATAAATACAGGACATTGCTTGTGTTGTAATGTCACAATAGGAAGAAGGTTGCATCTTTTCACTTGGCTTGCCTATATACGTGTTTACCATCCTGGCCCTTCATCCTGAGACTAGTGGGCTTCAGTCACAAAGCTATGCATTATGAGTAAACAGGTTGAACACTAGGTTCGAGTTGTTTTTGCTAAAAACAACTTCAGGAGAAGGGAAATTGGAGCAGGGAAGCAGCAGAGAGAAGGTGCTTAATCCTTTCACCACACACAGATTATCTGCTCCAAATCACCCTCAGATGGTTGCACACACAAACATGTCACACAAACACATATTTTGAATTCTGCATACATAAAACAGTTTGGGAGGAAATCTGTTTAGAGCTTATAAATGACAGGCAGGGGAAGAGTTAAGTACCTTCTCTTCTCCTTCAGTCCCCACACTGCTCTGCTTCAGATTCTCTCTCCCTAAAGCTGCTTTTCAAAAAAGAAAAAAAGAAAAAAGGCCAGCACTGGGGACTCTCACATTCATATTTGCATATATGGCAATGTGTAGTCAGTGTCTCTGTTATCAGTGCTCCAAAAACCTGCAAAACTTATTTAACCAAATAGGTCAGTGGGGTGGGGGAAAGGATATTACACCAATATTACACTAACATAAATTAAGAGAAAAAATTCTTAATATTGTGATCTCTGATTGGTTTTCTAATTGCAGCTTACTTTAAAGTTTTATAACAGTTAGTGAATTCCAGTGATTAATTTCTTCATGCTAACACAGATTATGGTGAGTATATTGAACCCTGAAGAAACCTACACAGCCAACTCTCAATAATCATTGATGTTTTTAAATTGAATTAGTCCTTGGTGTAATGCGAACCCTACAACAACAAGGGAATTATACAATGCAGTATTTAATTCTTGTAAATTTGGGCACAAGGCCGATTAAGGTGTAGCTGGGTGAAATAAGAGGCCTACTCAAAACCTCCAGTTCTTCAAGGCTTGTGCTTCCACACCCCAGTGGCACTTACTCTGGCCTGAGTGGAACAAATAGAGAATGAAGGTGCCATTTCCTGCAGCACATTACAGAGGGGGATAGCTGTCCTTCTAATGTCAAGGTATCTACCTCTGACATTCTTTCAGGTCTTAGCTCCCTCCATCTTCTCTTCAGGGGAAAGAGTATGCTGTGACAAGTATTGATTGAATTCTTCTACAATTGTATCCTGCTCTTCCTTCAAGATGGTTATAATTGAGCAAGATCAGGTAGATCAGAGAGGATGGGGTAGAGGTATATGTCTCTCATTATGAAACAGACTTCAACTTTTACATTTTAGTTAGCAATACTCTACTAACCGTTTTGGACAGTATTTAATGTTCCATTTAAATGCTACAGTAAGGCTAAATCAATGGGATATGTTCCCAACTCTTAACACTTCAACCTCTCATTGTTTCCTATAGCAACAGCATATATTCATCTCTGGTATTGATGCTTAGAGTAAATGCAGCCTAGGAAAAATATATTGGGCCCAATAGTCTGGAATATTTTTATGTGCTGAATTTTGGGTATAAGGCAGAATGAGAATGATGCATGCATATATGATGTGTGTTAAAGGGGAAAGTAAAGTCAACATTTGCAGCTTAGTCCTAGTCCTAGTCCGAAGTGTGGAAAGTGGGTCAAAGAACAGACAATTACATACACTAACCATAGTTATAATTTAATGCATTACAATACAAAAATGAATCAATTCAACACCTACAGGTCATTTAAAACACACCAGAAGTTTCAGGGAATATAAAATAATGCTCATAGTTCAATGAACAATACCCAGTACCAATAATATATATATTATACCCACAATAAGAGAATCACATGAAGTTTTACCTCTTCTTTTATTTAAAAAATATTTATTACAAATCCCAGGCAATTTGCTTACTTGCTTGCTTCCTTGCTTGCTTGTCTGGGTGCAAAAACAGGAAATGAGGACAAAATAAATATATTCTAGAAGCTCATCTGCTATAAACACTTTTTATTTCTACAAGTGCATCGCCATGACAATAGCACCATGACAATTAAAGGCTGGGAAAGGGAGCACAAAACTAGACAGGCATGAAAACCTCCTAATTAAATTATAACTTGTGATTAATATAGTAGGACTTAAAACAATTACTAATGATTGATATAGGAGACTTAAAAGAGCATAACAAGCACGTTCCGTAGATGTGATCAACTATGCATTTAAGAACAGGTCAAAGTACAATGTTTTCCTGAACTCAATGTGAGCTGAACATTCTAAGGTGATGAGTGAATGTCTTAGTATTAGAATGGTTTGTGCAGTATCATGTACAGAAGCAAAGCTTAGAAGCAAGACTTCCCATCAGGCCACAGTCATGTGCAAGACTTCCCATCAAGCCACAGTCATGTGTAGAATCACAGCATCCCATCATCTCCCCTTTCTTTTTTATTTAATGGTGAGTGGGACAAAAATACATCGGGATACGTGGTTTGCCAGCGCATACCTGAAATAATTCAGCCCACCGATGTTGTTGTGTGAGTTCAGGGTGAATGGGACAAAAAATACCTCGGGATACGTGGTTTGCCAGCGCATGCCCGAAATAATTCTGCCCACATCTCCCCTAACGTTTACTGTTGGTGCTGCCATTTCGCAAAGTAGGCAGCAATGATTTTATTGGGTGGCTGAGGAGGAGAAAAACACTGAGACCAAAGGCGTATGAGACCAGGGATGCATTGGATGAAGCAACATAGCAAAATTAATATACATACTATGACAATAGTATATTGAAAAAGATTGCGAAGCCAATTCAAATTTGGCAACCAACCAGTGAGCCACTGGGTAAACGAATCCCAGAGGCCAGGAAGTCCAAAGTCCTGTTGATGTGATATGTGAGATTTTGCAAATGAGAAATTTGTTTTTGAATAGCTTTAGAATTGTCAGTAATATTAAAACAGCACATGTCATCCACTTGTTCACAGCCATAATGATGAAGCATCAGCAAATAATCAATTGCAGCGCGATTCTGTAAGAGTCCATGTTGGAGTTCACTCTGCTCTTTATTCAAAAGGTGAAGGGCTTGTGAGGTAAAGTTCAGAGCTTTTGCTGCGGAGCAAGCTAAAGCATTAATATTCCTGCTATTCCGTACAGCCAATCCAGGGACTCCTAAGAGAGAGACAGCTAGAGAAATATATTCAGATCTACTAGGGAGAGAAACAGAATCATCACAATCATTAGTCAATTCTACAGAGCGTCGATATTGAGAGCGGAATAAATGATGCTTCTTGGGTAAAATGATGGACAAACAGCTTAAGCAACAAGGTGTGCAATGGCTGATGTTTGCCGGAATATAATTGAATGTATAGCCTGGGCACGACCAGAACCAGCCTTCAGGCAGCTCTGTATATTTATATATATATGAAATATATACATAATTAGAGCAATTAAAATTGTTATCCTTGCCCATTTTCACACAGTTGGTTTTTGTCCATTTGACCATACGGGCACAAGTGGCATTAGAGGAGGCCACGTATGGGGTTAACAAATCAATTGCCAGAGATGGGCGTCGGCGCAGTTGGTTACCCCAGTTATGGTAACCGGAATAACCAAGAGTGCGAAGAGAATCATTTTGGGGTAGGGATGAATAAAACTAGGTATCATTTTGCATATCAAAAGGGTCATGGCAAACAGGGATAAGGCAAGAACCAAGGATTTGACCTATAGATACCTGTTGAGTTAGGCAAAAAGAAGAAACATTGAGGGTTTTTGCAAAAGATTCCCACACATTTATTGGTGTGGAATCACCGATGTTAGGAGCGGAAGCAGAGAGGGGCAAAAACAAAGCACTGAAAATGAGCACTATCATGGAATTTATGTTGAGGCAAGAAATGAGGCACAGAAGCAAATTATCAGGGGTTGCTTCCAGGTGCTGTTCCTTTCTAAACTGTTCAGCTTGAAGTGAGAGTGATTTTATTTGGCCCCACGTCACTGGTTCATTACGATTTCCCCGCTTGCGAGTCCTGGGGGGGCCGGGCGTCGCATCCTGGGCGATCTGCAGTTGACCGTCGAACTGTGGTATCGGATTCTGCAGGGCCTGTTGCCATGCCATGATAGAGGCGGATGCAGCGTGCGGGAACCCAGCGAGCACCCTGTGGAGTAGAAACTGCAGCATAACCCTTCCCCCAGGTAATCACGTTGGGGTCACCAGATTTGAAAGGATAACCTTGCCTCCACCCACTTCCTTCCTTGCTTAAGATGTGTACCCTTATAAAACTAACACTACTACTTAGATTAACTATTTACGATAATCTAAATCTGAGTACATAGATAATTCTAGCCTAGCTTAATTAACCTGATTGTGCTCAGAAAGGTAGGGGAAGGAAAAATACTAAAGGACAGCTGGAGTGAGGAAGGAAGAGGCAGGTCTGTATGGAGAAGTGTTGTAAAAGAAATAAAATGTAAACATTTCAATTTTTTATTTTATTTGAAAAACACATCCACCTTGAAAGATAAAAGATACACTGGATGTTTGCTTCACATCACTCCTGAGAGTCCACCATTAGCACTCTGGTCATTTGCCCTTTCAGATGGCTCAACTGATAAAGTGTATAGGTTCTGAAATTAATGTAAACTATTATCTTGTAATCATTACTGGTTTGGTTTTACAGTTTTAAAGTAACACATTACCATGCAATACCAAAAGAGACATATGTTTTAATATAATTTTATACAATTATTTATTAATTCCATCCTAACCCCTTTCTTTTTTTTGTAACCTTTTATTCATTTTCTATAACCAAACCACAAAAAAAGAAAAACAAAAACAAACAACACACACCAAAGAAAAAAAGACAACATCAACCAAAACAAAACACATGAACAAACCAGAATACAAACATTAATTAACAACAAATAACGGTTGACTTCCCTCCATCTCGGTTTTGGGTTATGTAAATATTAAATCCATTCTGCAGTTTTTCATTTTATACCGTCTACACATTGCAAGGGTTATATTAAACCTACTGTTGGTACATCACCCCTGTGAAATTGCAAAAAATGTATAAGACTGGTGATAAAAGGTGTTGGAAGTGTAAATCTAAAGAGGGAAGTTTCTACCACATGTGGTGGAAATGTTAAGAAGTTAAAAAAAAATTGGGAATCCATATACAATGAACTGAAAAAAATACTTAAATACACTTTTGTTAAAAAGCCTGAAGCCTTCCTTCTGGGAATGATCGGAGATGAGATTAAGAAAGAAGATCATATAATGTTTCAATACGCAACTGTAGCTGCCAGGATTCTGTTAGCACAAAATTGGAAAACCCCAAATATCCCGACCATTAAAGATTGGCAAATTAAATTATTTGAATATATGGATTTGGCAAAAATGACGCAAAACATCAGACAGCAAAAAGGTACAAAGTTTATTGACGATTGGACCAAATTCATAACATATATGGAAACAAATTCTAGAGATATAAAAACCATCCTAACCTCCTTTCAATGAGTTTAGGATAGAGTACAGTGGAACCTCGCGTTACGTACCATCCTCCTTACAAACGCTTCGGGTAACAGAGCTCCGCTAACCTGGAAGTAGGTCTCCTGGTAGTGAACTTTGCCCTGGGATGCGAGCGGAAGTCATGCGCCGGTGGCACGGCGGCAGCAGGAAGCCCCATTAGCGAAAGCAGGCCTGAGGTTAAGAATGGTTTTGGGTTAAGAACGGACCTCCAGAACGAATTAAGTTCGTAACCGGAGGTACCACTGTATATCATTCTATTCTGCCCATACTTTCACAACACCTCTGAGAAGTAGGCTAGACTGAGTGATGCAGTAACTGGCTCAAGGTTCCTTCCTACCTGAGGAATTTAATCTGGAAATCAGATGGTCGGTGGGTAGGTATATATAATGTGGCAGCAAATCAAGTGTGTTGGACATGAGTCTAGTCTTCATATTATCTGGTTGCTTAGTACTGGCTTTGACACTGGGTTAATTTTACTTAAATTAGGGGGAAAGGCCATATGAGCCATAGCAAGAATATAGATTTCTATCTTCTGATAGTGGCCAGGCGTATTATTACTCAGGGAGGTTCACAAACAGGATATTATGATGATGGTGATATTGATCCCATTAATCCCCAGCATCTGCTAGGCAGAAGGATCTTTGAAAACTCTGGCTATTCTTTCAGCTGCTATAGCTAGTAGTCATGGTATATTTATCTGGCAGGCATTCATCTTTTTAATGTCTTTTTTTGCTAGAGGCCATTACAATATCCTGTGGTGATGGAGTGCTGCCCAATTATCCAGTTTATAAAGAAGTCCTTCCTTTTGCTTGTTTTCAATCTGCTGCTTGTCAATTTCATTATATGTTCCTGGGCTTTTGCATTTTGAGAATAAATAAATTGGGTTGGATCCGTGTGAAGAGCTTCCTGTTCTCCCAGGCTTTTTAATTACAATCTATGGAGTGCTTCTGTTTTGGCATCAAGTTCACCCTTGCTGTGTTTTATCCTGGTTTTAGTTGTTCTGGTTTTTGTTTTTTTTTACGGGGCTTTTTCCTTTATGAGGTTTTTAAAGGGTTTTTTATTGTGAATTGTATTGTGTATTTTACTGTCTATGTAAACTGGCCAGATTTTTTTGTGGGGGGAGGATATAAACAATGGCAAGAAGAAGAATCTAGTTTTCCCCATTATGCATCAAGTATGCTCATTGCAATAAATAGGACAAATGGCTATTATTCCATGAAGCTACCTTTATTTCTGAGCCCCACCTGTTTGATAATAGTTCACTCAAAGCCTGTACAACTTCTGTCCACCAAGCCTAACTCATCTTTATGGCCACATCTGGCCAGGTTTCCAGCACCCCACTGTCTGAGTGGTCTCAAGGGGCATTGGCATGGGCATAGCCAATGGTGGGCTTGGGGGGCAAGGGGCAGCTAGTTCCACAAATATTATTGAAAAACATTGAAAGTTCTCAATTATCTGAGCTTCTGCCCCCTCAGCAATGTCCTATTCACCCCAATAACAAAAATCCTGGCTATGCCCATGGGTGTTGGTAATGTCACTGAAGCCTATGATGTCAACAAACCATTTACTAACCAGCTTTGAAGCTGTACCCATCTCTTAAAAGTGGGTTCCTTGCATTTTGATCAGTAATATGCCTAATAAGAAAGGTGAAATACACCTAAATATAATACAAATTCATGTACAATCAAAATAAAGCTTAAACGGTTAAACCTAAACAATTAGTTGCTAACTAGACAGTCTTAAGATTTATTATTATATAAAAAGCAGATATAAATGTTAATGGATGAGGTTTACCAGATCTGTTATTTTGAAATTGCTATGTATTGTATCGGAGAAAGACTCTAAAACAGAAAATTTACATTATGACATCGATCCTATAATTCCCAATTCCTTGCCCAGTATTGATTATTTTACAAAATATTTTTGCTGTTTTCAGCATACTGAAACTCCTAATGACTGCTTCCAACGGCTCCATGTAGGTATTACATAGAATTTGGGATAAGATATTTCCAAGTAAACGTACATTGGATTGGGCTGCATCTGGAGTCCAGAGCCAAAAGCTTCCACGCGCACCTTTAGCTCTCTAAAAGTAATCAGATACCTTTGTCATTCTGAGTAATGGTAACACACTAAATCTCTTTTCCTTTTTATTTCGAACATTTGTACTGCACTTTTTGGCCAAAAGGGCTCCCAGAGTGCTTTGCATACAAACGAAATAAGAAAGTCCCTACCCACAGGCTTATAATCTTGAAAGAAAAATTACATGACACACAAGGGAAGAGTGATGCAGAGGGATGGGGAAATATATCACAGATTTCTAAACAGTGTACCAGGTAGCAGAGTTCCAGGGGCATGGCGTGTCTGATGGAGCTGGGCGTCTAGCAAAGCTGATATAATGAGCCCCGTCGCTCCCTTTGTCTCTCCCTCTGAGGCAGCCTAATGGAGTGGCTGCTCCCAGGTGAGGGGAGAGGAGGCCTGATGGAGCTGACCTCTCACAGCTGTTGATGATCTTTCCAGGTGATGAATAAGGATTTAATTTGGAGGCCACGCTCCTCTGGGCAGGACACGAGGCTCTTTCTGCAAGAGACGTGCGTGCGTCTTAGCAGAGAGGAAGGAAAAGATGCTCCACCAAGGAGACTGGCTTCTGCAACAGCTGAAAGCCAAGTGTGCATTTGGGGGGGGGGTGCTTGTGTCTGTTTGGCGGGGCAGCCCCCTTTTTTCCTCTCTCCCTCGTTCTGCCGCTTTGCAAGGAAGTGACTGAGAGGAGCGTTTTCCTTTTGCGAAGGGACCCACCCCGAGGGCGGAGCCTGCCTTCCTCTTTGCTCTCGCCCAGCGCCGATGCCGAGGGCTGCCTTGCGCCAGGTACGTGTCCCGGCAACTCTTCTTCGCAGCTTCCTTCTGGGGAAGGGAGAGGGGAGGGCAGCCCTGGTCCTGTCTGAGCGCAGAAGCGTCTCCAGTGGATGCAAGCTTAGGTCTCAGCAGGGAGAGAGTTTTGGGTGCTTTGGAGCCAGCCGTGTCAGTGGAAAGAGCTCGCTCGCATTAGTGGGATTTTCCTTCTGCTCTCTCGAGTCCGTATCTCCATTCATTGTGTGGGGCGGGGGGAGGCCGGGCGGCTGGAGGCAACGAGCATCTTCCTGCTACATGTTGGCTCCCTTGTGCTCCGTGCAGCATGCTCTGCTCCAGCTTCCCTTCTTCCCCGTTTCCATGGAAACACCAGGCCAGACCATCGTCACCATATAGACTTGTGTGTTTCGAATGGGTGCGTTTGTGTCAGGGTCGGACACGCGTTGGTTGCCTTCTCACGTTCGGCGAGGAGAAGGTCGGGGAGGGAACGAGGTTGCTCAGGAAACGGCCGCTTTGCTGAAGTTGCTTTGCCATCCACCAACGGGAGGTGGTGGTTGTCTAAAATAATCCGCTTTGGCTGATGAAATGCAACAGGGTGCTCAAGGAGACGCAGCCTTTCTCTCCCCAGATGTCTCTCCCTAGATCTGTAATTGTGGATTCAGCATTTTAGAGCCAAGGGTGGGAATTGCTGCTTGCCTGTGTCAAGTTGTCCCAGAATGGAGGAGTTTTTCCTGCCACTGTCAAGAATGTTTGCTAGTGCTGCTTCTAGGGCAGCAAAAAAAAAAAAACCAACAAAAACCTGACAGTGATCTACCCATTGTCATTGGATGGAGAAGGAGGGTGCATGGGGTGGGTGGATTGCCCAGATTTGTTGAGCTTTGCTTTTTTTTTCTTCTTTTTTTTTTTGCAGAGGATTGCCCAGAGTTCTTCAGCTTCTATTTGTTAACATTTGGTAAACTTTATTTAATCCCACGATCAATAAAGGTCCCGCGATCTACCAGGATCAGCCAACCTGTAGATCACAATCTGTTGCTTGGACATTTCTGTTCTAGGGTATTTTTGTTGCAAAACTTTGTGGTTTTGTGTGAACTGTTATTGATTACTGGTATTGGTGGCAAGATAACATAATGCATCATGTGATAATAAGGATTGTCTAAACTTAAGAATGAGTAAAATTCCTGTTCCTTTTGTTTAGGACCTTAACATTCTTGGGTTCTTTCTGTGAAATTATTCCCAAGGTTTAAAGGAGCAGAACAGAGCAGCTTCCATAGGGTTATTCAAGCTGCCCTTTGTGGCTCCTTTTGAACTTCAGAGGTTTTTGAACTCCAGGGATGCAATGCATCTTAATTTAAATCAGTGTAGTTAATGGAACATGCATAGCATCCTATGCAGAAGCCCCTCATAGTTATTAGCCCATTAACTTCAGTGGGCAGCTGTGACCAACTGCAAAGAGCCAGGCTGTACTCTAGCTGAAGTTTGGCTATGCTGCCTTAACTGACTAGAGAAATTTACTTAAAGGCAACTTTCAGGTCACAGCTGCACAGGTGTTTACTTTTAGGGAGGGCAACTGCATACCTCAAATAATCTCTGCATTTCTCAAAGTACTGCACCTTCAGAATATGCTGGTTGTGGGCTGGTTGAACTGTAGGCAGAATAGCTGCTGAGTTGGTAATGCAATCTGCTCTGTATTTGTTTGTTAAAAGCAATACTTCCTGTAGCTTTTGTTCAACACTGCTTTGATGTTAAACCAGGAAGTGCAGAAAGCAACCATGGAAACAATCTTAGTGTTCTGGGATAGATCTTTGTCCTATTTGACTTATACAGGAGAGCTTAGTGGATATTACATTTCCACCCTCCCCACCACTCGATGTCTGCAGCTCAGGGAGAAGCCACAATGCCCTCAAGGCTTGTGTCTGCACCTGGGGTAGTGAAATGGAATTGGTGCTAGTCCAAAAACATTTTGCTTCCTGGAGTCCAAATGGTACTGCAGCCCCCCACCCACCCACAGAGGTATTGCTGCACCATTCAGACACCAACCAAGCCTTGCCTTTATCTTCTACCCCTGCCCCAGTGCCACCTGAAGCAAGTCTATTCAGTGTGATGCATGCCAGCACTGGCCTTGGTTGGGATACATTTTGACCTTGTTTGCATGTAGCACTAAACCATAGCTCAGCATATGAGAATGAGTTGCAATAAGCTGGGTAGTGCACTCCCTTTCTGTCTTTGGCATGGTTACAAGGAGCTTGGAAGCTTTTTCTGTTTTAGATTAACCACTGTTTGTGATTTTTACTGAAACCAAGACAAGCTGTTTTGGTTAGTTTATGAATCTGATTTGTTTTTGTTAACCACAGTTTAGGGTTTTGAATGCAATGTTAAACTGTATTTGAAGCCCTGCAACTTATGCAGGGCAGTGGTGGAGGGGAGGAGTCCTAAGATGAGGGTGAATATAAACACTGGTGGAGCAACAAAACATGAGGCATAAAGCAGCAGCTGTTAACACGAGAGAGGAGAGTCCCAGGCAGGAAATGAAGGGGAGACTACACAGACGATCATATGACCAAGACACATGAAAGAGACATGGAGTGAGCAAGTGGGTGAGTTTGGGAGAGTAATAGAAAAACGTCATGGAAGAATGTGAGCAAAGATGTGTGTATGCATGAGTGGAGGAAAGGATATGAATGTGCAGGTGATACAGCAAACTGAGTGAAAGGGGCTTGTGCAGTGGAGACAGCGTTGCTGTGTAAGTGGGAGGAAGAAAATGGAATGGAGAGGCAATGAGCAGAGTGAAGCTGTAACCTGCAAAGGAGCTGCTGGCGTGGCAGATTGCCAGGCTCTTCATACAAGGTACAGCAAGGGAAGCCATAGGGAATTAAGGCAGTAAGGACTAGGGGCTGGCTTCCCCAGAGGCGGGCAAGAGGAGCACTCTAGAGACATTTGGGGCTCTCAGGATGAGAAAAAAGGGAGTAAAAGAAAACTCTCACACTAAGATTCATCTAGAATGGAGGCGCAGCATGCAAGCCAGAAGTTTGCTAGCTCATTTCTGTAATGCTAAACCATAGCTAAACATGGCCAGAAGAACATGTGGTTCTCCAGATGTTGTTGGACTCCACTCCAACCCCTCTCATCCTTGACCACTGTTTATAATGGCTGGGGCTGATGGGAGTCGGAGGACTCCTGGTAGAGGGAGGCTGGTCCACACTGATGGACAATGGGTCGCCAGGGTTAAAGGCAGAGGTCTTTCACAATTCTCCCTGGAGATGCAGGAGATTCAGTGGGGGACCTTCTGCACCTAAAGCTGGTGCTCTACTGAGCTATGGCTCTGACCTTGGTGAGTATCAAACACAGGAACCTGGCTAAAGGTTTTCTGAAGGGATGGAATAGAAGGAGGCCCTTCACTCAGTCCTCCCACCCTCACAGGCACACTTGGATGCAGGAGAGAGCCTTGTTGGTGGCTACTCCCAAACTTTGGTACTCCTTCCCTAGAGAAACTAGACTGGCTCCCTCCTTGTCCTTCTGCCAGCAGGTGAAGACCTTCTTGTTTTAGGAATGGACTGCTTTTAATGAAAGGGCTGGTTGTAATTACTGGTATGGGTTTAATAGATTTTGTGTATATATTTGATACATTGATACATTTATCAATGTTTAATTCTTTTTTAATGATTCTTTTTTCTTTGTTTTTAGCAGTTCTTATTTTTTATTTCTAAGTCACTTTGAGTCCCATCAGGGAAAAAGCTGGGGTATGCATAAAGATATAATCAATGTAATCCAGACTCTAGCCACAATGTCAATGTGATGAATCTGTGTTGCAAGCGAGGCATAATTATTGTTTTGCATGCAGGTACTTTTCATGGATACTTATGTAAGAGACTATTACATTTCATCTAGCAAGCTGATCTGTGACCCTCATACTTCCAGAATTGATTCAGAGCTCTTACATTCCCTACTTCCTTGCAAAATGGAATTAAGATTATGGGATTTTAAAATACAGTATTATGGGTTTCAATGAATTTATTTTGGTTCCTGAAGTTGTGTACATACTGGGGTTGCATTGGAAATCTTTGCTCATAGTAAATTGAGGGCTAGGAATTAAACTATTTCAGAAAACTGTAGTGCAAAATGTGATCAGGTGGAGTTCTGCCATGACCTTCAGAAAGTACAAAGCTTCATTCATTCTTCCTTGTTTGTACTTAAGGGCACCCTGCTGCACTTATATACAGTGGTACCTCTGGATGCGAATGGGATCCATTCCGGAGCCCCGTTCGCATCCTGGAGCGAACGCTACCCGTTTCTGCATGGGTCGTGACTCGCCGCTTCCGCGCATGTGTGTGACGTCATTTTGAGCATCTGTGCATGCGCGAGCAGCGAAACCCGGAAGTAACGCACTCCATTACTTCCGGGTCGCCACAGAGCGTAACCTGAAAATGCTCAACCTGAAGCACATTTAACCCGAGGTATAACATGGAGACTTGAGTAGTGGATTTGACTAGTGCTACAAACTGCAGGAAGGAGAATGCTCGGATCCTGCTTGTGTGCTTACCTTGGACATCTGGTTGGCCTCTGTAAGAACAGGCTGCTGAACTAGAAGGGTTCCTGGCCTGATCGAGGAGGGCTGCTCTTAAGTTTTTATGCTTCCATATTAGGATCTTTAATGTTGTTGAGAATTTGCTTTTCTACTATGCTGGCCTCTTCTGGGAAGCAGGGTGGTGCGGCGGGGCAGAGAGCAATTGCCAAAGGAAGATGTAAAGCCCACACACAGCTTGTGAAGTGCTCCCCAGCTGCTGCTTCCATGAGGAGCCCCTCAAAACTGGCAACCTCTAATTGAAATGTAATAGAGGAATTAACATTGCAGTGTGGTACTGCAAACAGGAAATGGTAGGGCTTCATTAACCATGTCATCATTAGACCACTCCTCCTGTCAGTTGTCCCAATTCTTAAGAAGAATATGAGAAGAGCCTTGCTTGATCAGGCCAAAGACCAATGAACTCCAGAATCCTGTTCTCACAGCAGCCAACCAGATGCCCATGGGAAGCCTTCAAGCAGCACTTGAATGTGATAGCATGCTTCCTACTTGCGCTCCCAACAACTTGTATTCAGAACCCTTCTGCCTCTGATACTGGAGGCAGTGCATAGCCCTCATGGCTAGAAGCCATTAATAGCCTTATCCTCCTCGAATTTGTCTAATTCATTTAAAAAACCATCCATGTTTGTGACCATCACTGCATCTTGTGTCAAATTCCAGAGATAAGCTCTGCGTTGTGTAATCAACAACTTCATTTTGTGCATCCTGGATCTTCCAATTTTCCGCTTTACTGAATGATGCTGGGTAATATTGTGAGAGGAGGAGATTGCATTTCCATTCAAAAGGTGGGTGATGGGCAGAAATGGTAAACCCTAAAGCTTTTGAGGTCTGAGAAAAAGGGGAAGAACTACAGGGAAAGCATAAGGGGGGGAGCAATGTTTCCACGATGATATGCTCTGTAAAACGTGAGTAAACACACAGTGGTAACACAGTAAATGTATAGTGTGGAAGTACCATGACTGTCTTGCAGGAAATAATTGTTACCTAGAGTTAGTGGTCAACTGTGGAAGCCATAGGAAGAATGGGGTGAGTATAGCCTGTGTGGTTTTCAACCTGGAGTGCTGTTATCATTGCATATCTGGGTTTTTGGGGAGAGCCTTTGGCAAACATTAGCAGCAGAAAGACACAAATTGAGTTCTTTCCCAAACTGCAACTGGCTGAAACCAAAAGGTGGTGTCAGGATTGTTTCACAGTGGTGTGCTCAAAGATCTCTCCATCAAAAGTTAAAAGATTGTCATGTTAAGTGGGTTGATAGAGTTCTGTTGAAAAGTGAAGTGGTGCTGATTTTTTCTTTTAGAAGAAGAGCTTTGAATTTATTATTGTGACGCTGAAAGCTAAGTCTTTCTTCATATTTATCTTGTGTATTTCTGGCTTCTTCCATATAGCTTGATTAGTATGTTGAACTGCTAGACTACTTGTTGTAAAAATCAATTTTGGTACGTATGTTGTGTTAACAGTGTGTATGTGTGAAGAAAAGTATAATATAGAAAGAGGGCTATTGGTGTGTCCCTTCCATCTTTGCAGTTTGATTGAGATACATGTACTGCTGAACTGAACCCAGGCTCAACCATCGGTCTTGCCCATTTTATTTCTTCCTCTCTCTTGACAGCGGTGTAGCTAGCCGCTTGGGTGCAGTGCGTGTCCTGCAGCCGGGGGCAGGGCACACTGCGTGGAGCCTCTTTGCTGCCTCCCCCTCAGCTGTAGGGTGGCTGAGGGAGAGCTGGTGGGCAGACACAAGTCCCACGCTGTTGTTGCAGGCAGCATGAAGCCTGGAGGCACCCAAGCCACCACAACACTCCCAGGAGAAACGTGTGGCTCAGGCACGCTGCAGGCCCCATGGTAAGTGCTGGCCCGCGCGGTGTGGCACCCAGTGCCAGCCACATTTCATTATGTTTGTTGACAGAACTAAAAAGTTTTGTGAGCCCAGTTTTTTAAAAAACTCATATTTTTGTCATTTTGTCATCCCCTCAGTGATGACACCCAGGGTGGACTGTACCCCCCATTCCTCTGCCACTGTCTCTCAACTACATCCTAAGTTTGCTGTCCCATTATTGCTGTTTTTCATTAGTTTATTCTGTGTGCTTTGTTTCATTTGAAAGCTTAAAATGAGTTTTATCACCCAATGGGTACTTCATATGACACAATATTCCAGATAGTTGTCTCTCCCATTGTAGGGGAAAGTGTGTACAATGTGTCATTAAATGACATTTCAGTGTGTGTGCCAGTTTTTGCAGCATATACCACAGATGTGAACCTATAGCCAGGCACACCTTCCTGTTGTGTGAGTGCATGGTGAAATGGGTACATGCATGCTTCCTATATGATACGGAAGCAATACTCGGGTCATCATCATACACTGCCTCTTTTCCTCTTGACTACTCTTGAGAAGGCTCAGATTATTATGGTACTTTCCACCCTTTTTAAAACTTGGTGAGGTTTTCTGTGCTTTCTGTTACTACAAGACCAAGGGTCAAGCTTGAATTATTGGGTGTGGGAGAAATGGGGGCACCGCCTCCAAGTTTAACTCAAACATTCCCTTCTAAAAGGATTAGAAAGAGAGGCTTTGTACATGAAAGCTCATACCAAGAACAAACTTAGTTGGTCTCTAAGCTGCTACTGGACATTTTTTAAAAATATATTTGCAAAATGTAATAGGGTTGGCCCCTGCCAACAACCCCCCCCCCCCCGTAATTTGAGCAGTAAACTGGAACATTCAGCTCCAGCAATAGAACTGTGTGTCATTACTTTGGATTATTCCCTGGCACCATGGGATATGTGGTGGAGAGGGAATTGTCTGAGTAGTCAAGCTCATAGGCCCCATGGGAGATAAAGCTACTTACATAGTTTTAAATTAGAGTATCCTTTATTAGAATCTGTGACAGCTCTCAGCCGTACCATGGGTCCTGTGCCATGTGGGGAAGGGAGATCTGGTGTAACAGAGTGTACCCAGGGATACAAACAGGATTTCCTGGACCCAGGACACTGTATGTGGATTGGGCCCCCTGCATTGCCCCCCCACACACACTGCAGACAATCTGTTGACAAGAACTGCTGCATATGCTAGTCCATGTTTCATAGCCCTGAGAGTGACAGCAAAATACCCACACAAGACAAACAAAACATTTGCCAACCATGACAAATAAAACAAGCAAATGTATTACTCTATAGTTAGGTGCAGTTTCACAACTGTCTCCTGCAGTGCCAGTGCATGCTTCTTGGAGGCAGGATCTGTCACCTCTTCTACAGCTTCCCCCAAGGCTGCCTCTTGGTGAATAGGAGGCAATGCTGGTCTCCTCCCACCTTTGTTCCTAAGATAGATCTTTACTCTCCCCCATTATTCCTGATGGAGCTCTTCATTCACCACTTCTTCACTGGCCAGGGAAGAGGGCATTTTGTGGTTCACCTCAGGTGCCAAAATGTCTTGGGTCAGTCCTGTACTCGCCTGCAGTCCCTCCATCTTGCCAGGATTCAAGCTCAGCTTGCTTTTCCGCATCCATTTCACCACCAGGCCCAGGCAATGGTCCAGCGATGGCAATGCACAGCCCCTCCTGATTCAGATGTTTTGTTTTGTCTTAAATAATTTTTAATATCCTGATTCAGATGTTACAGATAAATAGAGCTGTCATCAGCAGACTGATGCCACCTTGCTCTGAAACTCCTAATGACCATTCCCAGCAGCTTTATGTAGATATTACAGTAATTGGTTCTGGAGTCTCATACGGCACCTTATAGTATAGCCACCAGGGGCCCTTGAAGATTTTACCTTTAATGTGGCCATCTTTCGCACACATTTATGGGTGTGAGCTCTACTGAACACAGCAGGACTTACTTCCAAGTGACCATACAATGGCTTGGGGCCTTGGACTGTATCTGGTGTCCAGAGCCAAAACCTTCCACACACCAGGTGGTGTGTAGTCAGAGATTTGTCATTCTGGGAAATGGTCGCACTCTAAATGTTTCCTTTTGTTAATGAACTTTCCAGGTGATGAGTAGTGGGGGGGGGGCGCATTTCCCCGTTTGTAATACTCACGGGCCATGTTTCATTTAAATGAATAATGATCTGATTTGGAGGCCACGCTCCTCTGGGCAGGACACGAGGCTCTTTCTGCAAGAGACGTGCGTGCGTCTTAGCAGAGGGGAAGGAAAAGATGCTCCACCAAGGAGACTGGCTTCTGCCACAGCTGAAAGCCAAGTGTGTATTTAGGGGGGGGTCTGCCTGTGTCTGTTTGGCGGGGCTTTGAGAAGGACAGAGGGAAGCAGCCCCCTTTTTTGTTTCTCTCCCTCCGGCGCTTTGCAAGGAAGTGACTGAGAGGAGCGTCAGCAAAGGAGCCTGTTTTCCTTTTGCGAAGGGACCCACCCCGAGGGCGGAGCCTGCCTTCCCTCCCCTCGCCGCTCGTGTCCCGCTTTTGCTCTCGCCACGCGCCGCTGCCGAGGGCTGCCTTGCGCCAGGTACGTGTCCCGGCAACTCTTCTTCGCAGCTTCCTTCTGGGGAAGGGAGAGGGGAGGGCAGCCCTGGTCCTCTCTGAGCGCAGAAGCGTCTCCAGTGGATGCAAGCTTAGGTTTCAGCAGGGAGAGGGTTTTGGGTGCTTTGGAGCCGGCCGTGTCCGTGGAAGAGCTCGCTCGCATTAGTGGGATTTTCCTCCTGCTCTCTCGCGTCCGTATCTCCATTCATTGTGTGTGGGGGGCGGGGGGAGGCCGGGCAGCTGGAGGCAACGAGCATCTTCCTGCTACATGTTGGCTCCCTTGTGCTCCGTGCAGCATGCTCTGCTCCAGCTTCCCTTCTTCCCCGTTTCCATGGAAACACCAGACCATCGTCACCATATAGACTTCAGAATGACACCCGGCAATGTCCCTTGTGTGTTTCGGATGGGTGCGTTTGTGTCAGGGTCGGACACGCGTTGGTTGCCTTCTCACGTTCGGCGAGGAGAAGGTGGGGGAGGGAACGGGGTTGCCCAGGAAAGCAGACATTTGTGACATTCTATGGACGGCCGCTTTGCTGAAGTTGCTTTGCCATCCACCAACGGGAGGTGGTGGTTGTCTAAATAATGAGCTTTGGCTGATGAAATGCAACAGGGTGCTCTAGCCTGCCTCTCCCCAGATCGTTGCTTCCACATTTTACAGCCAAGGGAGGAAATGGCCGGTGGGAATTGCTGCTCGACTGTGTGTCAAGTTGTGCCTGAATGAAGGGGCTTTCCTTGCCTCTGTCAAGAATGTTTGCTAGTGCTGCTTAAGACCAGGGCTGAGGAACCTGCGGCTGGCCAAATTTTGTTGCACTCCCGACTCGACTCAGCCCCTGACCCCCGGCCCCTGATCAGGCATGATGGGAGTTGCAGTCTGTTGACAACTGCTGGACCACTAACCCTCTCCCTGAGTGGGTGATGACACAGCTGTTGGAGCAGATGTTTAGGTCCATTGGGCACTGCAGTTCTACAGAATAACATTTGCGTCCGACATGTACAAACAAGGAGAGAAGGATACTCTTGTAAGCAGTGGCGTAGCGTGGGGGGTGCAGGGGGGGCCGGCCGCACCGGGCGCAACATCTGGGGGTTAGGGTTAGGGGGCACAAATCCACAGGTTAGGGGGTGCAAATTACTTGCCTTGCCCCGGGTGCTGACAACCCACACTATGCCACTGCTTGTAAGTAGCCTTATTTCTAAGAGTGTGAGTTACTTCTAGTAGTGCTGCTGCTATTTGTTGCTTGAATCTACTTATACCTCCATAAGAGCTAGTTTGTCGCTGAAAGGTTTTGATCTTAAAAACGCTTGGAAGCCCCCCTGTCATCCTTCCCCCTTTTTTATTGACCCATCGGTGCAAATGTGTGAAAGATTCCAACTGTGGCAAGGATAAGGGTATGTTTTGTGGATATTTATAAACTGGTCTTTCGGTGTGTGTGTTTTTTTTTTTAAAAAAAATTATCGTAAGACATTTTTATACTTTTATTCAGCATTTTTTGTAAAATGTAACAAAAGTGGCAAAACTACTTATTTATTGTTGTGTGAGCATTCGTGGAAGAGAAACATCACCTATCACATAAAGTGGATAGTGCAGGGGTTGGCTGTTCTTTGGGTCAGAGTTGTGTGTGATGGACATTAAATCTGACATCAAAATACCTGAAAGTGGTCATGTCAGACCTCCATCACTTAAGAACTATTAAAAATCGGCAGTTAGACATCCACAGGCTTTTCCTGTGAGGTTTGCCAAAACTTCATCTTCTCAGTGGGATGTAAGGTGTTATTATGGATAGATAAATGCAATCTTTAGTAGTCTGCTATTAAAACTAGTCTGCTTAAGTAGTTTGCTATTTATTAAAAAGTGTCTATTTTTACTTTTTTTCTGTATAAGCTGAACATTTTTTTTTAATCTATTGACTTATGACAGGTGTTAGCTTTTGTCCCAAACATTGTCGTCATTATTTAAATGGAGATTGCATATGAAAATGGAGAAGTTTATTGAGTGGGCTTGTGATAGTTTATGTGTGCTGTATGCTATACAGGAGTTCCAACTGTATGCCAAAGTTGCAAAGTATACATTTGTTTATGGAACTATTGTGGCAGCTCCGTTCTTAGTTTCTATTCTAGACAGAATCTATTTGAAACATTCAGCTTGAGCAAGAGCTGAAGTTAGTTAATTTCCCAGGAAATTTGTTGGCCTAAGCGACTTCAAGCCTTCTGATATATAAACCTGACAGGTATTTTGTTCTTTATTGCTTCTGATGATTTTGGATCAGCCAGACTTCAGTGTTTGTAGAGATGCAGCACACTTTGTCAATGACGTTTTCTGAACCTTTTCCATTAAAAAACCCCAGGGAGCATGTCCTCTAGGTGGAATAGCAGATGTGGCCTTGCAAAATGCACCTTATTTATTTTTAAAAGTTGTATTTTTCTCACTTCTTATCAGATGAAGACTAACCATATATAATACTAAAACGTAATACTGTGTGTGTATATTCACACAAACACACCAAGCTATATACAGCCAACAACAGCCCTCACCCCCTCACCCCCAATATAGCATTGAACAAATCACCGTTCATCAGAGCATGCATGACAGCTGGTTTTAAATTGCTTCCTATTTTAGCTGTCCTTATACAGAAAGCTCTTTGTCCAATATATATGGCAAGCTTAATGCATACAATCTTCTTCTTGCCAAGGTTCCATAAATCCACTTGCCAGCAGCAAGCACCCCTGATTCTGCCCCACATGTCCAACACAATGATTGTTTTTCTGAGGGGCTACTGCATGATGCGAGGCAGCAGCAAGGCATTGCTGGCAGTGTTCAAAATTAGCCAGGTGCCAGGCACATTTTGCGCCTGGCTATAGGCCGCTTGTGACCAAGTGAAGATGCCTGGACCCCACCTGGAGTCCTGCGTCCAGTTCTGGGTGCCACAATTTAAGAAGGATATTGAGAAGCTGGAACATGTGCACAGGAGGGCAACTAGGATGAACCAGGGTCTAGAAGCCAAGCCTTATGAGGAATGATTGAGGTTTATTTAGCCTGGAAAAGAGGAGATAGGATACCCATCTTCAAATATCTCAAGGGCTGTCACATGGAAGATGGAGCAATCTTGTTTTCTCCTTCTCTGGGTGGTAGGAACCAAGCCAGTGGATTCAAGTTACAAGAAAGGAGACTCTAACTAAACATCAGGAAGAGCTTTCTGATGGTAAGAGCTGTTTGACAGTGGAACAGACTCCCTCAGAAGGTGGTGGACTCTCCTTCCTTGGAGGTTTTTAAGCAGAGGTTGGAGGGCCATCTGCAATGGATGCTTTAGTTGAGGTTCCTGCTATGCAGGGGGTTGATGACCCTCAGGATCCCTTCCAACTTTACAATTATATGATTCTGTGATTAAGATATTATGGTGAAATAGAACTGAGTGTCATCAGCATACTGATAGCAATACGCTATCATTACGAAACTCCCTAATGAACATTCCGTTCCCAACAATTTCATGTAGATATTAAATAGCACTGGAGATAAGAGAGTCCCCTACAGCCCCCCACTGTGTAGCTACCAGGAGGCTCAAAGGCAATGCTATTCTCTGGACTTGGTCCTAAAGGCAGGATTGGAACCGGTGTAATACAGTCAGTGCTGGTCCCAAGGCTAACTACTTGCATGTGTGCCAACACACACACACACACAGAGAGAGAGAGAGAGAGATGTCTTATAGAAAAAATGAAAAGCACAAAACTTGAAACTAAATTTATTTTAATTTGCAAGTAATACAACAAGCTTTGCCTGTGGATGGTGTATATTAACAAAGGCCACAAAGTTTTTCTTTGACAAACTTTGCTAAAAGGATAAAATAGGTGGTACAGTGGTACCTCGGGCTAAGTGCTTAATTCGTTCCGGAGGTCCGTTCTTAACCTGAAACTGTTCTTAACCTGAAGCACCACTTTACCTAATGGGGCCTCCTGCTGCTGCCGTGCCGCAGGAGCACGATTTCTGTTCTCATCCTGAAGCAAAGATCTTAACCTGAAGCACTATTTCTGGGTTAGCGGAGTCTGTAACCTGAAGCGTATGTAACCTGAAGCGTGTGTAACCCGAGGTACCACTGTACTGAGAAAACAGGGTTTTACCCTCATAAGTAAGTTTTAATAAATCTTATTGTAACATTCTGGGTTTGTCTCTCTAGAAATATCTTTTAAGAGCTATAACCTTCTGCTGGTGATATCTGCCAAGAAGCATCATGTCTTTCTGTCGGGCACGGCAGTAGAGGGGAAGGAAAGGAAGCAGTACATGGTGTTCACAGTATTGACCTTGAAAGTGAAAGGAAGAGCTAGCATTGGAAATAAAGCAATAGGTAGTGTTGTGGAGCTCTTATAGAAAGTAAACATGAGCCCCTTAACTTGTGGGTGTTCAGATGGGGGGGACGGGACCACAAACTCCTTTAACACTTACTGTTTGGAAATGGCAACGTTTCTATGTTCAAGTTTCTGAAGTGGAGTTTTAATGGGAAAAGGATAGAAATAGATCATATTTTAAACTATTTCATATATTTCCTATCCAAGGTTTTAGAGTCTGCAGAGGTAACCAATTTAAAGTGCTTTTTCAAGTTGTTCCTTTTTTGTCTTGTCAGCGCTGTATCACTGGCAGGTAAGAGCAAAGTTCTGAAAATGTTTGTCTGTTTTATCAAAACGCATGCAGTGACCTCTTAACGGGGTCTGCATCCATTAAGGGTGTTAGTAACATGTATCTTTGTGTGTGTGTGTCTGAAAAATGTCACATTTTCTTCTTTTCTTAATGCCATTTCTACCTTTTTAGAACAAAGTTATAAATGTAGCTTTATATAGCTGCTTTCTATACTTCCCATATTTCCCTCCATCTGTAAAAAAACCCCTGCTATAATCTGGAACGTGTGTTGAAGGGTATGACCCAGTGACCATAGACAACGCCATAACTAGTGCTACATTTCAGAGATGGTTCCAATATTGCTATGTATCATCTAATGTTAATTTTGTGAGATTTGCCATGGATGTGGAAAGTGGAACGCATCTGTAATAGCTTTTTGTGAGGGTGACATTTAAATACGTTGCTGCTCTCAGGTAGAAAAGAGTTGGATTCATCACAGTAACATGAGTTTAACCTTTTTAAAAACAAAAAAATTCTCATCTTTTTTGCAGTTAACTTTCCGAATTGTTTGGATTGCTTTCTGGAGGCTTTGCATTTTCGCCTTAAATCATGGACATCGCTGGGTTTCTGAAGTCTCAATTCATTTGCCACCTCCTTATCAGTTATGTATTTATAGTGTCGGGACTGATAATCAACTTCATTCAACTCTTCACATTAGTCCTCTGGCCGTTCAACAAACAACTTTTCAGGAAGGTCAATTGCAAGCTGGCTTATTGCATTTCAAGCCGTAAGACATTTTTATAACTTTTATTTCTGTTGTGTTGTGGGAGAGTGAATTTTAAATGCGTAAAGCATTCCATGTTGCTTTTGCCAGATGTGTGTTGGGGCATATGTTTCATCCTACTTTGGCGGGGGGGGGGGCGAGGAAGAATCTCCTAGTTGTTCCTAAATAAATAAGATGATTGTGGCACACACAAAAGCCATGTAGAAGTGTCTTCCAGGTTTAGCAATACTGCCAAGTTTTACTGTGATTATGAAGATAGTGATGAATAACTTCTACAAATCACAGGATGGATTTCTTTGGATACCACAAAGACTAATGCAGTTGCATTTGTTATAGCCATATAAAATATCACAAAGTACTGAGCAATTACATTATTGTGGCTTTTGGGTTTCCCTCGGACAAACATACCTTGTGGTTTTTTTTGTCTCTAGTGGTTAGGCTGCAGATAGTTGAGCTTCTTTTCTTCCCACACTCTCCTCTCCTCAATTTCCTAAGTATATATTATTGAGCAGCCTCCCCTTTCTACTCATGGAAACCTTTGATATTGGCAGAGGGTTCCAACTGGATACATCTCTACAAATTTGCACAATGAGGGCTTTTCAGTCTATGTTTCAAACACAATTGGATTAGGAAAATGAAACTGTTCTGCGTTATTGTTGTTGAATTCCAGTTCTAAGGATTTTCTGCCATTCTGTTTTTGGCTTCTAAATGTCCCAGAACGACTCTAAGCAACAAAGCGTCCATGCAGTGTCTGTGAGTGGCATGTACTATGCACATGAGTTACAATCACATACCACTGTGCAGTTCAAAAATTTCCTTTTTGTAAAACAACAACAAACTCTAACAAACTCTATCTTCTATGATATCTTTCTAACAAACTCTATCTTCTATGATAGCTTTAATGAAGCAAAGTAAGAGATTGTCACAAGGTATGTCCAGCCCATGGAAACAACAAAAGTGGTTTGAAATCATTTTAACGCAAGGAGGAGCTGGTGGGAACCAGGGGAAACACACAACTGCCTCACAGTCTCTTAACCCTGGTTAAATGGCAGCCTACATTCTAGTTGCATGAGGCTTTCAAAAATGCCCCGTTCCACCCATCCCCCACCCCCCCGCTCCCAAAGAAACCTTGAACTCAAGGGAATCTTCCTCTATCTGAAACAGTCTCTCTCTAGAGAGACAGACAAGAGCCGAAGTCTGTGAATAATCTCAATAGCGGGTAACGGGCTCCCTGGTGGCCACTTTCAGAGGAGTGATTTTTCTCCCCCACAGCCTGCTTTGATGACAGGTGTGCTTGCCTTTCTAAGAGAACCAAAGGGATAGAGTGAGTGTGTGTGTGTGTGTGTGTGTGTGTGTGTGTGTGTGTGTGTCACGGGTGTTAGTTGTCTTGGTTCCTAATTTTCTTTCTGAATAAATAAAGACGATGCCAATAGCTATTCTTGTGTGCTTCAAAGGGATGTTATTAAATCTCTGGATCAAATTACACTGTACAAATTATGACATTTGGATAGATGCGATGAAATCATTCTCTGGTGAATGGCAAAGCTCCTTGGTCTTAACCAGGGGCTGAGTGGAGAGTTTAGAATACCAGTACTTGCCCTTGGAGGAGGAAAAAATAGAAAAGGGAGTGGCAGTGAAAAGAATAATTTTTGCAACAGGTTTTTTGAAACTCCAGTAGAATAGTTAAACAAATAGTTAAATTGACCAATAAAAAAGGAATGGTCTTTAGCAGATGTGAAGTATCAAAATCATCTCTCACAATAATGTAGCATATGGCTGTTTAAATACTGATGGCAGAGTATTCCCAGGGTTAGAATATGCTGAATGAAGTTTTTGTATACGAAGCTTGAAATGGAGACTCAGTTATGTGTGGTGAGTCAGGGACTGGTGCTATTTAACCTATTCATAGGTAATTTATAGTCTGTGGGTAAGCAATGAGGAAGCAAAGTCTGTAGTTGAAACCATGTTATGTGGAAAGTAAAATCCAAAGCAAATACTGAAGGAACCCAAGAAAGTTCTCTCCTCAAGCTTAGATCCAGAAAACGGCAAGGGAAATGTAAAGTGGTGCAAGGACTATTTTTTCTATGCTGTTTCTATGTTTTCTAGACCGTCTAGAAAATATTTTTCCAGTGTGTGCTTGCTGAGAGACACACAGTGACCCCACTTCATGTGTTTGGCATTTGAGAAGCAGAATCGTTAGAGGCTTGGGCCAGTCTTAATATATCTCTCTTTTTAACAAAGTACATAAAAGAGGTGAGGGCTGTGAGGGCTGGAGAAGCTGAGTGTACTTTCAACATCTTTTTGTGAGAGTGAGTTAGTGTGTGAGCCTACTTGGGGCATAGTGCAAATTGTCAGAGTTTTTCAAGTATGTACAGCCTTTGGAACAACTTAATGAAAGGGTACAGCACCTACTTTTCTTGTGACTAGGTATTTTTGTCATTTTTGTTATCCCCCAAATTCTCTTGTGTCTTGAACACGTTCCTAAAATAACAAAGGTGTTTTTGCCACCTTAAACAGTGGCATAAGGTTTAGTGGACTGTTGTCCATGAGAACATGAGTAAACCTGTTCATCTTTAAGGCGTCATAAGTCCAGGGCATAAAAGAAAACAGCTACCCCTCTGGGAAATGAGATTCCTGCCACTGTCCTAGTCCTTCAGTGTCCTCGAATGATTTTTCTTGTGAAGTAAGTGTACAGTGCATAGGAAGGAAGGAAACTAGCCAGTAGAACAATGGGAAGACATTCTTTCTGAATTCCTAATGTGTGGGGGAAAGCAAGTCAGGAGGAATCCTATGCTTGCTACTCAAGCTACCCAACCAGGGATAGAGAAGAGAACTGCTGCTGCAAGAATATGAATCTTTAAAAAAAGAAAAAAGCAAGTGGTAGCAGGCAGGAAGGAAAATAGGTTTGTAAGAGTAGAGTGAGAGGGAGTCCCTGTGTTTGCCCCCCCGACCTGATATTTATTTATTTATTAAATTTATATACCGCCCTTCATCTGAGAACCACAGGGTGGTTTTCAGTATATCCCTAGATATGATTTAGCCTATTGAATTTTCATGTTCTTTGGGGATCTCTCACTGGCTACCCAGTGTACTCACTGGAGCTGTTCAAGAACTGAAATTGTAGAATGATTTTCTGAAGGAGGGATGAGAATATGGCTGAATGCTAATTCTTACAAAAACTTCTCTGTGTCTGTCTGTCTTAATCCAGATGATTGCACTGGATATCTGCTTGAAAAGGAATGTGAGATCATTCTTCTGAGCCTGCACAAACTCACTGGTCAGATTTCCACACCCCACGCTAGAATGGGGCGGTGTCTGCCATGATGTAGTGTGGCACCAACAACCAGAATTGGCAGCAAGCAGCATAGATTTGCACTTGTTACAGGCTTTGCTGCATTTGCACACTGGCTATTCTGAAACATCTGGTTTTCTGTTTCAGTGGCTAATTTTCCTTCCCACCCCATCCATCCACTCCTCTTGTAGGGACTCAACTGGAAAATTTTATATCACATTTTTAGAACATAATTCTTCCGTTTTGATTTAGAAATTGAAGAAATAAGATGATAATCATAATGAGTACCAAAAATGGAACTCCAGTGCATTGTTGATGGTGTTTAATTGCTGCCCCCCTGGCACTCAGTTTGTGAGTGCATATCAGATTTCCTTATTGTCCATTGTAACAGTGCCTGTAATGTTAATAGAGAGGAAAAAGACATTGTTGCATAAATGAGAGGATTGTCTTTCGCTTGCCAAGTATTTTTTTAGAGTTATTTTCCCGTTTGACCTCTTCTACACACACCTTAGTTGAAAAATGTTATAGTCTTTTCAAATTATCTATGTTTTATTTTTGGCATTAGGTAGACTACTTTTTCATTTGAGCTTATATTTGTATATTGGCATAGTTAAAACTAAATGTTAGATTTGGAAGCCTTTAGGTAATGAGAGGACTTGATCTCTGACTAAAGTTCACTAGGTGTGGGCATTTAAAACACTGTGATATTCTGCTTGCCTTCCTTCTGCCTCCTTTTCAGTAGCCTTTGGATATATATTTAGTGCTAAATAAAAAGGTAAGTGTTTAAAATGGTGTTTCACCTACTGCATAAGGAGTCAGGAGGATCTAATAAGCCCCTAGTTTAAATAGGATTGGGAAATAAAGAAACATAAAGGGGGAAAAAACCAATTCTTAATTAGCTCAGCAAGGCTCCTGCTTGCCTTCTGGTGGCTTATCTTGATTACATGGCTGCATGGGGGTTACCAGTGGCATGGGGGGGTTGTCAGCACCTGGGGCAAGGCAAGTAATTTGCGCCCCCTAACCCCCAGATGTTGCGCCCGGTGCGGCCGGCCCCCCTGCACCCCCCACGCTACGCCACTGGGGGTTACCCTAAACCAGGGGTAGGCAACCTAAGGCCCAGGGGCCAGATGCAGCCCAATCGCCTTCTCAATCTGGCCCTCGAATGGTCTGGGAATCAGTGTGTTTTTACATGAGTAGAATGTGTCCGTTTATTTAAAATGCATCTCTGGGTTATTTGTGGGGCCTGCCTGGTGTTTTTACATGAGTAGAATGTGTGCTTTTATTTAAAATGTATCTCTGGGTTATTTGTGGGGCATAGGAATTCGTTCATATTTTTTTTCAAATTATAGTCCGGCCCACTACATGGTCTGAGGGACGGTGGACCGGCCCATGGCCGAAAAAGGTTGCTGATCCCTGCCCTAAACTATCAGGGATGCGGGTGTAGCCTAAACCACTGAACCTCTGAGGGATGCGGGTGTAGCCTAAACCACTGAACCTCTGAGGCTGATCAGGAGGTCATGGTTCGAATCCCCATGACTGGGTGAGCTCCTGTTGCTCTGTCCCAGCTCCTGCCAACCTAGCAGATAGAAAGCATGTCAGTGTAAGTAGAGAAATAGGTACCGCTGCGGTGGGAAGATAAATGGTGTTTCCATGCGCTCTGGTTTCCATCGCGGTGTTCCGTTGCACCAGAAGCGGTTTAGTCCTGCTGGCCACATAATCCGGACAGCTGTCTGTGGACAAACGCAGGCTCCCTCAGCCTGAAAGTGAGATGAGCACCGCAACCCCAGAGTTGCCTTTACTGGACTTAACCGTCCAGGGTTCCTTCACCTTACCCTAAACTATCAAACTGGGGGGAATTGCTGTGATGAGTGACAATGCATCCAAACATGGTATCAGCCTCAATCTTATGCTGATGGAATGGAAGGAGGTGGATTGGGGTTAAAGGGAAAAATGTGTACTGTATAAGCACCTGTGTTATAAGCAACTAAGAGCATTGGTGTGTGTAGGGGGAGGAATTGTGTGTGTGTGTTTTAATGACTCTGGGCTTATGAATCAGAGGATCATTTAGTTCAACCCCCTGCAATGCAGGAATATGCAGTGGCCCCTTAAGGGGCCTTGGTGTCATCAGCACCACACACACTGTAACCAACTTTGTGAGATTGGCTGTTTGATGTGTTCCTTTATTTTTCAGGGAAGTTTTTGAACTTTTCTGTCCCTCTCTCATTTTGTACCTTTCCTTCTGTTTGACTTTGAAATCTCTCTCTCTCAAACTCTGTAGCATCAGGAATGAGATTTCCTAAACGGTATTTTATCCCAGTTATAGTTTTCTGTTGTTTGTTTGTTTGTTTGTTTGTTTGTGTGTGTGTATTTTGAAAGGATACTGAAAATCTGTAGCATATATTCCCCACAATACCATCTGGTTGACTTCTCTGGAAATAGCTATTTTCAGATCAATTGCTGGGAAGTTGCTATGAAAAGGTTTTCCATCTCAGTGTAGCGGTGATCTCAGGTGATGTCTGCAGCCAGCCAGATGAAGCTTTTAATGAAAATGGTAGTTTTTCTGGGGAATGGGAAGGGTGTGCCCAGCATACGATTTGGCTTACATAAAATGTCTCTCTCCGTATCATAACAGGGTAATAAAATATGGAGCTCCAAAGCTTTTAGAATATTGGAAGTTATGTGCAAATGGGAATCTCCTTTTTGTGCTCTAAAATACATTCTAGTACCTGTCATACTACATGACATAAACGGAACAATCAAAATGGAAAATTCTTCAGGGTAAATTTCTTCATGTAGATGTAGAGCCATTCATGCTGAAGAAACAAGTTAGGCTAGGCATGACAGCAGTACATGTTTTGTCTAGAGGTGTTACTTGTGACATTTGAAGTGGCAAAGCTGGAGAGTAGTAAAACTCAGCCAGTCCTCCCTTAAGGTAGTAAGGAAAGGTTAGCAGAATGCTTAAAATATTTGTCATTGGAGCAAACATATGTCCCACTTTGTGCAATCTTCTGAAAAGGTTTATTTGGCTGTTTTTTAGGAATTGAAAAAAAAATAGCCTGGCAACTTCCAAGATCTATTTTCTAGTTATGCCACATTAATTCTGGCTTAAGGGATGGGGAAAGGAGGCCAACTCTTCAAATGTATCTAAATTGTTCAACATAGCTGAGATAATTTATGTCGGCTAATTAGGCTGCTGTCCTAGTTTAACTCTGTGAAGTTCTCTCTCTCTTTCTTTCTCTACTTTTCCCTGTGAGTTCTTATAAGACAGTGTTCCTCATGAACTTGGAGGTAAAACTGCTATTACAGAATCATTTATTCATCTCAATATAGTGAGTCTTGCTTAAGTTTCCCACTCTTCTGCTGCCATGCCCTCTGGAACCCTTTTGCCATATTTTTTTCCCCTGCACTCTGGAGTTTTTGCACCAGGGCTTGCATGAATCAGAATTAGTGTCCAGCTGGTGAAAGGGTCAGGCAGTTACTTTCTGGAGTACAAAAGTTATTTGGGAGCCCTTTCTTCCTCCATTGACCTTGGGCAGTCCATACATGTGAGCTGGTCTATAGAACTGAAATAAATACCCCATGTCTTTTATGTGCACATGCATGTGTGAGAGAAGTATTACTTAAATATATGAGTGTTGTGCTTGAAGCTAAAGTGTGTATCCACAATAATCTGACAGGAAATTGGGCAATCTGTTATCTTTCTTTAAAACCTTTACTTGAAGTCAGTGCTAGTAAGCTCCTGGATTGTGTTGGTTTTGAAGATGCTCATCTCCCCCACTCTTCCCCATGTGTACAGTGAAGGTTTGACTATAAATAATAAGATTTAATTAATGCTTCTTGAATTTTTATCCCTTAAAAAAAAACTGACTGCAAATGAGTGTGTGCTGTTGCATTTTTCTTGTACTCTTTTCTCATTCATGGGCTCATAGATAAACTGAATAAACAACAATTACTTGGCAAATAATTACTCATCCCTGAAGGCGCTGATTGAATACAGCAGGGGAGCAAAAGTTGCAGTGGTAAAAACATTATTTGGCTGGTAGTGTGGATGTAGAAAATAGGAGAAGGAAGTTGAACACTTTTCTGTGTTTTGGCACATTCTGGTTTTGGACACAACAGGGAACAGCAATGCATCTGGGCCAAATACCGCAGGATTTCATGTGGCATATAGTCGTCCGAGTGTACCTTCCACATCACATTTAAATACATGCATTTTGTTTTTTAATTGCTCTACATTACATCCCTTGTTTGAAACACTAGCCATGCCCAGGAACTACATGTGATGAGGATTACTTGGGAGGAATACAGGGAATAAATACAACCTCCATCCTATTTTCTGCCCTTCATGAGAATGAGGCTGAAGGTCTGAAGCAGTGAGCCTCAATTAACAGTTAAAGACTTTGAGGCAGACAAATCCACGGAGAGTTGTTATATTTATTTATTTAATTAACCTACATACCACTCTTCAACAGAAAATATCAAGGTAGTTTTATAATAAAATATTTATTCTCTTTAAAAAACAACAACATTCAAAGCAGTGGCAGCTTTTCTTTTCTTTTTTGTGGATGGTATACAAAATAGACTTTTTTTGGCTATGACAGCATCTTCCCTTGTCCTCTCCCCATTTTTTGTAAGTTTTCTTTCACTGTGTTCAAAATATTCACCTCAATACCTGGAGTGTGGGGGTGATGGTAGCTTGTACGACACACATGATAATAAACCAGTAGAATGCAAGTTTAAAATTCAACATGAGGAGCAAAGCCATCAGGTAAGCAAACGGATAAATCTGAATCCCTTAATTCTGAGACCTGAATCATTCATGGTACTAAATTTGTGTCTGTTCAAATAAAAAGCTTCGGCCTAATGGAATATGTGGGCTTCCTGTTTATGGCACCCACTTTCTTTTGCTCCCCGCTTCTGAAGAAACTTGAGTACAAAGAGTGCTGCTTACAGAAGGATAATTATGCAGTCATTTTACTATTCTGCAGAGTAACACCTGATTTAAATGTCATTTTTTCAAGTGCACTTGAGAGAACTATTTTGCGCTTCAATCGGGGCTGATATTCTACGTGGCTTTAATCCTTAGTAGGGGAAATGCTTTTTGTTTTGCTTTTTTGCATTCACAGTTGTTTCAGGCACTAAAATCAAATGTTGTTTGAAGTTTCTGTATCCAAATTCTGAAGAAGGTGATTTGTGCTTACTCTTGACAGTGTATATTTTCATGTCTGAACACTCTTTTGATACATTTTTAAAGTACGTACCAAAATATTAAATATCTGTAGTAGGCTGGTGGCAAATGTCCCTTTCTTGGGAAATAAGCTTGAGGGAAGTGGTGGGCAACCAGATCCAGGCACTCTTAGATGCAGCTAATTTTTCTAGATCTGCTTCTTTTGGTCTGGTTTTGGCAGTAAGGGGGAAAAAAACCATTTGTTGCCTTTCTATCAGGAGAAAGATGTGGGGAAGGTAACCCTTCTGATTTCTCCTTGATCTTTTAGTGGTTTCTGATACTATTGATCTTCATATCCATCAGGAACAGTTGTCTGAGATGGCAGTAAAAAGGTAAGGGTAAAGGACCCCTGACAGTTAAGTCCAGTCGCGGACGACTCTGGGGTTGTGGCCCTCATCTCGCTTTACTGGCCGAGGGAGCTGACGTTTGTGTGCAGACAGTTTTTCCGGGTCATGTGGCCAGCACGACTAAGCCGCTTCTGGCAAACCAGAGCAGCACACGGAAACGGCGTTTACCTTCCCGCTGGAGCAGTACCTATTTATCTACTTGCACTTTGATGTGCTTTCCAACTGCTAGGTTGGCAGGAGCAGGGACCGAGCAACGGGAGCTCACCCCGTCGCGGGGATTCAAACCACCGACCTTCTGATCGGCAAGCCCTAGGCTCAGTGGTTTAGACCACGGCGCCACCCGTACTGCATTGCAATGGTTCCATTTATTCCTGGATGGCTCTCTCCAAAAAACCGTGCTGGGGGATTTCTGCTTGACCCCATGGTGTTTGCATTTTGGGTTCCATCTTTATCCTCCATGCTTTTTAGCATTAAATAAGTAAGTTAGATCAGCTAGGGACTTGGAGTCTGTTGTCATCAGTATGCAATTGGCACACTGCTCTTCCTGCTTCATATCTCTTAGAGTGTAGTGTGAAATGTAAAGGAGAAGGTTTTAGGTGGTGGTGGTGGGGTTAAATTTTTTTTTTCTTGCTCTGCCAAGTTCTGAAGTTCAACTGAGATTCTAATAAGTTGCTATTCCTGCTTCATATATCCATTCCCCCCTCCCTTTCTTCTTTCTGGTATGTATGTATGTATGTATGTATGTGTGTATTTTATATACTGCCCTATACCCAGAGGTCTCAGGGCGGTTCACACAACAAAATCAGAATATAAAATCACAAAATATATAATCAAAATTAAGAACAACCCAATAACACCCCCCCAAACCCCACATTTTAAAAGGGCCATTTTGTTAACCATTTCAAATTAAGTGCATCTTGGAGAACCATAACTGTGGGGTGGAGGACAAAAGCAACAGGCAGGGGAATAAGCCCCCCCCCCCCCACTTTTAAATTGTCCCACCTCTACAAAAAACACATTTAAATTATGTGGCACAACTGTTGTTTGGGATACAGGTCATGTCACTACTATAATATCTATTTACCCCTTAAATTTTATACTTCACTTAGGATAAGAAATACTTTTGTTCTAGGAAAAAAATCAAAGAGTTAGGCTATTTTTAAAATAAATAAATAAATTGAGTGGCACTGACAGTAGTACGATAGCAGCCTTAGCTCAAAAGCTTTTAAGCTGTTCTTGCCTGAATGCATGTTTCCCCCCTATGGGAATGTATTGCAAAAGATCAGTTCCTAGTTTCCTTGCTTGTCAGCTGTCTCCCTTCCTGAGATCTGTCTTCTGTTCCACACTATTCAGAATAATATAAAAGGGTAGGTAAAAAATAAAAACCCCACAGAAAACTAAATCCAGGACCTCAGTTGGTTAGAGTGTGCTGCTGAAAATGCCAAGGTCCCGGGGATTTGATCCCTGTATATTCCTGCATTGCAGTGGGTTGAACTGCATGAACCTCTGACTCCCTTCCAGCTCTACAGTTCTATGACCTAAGTCCTTCATCCAGTGCTTTTAAAGGGATATAATGATCTCTATGTTTCCTACAACCAGGCCCTGCTTTGTGTATAATTGTATTTGGTTTGTTGGTGCTTCAGGATTCTGCTTAGACAATTATTATCCATTTTCACCATGGGCTGCCTTGGTAGGAAGGGTAGGATATAAATATTATATATATATATATGTATATATATATATATATATATATGTTCTGAGGAATCAAGAATGGATGCTCTAACAAAACCTCTGGTTATGTTATAAATGTGTATTCATTGATTTGTTTGTTCGTTCCAGAATTGGTGATGTTGCTGGAATGGTGGTCGGGCACAACTTGTACACTATACACGGATCCCCAGAATTATGAAAAGTATGGGACAGAGAATGCCATAGTAATCCTTAATCACAACTTTGAAATTGACTTTCTCTGTAGCTGGAACTTTTGCGAAAGATTTGGAGTCTTAGGGGTGAGTCTTGACTAGTATTTCAATCAATTGCCCTTTACAGGAACTCTATGAAGCAAATTGGAGGTCACTTAGATTTCCGGTTGTTCCTTTGTGCATCTTCTTTTTTTAAATTGGCACTTTTATAACTTTCCTTTTTATTGGCTTGGAAGAGTAGAACTAGCTGAAGAAGAGGATGAGCTCAATGTTGCATGGTGGTATATCAGTTTATGTGGGCCTGATATATGTGTGTGTGTGTGTGTGTGTTTGTATCTCAAACCTACCAATCAGTTGTATACCATGGCCAGCTAAATGCTTGACAATCCCGTTTGAGTAATCTCAAGCAAGAAACAAAACCAAGATATTTATCCCCTTCTTCATAAGATGCCGTACTTGGTTGGTGGACTGTGAACAAGTTGCATATCCCTGCTTTGTAATAGTAATGATTAATTCAAAGCACAGCAACCAGGGTGTTGTCTGGCTGAGGGCATTTGGAGCACATTGCTGCAATGTTATTCCAGTGATGCTCTCTCCAAAGGGATGCATGAATGTATATAAAAAAGTGTACAGGTGTCTCTTTAATTATCCCTCCTCATGTTATAGATATATTGCCTTTTATTTAAATAAACTATTCTCTTCTGCCTTTTCTTCTGTTTCTCAGAGTTCCAAAGTACTTGCAAAGAAAGAGCTTGCTTCTATGCCAATCATTGGCTGGATGTGGTACTTCCTTGAGATAGTTTTCTGCACGCGAAAGTGGGAGGAAGATCGGAAAAATGTCGTGCAAGCCCTACTCAATCTCCGGGATTATCCTGAAAACTTTTGGGTAAACCATTTGGCAGTAGAGTAAAGTAAAAGTAAAGGGACCCCTGACCATTAGGTCCAGTTGTGACCGACTCTGGGGTTGTGGCGCTCTTCTTGCTTTATTGGCCGAGGGAGCCGGCGTACAGCTTCCGGGTCATGTGGCCAGAATGACTAAGCCGCTTCTGGCGAACCAGAGCAGTGCACGGAAACGCCGTTTACCTTCCCGCCAGAGTGGTACCTATTTATCCATTTGCACTTTGACGTGCTTTCAAACTGCTAGGTTGGCAGGAGCAGGGACCGAGCAACGGGAGCTCACCCCGTCACGGGGATTCGAACCGCCGACCTTCTGATCGGCAAGTCCTACGGTTTGTGGTTTTACCCACATCATCACCCGCGTCAGTAGAGTAGAGAAAACATATTTTCAGGAGGCACAAAAACCATTAATATGTAATAACTCTGAATTTGGAACATAAATACTCATTTACCCTTTTTCAAGGAACCCCTTCCACGTCAGCTGATTTGCCAAAGAACTCCAGCATCTTAGAGGCTTGTGTGGTTGTTCTAGGACAAGGGTGGCCAACAGGAGACCTGTGGGCTGTTATCTGGCCTGTACTTTAGCTTTCTCCAGTCCCCTCCACCATTTTGGGCTGGCAAGCTGCCACTAAGCACTTGACAGGCACCACTCCAAGCAGAAAAAAGGTGAACTCTCATTTGCAGCTTAGAATGGTGCTTGTCAGGTGAGCAGCAGTCCTGATTTTTTTAGTTTGTTTTGCTTTGCTTTTTGGCTGTGCAGTGCAGCTGCCCAAGAGATTTTGCATAGGAAATGATCCTGGATGGATCAAAAGGAGCACGAGAGCATCCTATCAGAAGGAACATTTCCCATAAGGAAATGGAAGCCTGCTTTAGAGACCTCTTCAGTGACACCTTTGTGAAGGAGTGGAGCATGGTTCTCCTGTGCTCTTTTTCGTTTTTGGCTTGAAGTTAGACCCTTATGTTAGGGACGCGGGTGGCGTTGTGTGTTAAACCACAGAGCCTAGGGCTTGCCGATCAGAAGGTCAGCGGTTCAAATCCCCGCGACGGGGTGAGCTCCTGCCAACCTAGCAGTTTGAAAGCATGTCAAAGTACAAGTAGATAAATACCTTCTGGTGGGAAGGTAAATGGTGTTTCCATGCACTGCTCTGGTTCGCCAGAAGCGGCTTAGTCATGCTGGCGACATGATCCGGAAGCTGTACGCCGGCTCCCTTGGCCAATAAAGCGGGATGAGCACCGCAACCCCAGAGTCGGTCACGACTGGACCTAATGGTCAGGGGTCCCTTTACCTTTACCTTTAGACCCTTGTGTTATCCCTGGGGAGGTGGGCCATGTTGCCTGGGGAAGATCTGTTCCTCCAAAGTCACCCCTCTTTTACACAGTCCACATGAAGCATCTTCCAGTTCTCTTTGGCCTCACTTGAAGGGAGGGCTGAGCTCTAGAGATGAATGGGTGGGACTGGTACTTAATGGCATGTTCTGCTGTGATCTTGGGGGAGCTCCTTCCTACGAAGCTAGTATTTGCCTCTGGAAGCAGATACCCCCAGTGATACCGAGCTATTCTGTGGCCAGCTATTTAAGACAGATACCAGATTTGGCAGATAGTTGGAAAGAGCATTGTGGTATGCATAAGAGCCATGTGAGTCATCCATGCTTCCACACTCGTGCTGCGTAACGCACTTTGCAGCCTGATGCACCTTTCTTAGTGGCTAGGCTTTCTCCTAATGCCTTTGGAGACAGCTGCACTTTTGTGATTTATCTGAAATGCTGCATTAACATACTGCATCAGCAGTAGTCATCTGTTTTCATCTGTGTAAACTGTCCACTGGTATACAACAAAATGGAATGAATTCGTTGCAGGGTTTTGTTGTTGTTATTTCTTTAGTCGGTTTATCTTCCTTATCAAGCTCTTTGGTGGTATGTATATATTTCTCTTTCAGTTCCTGATTCACTGTGAAGGCACCAGGTTCACAGAGCAAAAACACAAAATCAGCATGCAGGTAGCTGAAGCCAAAGGCCTACCCAAGCTCAAATATCACCTGCTGCCACGGACAAAGGGATTTGCTGTCACCGTCCAGTGTTTGAGAAATGTAGGTAAGGAATTGCACAAGGAAAAGTTTCCAATATATTATTTTGAAATCTTTTTTCAGAGTTATCTGCATACTGCAACTAAATAAGCGTCTAAACTAAAACAGAAGCAGCAGTTGCCACTGGATCACATCAGCCACTAAATTAGACCAACAGTTTTTCTGCAAAAGCTTAATGGCAGTTCTGCTTACTCATGATAATTTACTCGTGATAATTTCAAAATAACGCTACTTCCCTTCTGTTATGCCTATCAGTGTGGTTGCTCGAGAGTGGTCAGGCAAGGTCCCTCACGGGTCTTTTCAAAGGCTTTATTGTTGATGCAAAACATTTACAATGCAGAATGCCTCTGTTCCATGTCTTGCTCACTCACTAGCATAATCTGCGAGTGGGTGGTCCTTAAACTTTCCCCAGCAGAGTAGTTTTTTGACCCCCCAGCCAACGCCTCCCCTCTGTGCGAAAACCTACTGCGCAGGGAAGGCTTGGGTAAAGGGGGACCTCCCTCCTCCCCGCTTTGCTCAGGCACTGTGTCCTGGCTCTTTCTTGCATCCTCAGAGCCCTGCAGCTCTTCCCCACTGGAGGCGGGACCTCCTTCCTCCGCTGAGGAAGTGCTGCTTCCCACGATCTTTGGGGGCTCTCTGTAATCCAGCTGCCTTTCCACCTCTCGCCACTGAGCTGATAGCAGTTCCCTGACACCTTCCATCAGATCCCTTCTCCAAATGACTGCATTCTGACCATTGTATTTTGGCTTAATAACTGGAGATATGAACAAGACATGACTGCATATGAAGCTCCTTCATCCTTTCCTTTGCAGCTGGAGCAAACAAGCCTGGAAGTCTTCCATCAATCAGTTTCCCAAGTCAGGATATTAAATCATAGTTTGAGGTTGGCTCAATATTCTGGCTTGTTCTGAAGCTTGTTAACCATGGCCTCCCAGGTCAAATGAACCAGGAATTGTAGTTAACAGAAGGCTTCCTGGTTTAATTACTAGGAGAGAGGAAAGAAAGAGTATGTTTGTTCATTGTGTGGTTTTTAAAGCTGAGACATGATCATCCAAATGAACCCATGGTCCCCATGACTTTTTTCTCTAGACAAGAGAAAATACTATGTATTAACAGTGAGAAAGTTATAGGTTACCTTTTTGGCTCAAAACAGTGTCAACTGTCAAGGGGATTTTAAAAATCTAAACTATTTGGGGGATGTTATTTTAAATTTTGATAATTTTGCAAAATTGATATGTTTTAACTTACTCTTGGGTTTTCTTTTTGTGATTTGCTTTGTAATGCAGAAAGGTGAACTACAGCTCCCATCCGCCCCAACAATCATGGTCAATGGCCATGGATGATAGGATTTGTTTTTCAGCAACACCTGCCAGACCTCATAGCCAACTGAAAAGAAGCTCCATAATCCTTTGCCCCTTCCTTCCCTTTTGTCCTAATTTCAGTTTGGTTGTCCCAAATCTTTTTTTGCTTGCTGGCACAAAGGTACTGCATGAACTCTCCAGTTTACATTTCCTTGCTTTATGTGTTGTCCTTTAGCACAATATATGTGAGAAGCATTTTCCCAGCTAAATAGACTGCTATTAGATGCCCTGAGGTAATAGCATATAGCGTTATAGAGAAGCTTATTGGTCCATCATTTCCTGACCTGTACTTTTCTTTTTTCTTTTTCTTTTTGGGATGTATATCTATATAGATTTCAATTTCTTTCAGAGCTCTCTGATTTGTTTTCTTTTTTAAAAAAAATCAAAGAGAAGAGGTGCTTAGGACTCTCTCCTGCCCTCATATTTATGCCATAGAACATCAAATGATTCAGTAGTTTTTGTTGGACAAGCAAAAATAAGCCCATTTTGGGTTGTAACATCAGTGTAGGGAGGGATATGTGTGGTTTTGCATTATTCGATTTCATACATATATACATACATTTTTTTGTACTGACCTATTTACAGTTGGTCTGAGCAAGATTGCTGTGAAAGGTAAATTACTCAAATTTTTTAGGAGTTTGGCTGCTCCTGGTGAGAAAATATCAGCAATTTCCATCCTGAATGAAATGTTCAGTAAAAATCCAGATAGTCAAGAGTTAAAAGATCAATGACAAATAGGGCTGTGGAGTGTGGTGCCAGAATGATATGAGCTGACAAGCTTAATTGTGGATCATTAGCTCTACTTACTTTCAGCCAAACAAGCACTACAGTTCTTTCCTTTCAGAGGACCATTTTAATTGGTGTATAAAGCTCTCTGCACTTTCCTTAGATCTCTAATTCAATTTGTCAGTTCATCTTGTATCGCGGACTTGCACACTACAGTTGTAGCAGTTACTGGCTTACCCATCACTTCCAGAAAGTGAAAGCACAACCTCTAGAGGCCATTTTTCATCTTCATTTTACTCGCAGCAGTTTAGGTCTGCCGGAATTCTGGAGTGCAGTCCTTCCCCTACATTCACATGATCAGCCTTTGGAATGAGAGTGAGATTGTTAACTGAGTATGTGCTCTAAACAAGATGCCACCTTCTTTTCTTCCTATCTTCTGCCATTCTCCCAGGCAGGTGTATATGCCTGCAAAAGGGATGCAAGAAATAGCATGCTTCTTATTGCTAAAACAGTCTTTGAATTTGTTTGAAATGAACTGGAATATTGCCTGTCTTCTGACTCTGTAAGATTTTTGGACAACCAAATAGTTTAACTGAAAACCGGCTATTTATTATTTCAGGTTTTTATGCACCGTTTAATCAGTAGCTTTTATAATAGCACAAAACAATAAAAACATATTAAAACCAAACAGGAACCTGTACATCACCGCAGGCTTTTAGCCTGCTGGAATTAGAGAGTCTGAATGTAGCCAGGAGTGGGCCTGTCTGATCTCAGTTTGGCAGAAGTTCCACCATTTTGAATACTAAGTATATTGCAGAAGAAGTGATAGGAAATCCCATGTTTTCCCAGGATGCTCTCATGGAATGCTCTTGCCTCGCTCTGCGGGACAAGAACCTGGAAAACATATGTGTGTTTGTGCATGTGTATCTGGTGCACCTTAAGAGCTTGTGTGTGTGTGCGCGCGCATTTGTCAATAAATAACTATCCACCTTTTGCCTCCCTTGGCTTGGTGTGTGCAGGACATGGTGTGGCTGCTGTATCCATTGCACCTAGTTGCTGAGGTGCCCCCTCCACCCTCAGGAGGTTTGCAGGTGGTTGCATATGTTGTGTTAGGCACCAAGCCTTTCTCCTGTCTTCAGCCATCTGCTACTGCAGACGTCACACCACCCACTGGGTTGCCACTTCTTTAAAATGTCTCATGTGGCAGATCCAACATCCTGGAGAGCCGGATGTTGGTTTGCTCCAGCCATACTTACCATGTGCCTTCCTACAGCTCTCACACTCATTTGCTATGTGTAATTTGTGGTTCCGGATCTGTCCTTTTGATTGATTCGAGCTCTAATTTGTTTTTTGATAGGCAGCTCACTTTCTATCCTACCTCTGAGTGTCCTTCCCTATCAGTTGTTGTAGTATGTATTTTTAAAAGTAAATACATAATAAACCACCGTCTCTGCCTATAGCAAGTGATTATTTTCCACTGTTGGATGGAGGCAGGGGACTTGTAAGTGATGCTCCCTGAGATAGCTCAGTAGTGCTAAAAATCATTCTGTGACAGCAATCATAGCGTGTGGTGTCTTCTCTTCCTCTGTAGTTTCAGCCGTGTATGATTCTACACTGAACTTTAGAAATAATGAGAATCCAACTTTGCTGGGAGTTTTAAATGGGAAAAAATACCAAGCAGATTTATATGTAAGGTAAGTATATTCCCTTTGCTATTTCCTTCCTCAATATACTTAACCCAAACAGTTGATTGTAAAAGTTTACCAGCTAATACATTTTGATGCACTCTTGACTCGATTGCATATGGCTTTAGATTGGAATTTGTACACATTTGCCCACTTCTAATTTAATAATGGTTGGTTTTAATTATATAGCAAATGGTAGCAAGCGGTTTTCTCTTTCTCTCCTCTTTATCCTTTGTAGGCGGATTCCATTAGAGGAAATCCCAGAAGATGAGCAGGAATGTTCTAAATGGCTTCACAAACTCTATCAAGAGAAGGTTGGTTTATTATTCAGCAGCTCTTCGGATGATAAAAGGCTCTACATGGATTTTCAGCCTCTTTGCAGACAGTCTCCTGCAGTAGTTGTGTTTCCTAATGCATTTTAAACAGCAGAAACTCTCTGCATCTGTGTTGGTGTAGCCAGTTGCAAAAGGAAGACAGGGCTCCTGCACCTTTAATGATGCAGAAGAAAGGATATCAGCAGCAAGCTACACCTGCTGAAATCCCCTCTTCTACACCACTATTAAAAGTTGGAGAAGCCCTGTTCTCTTTTGAATCTGGTCACCCTAATTTGTGTTTAGAAATCGAGGAGGCAAGGCAGGGGAGACACACCCACCCACCCTTTGCAACAGAGCATAGGTCTGCTGCTTTCTTCCTGCTACTAGGACTTTAATTATTCTGCTCTGCCATGAACCATGCACAAGATAATGGAATGTAGTACCTTTAAAAAAAACACAACCCCAAAAAACCCCTTTCCCCATTTCAAATATACCATCCATTAGTTTGAATTAATCTGTATATTTGAACAATTGGCTGATAGTTCTTCAAGCTGATTAGATATTGTTAAGCTATTGTTCTACGAAGAGAGGAATTGTAACTCTGAATCCACTCAAGCCCCTTTGAGTCCAGCTTCTTTGTTTTCAAAAGAAGCCAGCCTAATGCCTCTAGATGCTCACAAGTCTAGAATGATGTTGATGTTCTTCCCATGTAGTTTGTTCCCAATACCTGGAGGATGAGACATTATACTTGATTCTCAAATGTTTAACTTTCCCTGAACGTACAAATGAAGTCATATCTTCAAAATCCTCCATAATTTGCATATTCCTTCCGTGCCTTTTTGGAAGGAAAAAGACATACTTCTGGATTTTATTGATTTATATGCTTTATTAAGTGTTTTCGAACACTTCCAACAACACAAAATGATGATAACCAGGAAGGAAGGGGTGGGTAGGTTCTTGCTCACATAATAAAGGGGGGAAGCTGGCATGAGGTGGCCCAGTAGAAGGTTTTAAAACATGGAATATGTTCAAATTGTGATCACTGTAATGGATAGAAATAAACATGCAATGTATTTCACCAGTGGTACATTAAAAAAAAGGAAGAGTCACTTTCTGGCAGAAACCCCCCCCCACACACACTAAATAAATGGAAAAGACAAATTTCCTTGTGAAGCTGAATCTAAGAAGAATGTATTATAGAGGTGCTGACAGACTTGATTAAATCTCTGGGTTATATCTCATTTCCTTGCTTCATCAAAACCAATTTGGAAACGAGGAATTTCTCATGGTTGGCAGCTAGAAATAACCCTCAGGCCTCTTATGTGTCTTTCCCCAAAATACATATTATCTGATCTGAATAAACTAAAGTAACTTAAGAAGCAGAACTTCCCCAAATGGGTTGTTTTGTTCCCCAGAAATTTAAGCACATAAATCAATTCCCAAATTATTAAAATTAGAAAGTGGCACAAGGCTGCAGTAGGTGAAGGATTTGTTTATGTGTACTATTCCCCCCCCCAATATGTTTATTGCTTGGTTTGTAGAGCAACTAGAAACTAACTATGTTGATGTTGCAAAACGTTACACCAAGATCAGTTAATATTCTTCTCTTTTGATTATAAATCTCTTGGAGATAAGGGCTCATTAAAACTGCATTGTTGGTGACTGACAAACTAACAGCGGGAAACAGGCAAGCTTGTTTCCTCTGTGATATCCCTCCACAATGTCCACCAAGAGATCAGAGGCGATCAAACCTTCTGCAGGAGTCAATTGAAATCCAAAGGATGGTTATGTGCATGTCTATGTATCTGTTCCTTAGACTTCTGCTGCTCACCAAAGCAGTTTCTATAGCAGCAGCGTTTAAAACTGCACAGTATCTTGTTTATTAGTGGGATCCATTTCAGAGGAAAGGGAATTCAAAGCTTAGGTCACATGTGTGGTTCTCTCCCTGTGCACATATCATATCTTGGGTTCCTGTGCTAAGGTAGAAGTGAGTGACAGTGTGGCAAAAATAGTTACTAAGGTGAACAAGGAGATTTGCTATGCCTGATTGGAGACTTGGGGGGGATGGGCATGCTCTGGGCCCCTTGACATCTTCTCACTCTCTCCTCCTTTGCCCTAACCAGGATTCTTTTCAAGAGGAATACTACAGAACAGGAGCCTATCCTGGCACTCCCATAGTGCCACCCCGGCGGCCGTGGACTCTATTGAATTGGCTCTTCTGGGCCATATTGTTGCTATATCCTTTGTTCAAGCTGTTCATCAACATGATCAGCAGCGGCTCCTCGCTGACTCTGGCGATGTTTGCCTTTGTTTTCATTGCAGGTGAGCTGTGGTTTGCAACCTTAAGGCTGCCTCTAGAAATAATATTTTGAGGAAATGGGTCCTTTTTCCATTCTGCCTTTAACTAATTTTCTTGAGCATTTGTTCATCAATTAGATGTTTGCACGCGCACTGAGGTCTGATGGGGTGGGGGAGGAATTTTGTGTACCGGTTGCCCCCAGTAGACCACTCTAGAGGCAGTGCTGGAATTCAGCTGAGTGACATTTTGCTGTGCTATCACTGAAACTTAATCTTATTTCTCTCTCTCTCTCTGAATTAATATTGCTTTTTAAAGTCTGCAGAACTCAACTGAAAAGTACCCGTGAGTAAAGACACTGAAGAACTTCTCATTTCTCTTCCAGTCAGGGAGCAAAATGGAAAGAAATGAACTGAAGCTAGCAAGTTTTCAAATGCACTTACTTTTCCAACGATGAACTGGGCTAATCTTGTCTTTTTCTTTCCTTTCTGTGATGGTAAATAACCAATATATCAAACGTTTGGGCACATGGCTTCAGCTCAGGGTCTCCACTTGACGTTTCAATCCTGTCTGATAGTTAAGCTTCATATTTGCAAAAGAAAAGTAAGCTTTTAGAAAGGGTGATATGGGGAAAACGAATGTCAGGATTGTGCCTATTCTTTCGGAATTGAAGAGTCTCCGAATGGCTGAGTCGGTCCGAAGACTGTTAGCAGATGCTCATTATCAGATTCTGAATTCTTGCAATTTTGTATTGAGCTATATTAGCCAGTACCCTCCAAGTCTGCAGCATATAGTGAACAGGCTTCCTCATTCTGCACCACACCAGAATATTTGCTCATGAAACTTGCTTCAGTTTTGTCAAACCAGAGGTTTCAGGACTGAAGAGCACCATGTCTTTCTATGCTAATGTGTTCAGGTAAGCCACCCAGCATAATTCAAAAGCATCCTGTGTGAAATCAGAGAATGTTTTCTCTTGCCTGTAATGAATTCTCTTTTTCAAGCTACCGTTCCCCCCTCTTACATTCTCTTGGTGTCCTGATCTAATCAGCTTATACAATATAAGAAAATAGTTGGTATTCTGTATTAAATCATAGTAGTAGTACTGCAACGTCTCGGGTATGACTGAGATGACCCTGAAGTTGTTGTTGTTGTTGCTGTTGTTGTTATATATTTCTTTATACCCCACCTTTTCCCCTAAAGGGACTTCTTGTTGGCAAGTGCTTGCTAGCCAGTCAGTGTATGAAGACCATGCTCTGTTTTGTGCTTGTGTTCAGATATGACTCATATGGCTCATCGATTAAACCCAGAGTTCATCTAGATTCAAGAGCTCTTGTTAACCGTACCAGTCAGATTGCGTAGCTCGATTGGATTAACAGATTCAAAAACCAAGTGTAATGTAATATTTTTGGACTAGGAGAATACAGTGAGGAAGGGTTCGCCCTGTCTTTAACCATATAGTCTGGGTTCTAGAAGGCAGCAATGTAAATTATATATTTCATATAGTTTACACACAACTGAAACAAATGGCATCAGAGCAGCCCAAATTTTGTGCCAACTGCATACATTAAGCAAGACTATTTGGTTGGTTTGCAGTCCTCACTTTGCTCATAAAGTGTGTGGTTAGAGAACTCTGCAGCAAACAGGAACATTGGCTACTGGAAATCCATTCTCAAGCCTATCTTGCAATTGTAGCACATAGAAGCTTCCTTTTTTTTTAAGGGGGGGGAGAAACACCTGATACCAGTTGTTGGGTCTTACACAGAATATACACAGCCTTACTTTTAATTGCAGGTGCATGGATTGCGTGCTTTCTTCCTTACAAAAGCCTTCAAAATTGGCCCCAGTATTAACAGTTAGGACATAGAAAAATCAGAGGGGCAGGTAGATGTCGCTGCCTAAGACTGTGCAGAGGAACAGGGCGGAGAGACTTGCTGCCAGTCAGATATGTGGCTGGGCACTATTTCTCCCCTGCCAGGATTGCACTGGTAGTGGTCATGGCAAATCATCTGCTGCAAGCAGAAAATGCAGCTTTGCACATTGTCTGCTCAGCCCACGATTGAATAACTAGGCAGTGTGGTGTCCTGACACATGTGCTTACGCAAAGCAATTTGGAGGATCCATTCAGTTAGCACGGGTGCGGTCTTATCTGGACTAAAAGGGGAAAGAACATTCAGGCAGACCAGTGAATCAACCCCATGTAGTATAAGGGGACTCCTTTTATATGGAGTGCTGTTTTGGTGGCACGATTGTCATAATGACTGCAATAATTATAACCAAAGGTTTCACCTTTTTTCCCCCTTTTGAGATGGAAGCATCTCTTGTTATTTGTTGATTTTTAATCTTTTTATGTTTTTATTCAAGAATGCATCCACAGTGGTGTTTTCTTTTATTTTTTCAGGCTCCCAACAGTATTATGGTGCAGGATAGCTCAGCTGGTAGAGCATGAGACTCTTAATCTCAGGCTGAAGGGTTCGAGCCCTATGCTGGGCAAAAATATTTCTGCATTTGCAGAGAGACCCTCATGGTCCCTTCCAACTTTACAAGTCTGTGATTCTTTGACAGCTTAGCTCCCAGATGCTCAGTGCCAGAAAGGGGCTATGTTGGGTTTTGAAGGTGGGTTCAATCTGATGCTTTTGAATATTTAATGCTAAGAACATTTGAGAAGTTGTGGAATGTTTCCAGCCCATAAATTTTACAGGGAAGAGAATTAGCCGATAATAAAGATAGACTTGGGAAACGATGAGGTCCAATGTTGCACGACCACAGTTATTATATAGCATAGTGTGATGATGGTGGAGGACACATTGATTGATTTTTGTAGTGGAAAAGGATATTCGGAATGTTCTTCAGGTTGTAATCATAATTCTGTGCGGATTGTAAGATTAAGGTTTTAAATGGAGAATGCTCTAAGATTTCAAAGACTTCGATCTGCAGTAGATTACACCTAAACTATGCAAGAAATTGCTAGCTGGGCAATTACAAAAAGGAAATGTTTGTAGTTACTCATGTTGCATGTACTGCTGCATGTTTAGTGCATGTGGATTATCTGAAACTGACTTGAAAGTGTTGCCTGTTTAACTATCAAGCTACTGTAAATTTTCATCACTGGCTCTTAAATAACAATCTAGACAGAAATCCACATGGCTATATTAAATGTTAACCTGAAACTGCATGCATAATGTGAGAGGTCATCACACATGTTTCAAATACTCTGTAGTGAGAATTACATGTGAGAATTTCAGGACAGAGCAGCTTATGTTTTAAGTACTACTTGTTACTAGTGAGCGGAGATTGCATAGATGAGATGTGAAAGTACACAGTTACTTTTTGATTCTGGAAACGTAACCAGGTTATGTATACAACAGTAGATACCCCAACTTAGTCCTAAAGCCTTCCCCAAATCACCACAGTGCATACACTCAAGCTCATTGATTAGAAAACTTTGCTGGGTTGTGGATTTTAATGAAAGCAGCTCCCTCAAGAGGGATTCTCATGTCACATTACTCTGGATTGATTTTAATTTGAATTAAAAATAATTTTATTTTCTCTAACCACAATTTTTCTCTTCTTTTGTTCGTGGTTCCTGGAATTAGCAATTTTGCTTCTGTTCTTTATATTAGTACGTGGGAAACACTGGGCAAGTCACGATAACGATCCAAGATTATTTATTTAATTTTACATTCAACACATACAGTGTTTTTTAAAAAAAATAAGAAAGGGGGAAAGGTCTAGTATATCATTATAACGATTATTAACAGTTAATTACATTTTTTTACCGTACTGTATTTTGTATAAACGAGTTCCAAATTTCATTATACTTGGCCATGCAACGTCTTAATGATCCCATGTTAAAAACCAACCTTCTCCTTCTTCCCAAAGTGAAGGGCATTCCTGCTCAAATCTTAAGGAGTGATACCGAGCTGAATAGGAAATGTCTAAGGGTACGTAGCAGCAGAATAGTGTAACACATGCCTGGGCTTTACATTAGTCCTGCTTCTGTTTTGTGCCAGTCTTGTGTCCCTGTTTTATCTGGCTATGTAGTAGAATGGTGGCAGCTCCCTGGAGTGAGGGACCGGTTTTGGAAGCTGGTTAGCTGGTCCCGTCTTTCTGAGAAGCCACCCCAATATAGTTCTGTGAATGGCAAATATGTTGCTGCTACCATGACAAACCACCTGAGCTCCACTAGATGGTATGACAGAGGGAAGCAGGGGGTTTAGGTTGCAATGTAAAGTAGGGCTGAAGAGCCTGCCCAATATTGGATTCCAGGTCCCATCAGTCACAGCCAGAACGGCTAATGTTCAAGGATGCGAGTCCAACATTTGCAGGGCCACATCTTCCTCATTCCTGATAAAAGAGGTGGATCAATTAAATGCATTTTATTTCCATAAGGCTTTGACGGGATCTCCTGCTTAATAGTAAACATATTGCAGAGAAAGTTGCGGAAGCCATCTGGTGGCCAGCACAGGAATAGCCTCTTTCTAGGAAAACAGCTGCACAACTCAGTTTGAGTACATATGTGAATGGCAAGGGTAGATAGCTGCTATCAGGAAGAAAAAAAAGTATATGTTCTGTCTAGTATATCAACCTGATTTTTATTTTCTGCATACCTGCCTATGAATTGGGTCATGTGTGCTTCTAGTTTCCAGAAATACCTTTTCTTTGAAGTGAAGACTTCCTCTAATATCATGCACTCTGCCAATCAGTGACTGGGTATTTCTAGCCATTCAGTGTCCACAGTGGAGTGCTGAATGTCAACAGCATAATATTGGGTTTTAGATCAGGCATTATAGACTACGGGGGCCTTTAGTTCTGTGCCAATCCCTGAATTTGCTGGTGGACCCTTTTGTGGAGGGGATAGGGTTTTCTCCCCCCTTCTCCTTCTGCTCCTCCTTTCTGCTATGGGAATAGCCATGTGTGTTTACAGTTCACATTGAGTCTTGATCCAGCTAAAGTTTGTAATTACCAAATGCCCCTGAAACTGGTGGAACAAGTTACAATGAAATAAAACCTGTTTGGAAAACAATGTGGGTTAGTTCCCACCAAGTTTGGCTCAGAGCAGGCCAACTGAACTTGATTACCCAAGTTAGTAATGGCTATTAATTTCAATGGGTCAGCTCTGTCTTACAATGGGAACTGCCTTGTGAATCCCGATTCACTTTAGCTGGATTGTGGCCTCCCTGTCTCAGCCATCTCTGTCCAAAAATGCCCAGGCAGGTGGAGGGAGGAAAGGAGACTCTGGATAAGGTTTGCTTTTCTTCCCTACCATTTGGGACCTACCTCCCATGTCATTCTTCTGGTTACTTATTAACACTTTCCCTTCTTCCTTCCATCTCCGCTACCTGAAATATTTGGTTTTTAGCCAAAGCAAAAGAGAGGCTGGGTATTTGATTCAGCAGCTTGTTGGGTAGGTAGCAGTCTTTAGGTGGATCTTCCCCCGAGCCATTTCTCCTAAGTAGCACAGCTCCTTTCAGCAATGTCAGCCTTGATAGAATGTGTTTTTATAAGAGCATGAACATGTGTCTTTGAATTGTGCATGTGTCTCAGTGTGCATGGATGTGTCTGTGCCTTTCTTTCCCTTTCTTTCTCTTCCCTCCTTGTTTCTAGGACCCTGCTAGGTGACTATTGGTTAAGGACCTTGGAGAAGGCTTGAAGCTAGTAAGTGAAATTGCTTGAGCTTATCCAGTAGCCAAGACTCTCCAAGGGATACTAGCATGATGTGATGGAGGTGGGGTTGGATACTGTGGCGGCTGAACATGTGCTTTCATTCCTCTTCTCCACTAAGGTGCCGTCGAAAACCCAATTACATTTTTTTTAAAACCGATAACAATTGAGGTTCCTGTTTAAAGCATCCAAGAGTGTAGCTTCTTCCCAATTTGTTTCCTCTTTATCTTGAAAGGTGACTTCATTTATTAACTTGATACCCTAGGGATGGCATATGGGCAAGTTTCTTAATTATAGCGAAACAGTGACATGCTGCAAACTGCCACATATCCAGTGTAGCTGAAGAAAGAACAGCCTTGAGGCTGAGAAAAGGCCTGAACAGAGCCATGTCTCAGTGTGGAAACTAGGCTAGAGGCACTTGAGGGTCTGCTGCAGCAATTATCATGGTCAATTGCATGAGAATTCACTGAGAACAAAAACTGGGCAATGGCAGTGACTTATGGTTAGATTGTGCCTTTGCAGAATAGCATATAGAAGAGGTTATGTTGCTACTATTATGTGGTGGGGGGGATTGGGAATGCCAGGGGGCAATTTGCATTCCTGTCCAGTTCAGAGTGGCCAAACTAATAGGTTTCTTGCATTCACTGACCCTGCAGAGTACTGAGTAGTTGGGACAGGGTTTTGAATTGTGCTGACTGTAACAAGAGTATTCTAATTTAGAATTAGAGTAATTCATGGAGGTTAATGCTCTCCATGGCTCCATGGTTGGAGGTGGTATGTTTCTGAACACCAGTTGTTTGAAACTGCAGGCGCGTGCTGTTTCACTCACGGCCTGCCAATGGGGTTGCCATAGGCATCACGTTGGCCACTGTGAGAGCAGGATGGATGCAAGTTTGCAAAAATCACCACACAAGGACTACTTAGCTGGATTCCTTATGTCACAAACTGACTTGTCAAAGTGGAATTCTTCAGGGCCCACTGCTATAGCCCTGAGCAGCAGCAGTTTCAGTTTGGGAGGATATGGCTTAATTGCCAGGATCTCGTGGCCTTTTTATTAATATGGAACACCAACAGCCACCTTAGCATGTAAAAGCCACAGGTGAAGAAAACTGCAGCATTGTATGTGAGCCTGTCTGGCACACAGGTTGTCTTAAGGCTTGCATGCCACTTGTCAAATGTATTTTCTGCTTGCAGTTCTTATGCTCACAGGTGTAACTTAACTTGATCATCTATCTATTTAAGTCCTTGGAAAACTGTATGAGGTAGATGTGATTTTCTAAAAGTACAGACTGGATCTGTATGTTATTGTCTCCAGTTTTCATAGTTGGATACCTTTGGTCGCTAGTCTTTTGCTCTAGAAAGCTAGTTATGGTGACATGTCATGAAGTCCGTACGATCAGAGTTGCTGGACAATCATGTAATCTGGCAGATTCCAGTCAAAGAGCTCTCTCTATTTCTTAGCCTATGCTGACTTTTTGAGAAAAAGTTGTGACTGAATGTAGCCTTACTGGTACATACACATAATCGCTTAAGGATTTTACAGCTGAACAATAAAATAAACATTGTGGTGTCAAAAAGTTTTTGACAGTTGTTTACAGGCTCATCATGGTGGCCTATCTGGGTTCCATTTTATGAGTTCACTGAAGGGGGGAACAAGTATACTTTTCTCTCTTTAAAAAATGCCTTATAGAAATACCATTATTTGTACTAAGATACCTGCATGCAGGCTGCAATTCAGTTGGCACTATTCCTGCAAGTTACAATAATAAAATGTTAACACTTAGAACTTAAAGCAGTTAACTTGTGTGCTTAGCAGATGGCCTATGCATGCTTTATGGTGAACTAGTGCTAGGCTAAGACATTCCTGTTCATCCACCAACTTGTTGAGTGCTGGCAGAGTTGCACTTCTGCTCTCACCAGGTTTTGACCTATTAGCTGTTGGCCAGTTGTACGACTTCAGATTAAAATGTTTGGTTTTTCTCACAACATCCCAAATTGCCAGGGTGCTCACTCTTCTTCACATAACATGCTGAGGTGCTTAGCTGTTTAAAAGATAACACACTAGGCTCTTCTGAATGCCTGAAGGCAGACTTGTGGTGGGCTCCACTTCTCTCTTGACTGGTGATTAATGAAACGATCCTATTCTTCTTCTTATTTCAGCTACTGTTGGTGGTCGATGGATGATAGGAGTTACGGAAATAAACAAAGGCTCGACTTACGGCAACCACGGCCACAAGGAAAAATGAAAGTGAAAGCTCCAGAGACTGCTTCATACCCAAAGGGAACATGCACACCTCCTGTGGACTGCAGTGTATCATTCTCCTTCAAATCTACGGAAGCCGAATGCAGTGAGATGGCCATGAATTCATTCTCTTTGCCCCTTATTCCTCCAACTTGCAGGGGATATTGGTTCATATTCTGCACATTATTTTCAAATTTCCCCCTATTCAAATTAAGGAAAATAAAATATGCAATGACAGTGCAGCAAGCATCTGAAGGAATTGAGGATCAGTTTCTTCTTCCTTCTTCCCCATAATCTTAGGCGGATTAACACTGTCAATCCGTTTTAGTTGTTTTATAAGAAAGTGAAATTTATTTTCTCCAGAAATTAAGCCTTATCACCTGTGAATTTGTTCAATCCCTTTTAAAAACTGTCTGAAGTTAGCCATCACACATTGAGGGAGCAAGTTTCATTGTTTAATGATGCACTGTGTGACATTCTCCCTTTCGTCTGTCTTTAATTTCTTACCATCCAGTTTCATTGGATGACCCTGAAGTCTAGTATCATGAGAGGAAGACATACATTTCCACACCAGGTGTACTTTTTCTACACCATAATTTTGTGTCTCCCTCTTGATTTTTCCCTAAATAACCTCCAGTGTTGACCTTACTTCAGCCCCCTGATAATTTCACTTGCCCTTTTTGTGTGTTATACAGCTCTACAGTGTACTTTTTAAGTGACCAGAAATGTGCACAGCATTCCAAGTTTGGCAATATATTTTTCTATAAAGGAAGTTTTATTCCCAGCTCTATATGCCCTTTTCACAGCAGTTGGGTACAGGGCTGTCTTTTATTGGGCTATCCACTTTGCCCACAAAGACCTTCCCAGTTACTGTCAAATTTGACCCCGGCACTGTACATGGAAAGTTAGCATTGGGGACAGTAACTTTTTACGGTTAATTTTATTGCTCATTCACCTCTTTCAGAACTCTCTGTAGTCCCTTTTTGGTCTTAGCCACTCTGAATAATTAGGTCATATCATAAACTCTGACATGTCACTGCTCATCCCTATGAAAAAGTAAAAAAAAAAACCACCACCCACTCCAATACAGATATTATCGGGGACCCTGTTTACATGCCTTCACTATGAGAACTGTACGATTAGTCTGAGGCTCTGCTTCCTGTCACTTAACCAGTTACTGATCCATGAGTTCTTACCTGCTGCTTTGCCATTATTTCTAAGCTGCTTCAGAGCTTTTGTTGAGGGACTTCATCAGAACATTTTGGAAGTTCACATGCCTTGTTGACACTCAAATTAAGGGATAGCGAGACAGGACTTGTCTTCTGAAGGTTATGTTTAGCAAGAATTGTTGTTCTGTAGATAAAGTTGCCCTGGAACAGGTGTTACATTAAGTGGCCTGTAATTTCTTGGGCCTTTTTAAAAAATTGTGTTACACAGACTGCTTCTCTGGTGCAGAGGTGGATGTTTTTGGCAGTGGGGCTCAGCACTTCATCAGCTAGCAGCTCCCAAGATGCTTGGACCTTTCAAGCTTGCCTTACTTTTTTAGATTAGGAAAGCCCTGTTGAAACATAGCAGTTCCTGTTTGGAAGTGACAAATTTCCCTTCACCAACTTTCCCCCCAAATTTCACTGTAAAATTCATGCAGGCGCAGAGAAGGTAGAATGAATGAAACTGGCTGACATCACTTGTAGAAGGATCTGTTCCGTTAAGAGAGGAACCTCAAGATTTTGTGGGTGATGTCTTAGTGTAGTTTGGCTGTCGCCACAGTAGCTATGCAGTCAATATAAATGTACCATGTCATCAGCAAAATGGACAAGTGTTGAAGAAATGGGTGATGCAAGCTGTTAGAAAGACTGCTGTTCAGTAAATGCTGAATGTGTTCACATTCATTGTATGTAAGTCTGCAAAGACTGGTGGGTTGTACAGTAACATTGCCAGTGCCTTTAGAAATTGTGTGGGAAGGTGAGGGTTGGAAGTGCAGGTATCGTAGGCACCATATGAAAAGACACTGCACCTGCCTTTTAATGAGTATAAGAAGACTCATTTGGAGTTAAAAGCTGGTAATTTTTAACTGTGTATCATAGGACAGGAATCTTTACAATCTACTTTCCGTGTTACAAGTACTAGGGTTTTGTTTTCAGTTTTTGTTGTGCTCTAAGTAAAGGATCTACAGTGGTACCTTGGGTTAAGAACTTAATTCGTTCCGGAGTTCTGTTCTTAACCTTGAGGTACCACTTTAGCTATTGGGGCCTCCCGCTGCCACCGCGCAATTTCTGTTCTCATCCTGAAGCAACGTTCTTAACCTGAGGTAGTATTTCTGGGTTAGCAGAGTCTGTAACCTGAAGCGTTTGTAATCCGAGGTACCACTGTATCCAGAATTCAGCACTTTAAGCATGTTTGAGAAATCACTTGTCCTCAAATGTACTTAATCTGGGCTAGATCATGTACTTGGTACGCATATTTGACCTTACCAATAAATAATAAAACTGCTAGTAGCACTAAGCAAAGCAGGGTCCGGGTATGGTTTCAAATTGGATGGGGGCCACGTCTTGGATTAAATGACCCTACAAGTGTACTATTTTATACCCTGCTTTTTCCTTTGTCTCTTTGGGTTTGGTTATGTGTAGGAGAAAATGCAGGAGATATTTGAAATGATTTATAGTAGACATCCAACAATATCTGAGGCCTGAACTGGTGGTGGATAAGTGACAGTGGTCTGTCGAAGGTGAGAAAGTTACGTAAGTGTATACTTGGCCCTAGATATCAATAACCACCAGAAGCAAATATTTGGCTTTTTTCCCATTGTGCTTTTGTCATAATTTGACAAAAGAAGGGAGAGAAAATAAAAAAATGTTTTTTGCAACGATATACACTCTATAAAGCAAAACCTTTAAGTCTTCATTGAAAAAGGGGTTATACAACAGTGATGTAACAAAAGACCATCTGCCAGTCATATATTTTCAGGATGTGCTGTTAAGTTAGTCACATTCTGCAGGGGGGTGAACTTATTTTGACTAGTGATGTTGCTTTTACTCTTTACTACAGAGCTCCACGAGCTGAGCAGCTGTTCAGAATTGAAATGCTGCTGCTGCTGCCCTAGTGCTTTTTGCTTGCCCTCTGTCAAGTTCAAGGAAGTCCAGTGGTTCTTAACCTACCCCATCCTTACACACAAAAACAAACAGCAATGAGACCAAACCTGCACATTTGTCCACACAAACTCCTTGTCAGCAGTGACTCAAGTAACTATTCAAGATTCAAGCCTACAGTCTGCATGCAAACATGTCAGAGTGAAGGATCGGGTCCTATGAAAACATTTGTTATAAGGAAGAATTTGATGTTCTTACCCTGTAGCCTTAAGAGAAACATAAAAAGTTCTACTACTCGCATTCTGCTGACTACTTCGTTAAGCAACTCAGAAGGCGATAAAAAAGCTAGCTCATGAATCAGTCGCTGACTGGGATACAGACTATGTGTGGTCTTTGTTATCTTAAAAAGCCCCATAACCGGGGGGGGGGGGGTGAATAGAATGTTGGCAAGCTCCCTTATAAAATTACATTCTCCAAGGTGTATGTTTCTGTATGTGTTACATTCGGGGGGGGGGGGGGAGATGCAGTTTCTGCCTCAGCTGCTCCTGATTTTTGGATTATTTTTTCAGAATGTTAAAATTCACCACTTTTAAAACCATGTTGATGCATGTTAATTAGAATCCCCCCTCTCACACCTTATGACTATTACAGCATGGAGCAAACTCCTCCTCACTGCCACTTAATGGAACAAGCTGTGGCCACAACTGAGGGCCAATGCAATTAAACCAGTCCATAAATACCAACAAGGAAACAAGAGGTGTCTGTTTACACAGTTACTAGCTAATTAAATGCAGAGGAATTACACAACAAACATGGCGTTAAGTGACCCTTACCTACACTGAGCTTCCTCTGAGGAGCATATTTCTAGGATGACTGATCTGCTTCCAAAACACACAAGCAGTGATCCTTGGACACCACTGAGTCAGTAAAAAGTTTTTAATCATAGTATCATGCATAGGTTGTTCATAATTATCAACAGCCCAAAAGCATTAGGACTGCATTATGAATCTCAACCTTCTGGCAGAAGTATGAATATGCTTAGAAAAGGCACATACCTCACCTGTGAATAGTAGCAGAGGTGTGTTGTTCAGTCTGGGCACAACACTGAGCCAGTTTCCCTATCAGCAAGGCCTGTGCCAAGCCCCTAAAATATTCATTTTAAACAGTAGTTTAAAAAGCAATTTGGAACTCAGCCAGCTGGACCCTCTGATGTTTGGGAGCTACACTTGCCTTTGGCTCATTTCCAAGAAGTTGGGACAGAACAACTGGAGCTCTAGAGGTTCAAAAGCAAGCCAGTGCAAGTAGATGAATACTGTAGGTCATGGTGTTCTGTTGTGCCAGAAGTGGTTTAGTCATGCTGGCCACATGACCTGGAAAGCTGACCCACATGATGCCGGCTCCCTCGGCCTAAAAAGCGAGATGAGCGCCACACCCTAACCTTTACCTTTACCATTTCCAAGAACTCTTGACACATCTAATCTTTCACACTCACAGACAGAGCCTAAAAGCTTAGAGGGTGAGAAACTGGAAGTGGATGGCAGACAATGAAGTATTAGTACTCCATTAAACAGTGGCAGCTCTCTATTTGACTAGAAAGCCATATGCACCAATGACCCCATATAAATAACTAACCTGGCCTCATGATTTAACTCAATATGGCTATTTTAGTTCAGTATAACCTTTGGAAGAGGGTTATCATTATAAAAGAAATTACTTCCATACCTGATTCATTCCTTGCACTTCCTCAAATTCTTCTGACTGCAGTGAGAGTTGGAGGCATAAACAGTCGAGGTTTTGTGATGATCTGTTATGCTTATTTTGACATTCTGAAAACCTAAAATTTGAACATGTACATTTAACACTGAATCCCAGCTCTCCACAAGTAGGCAGGTACTGAGAAAAATATCACCTGAGATTGAAAGGGTACTTGCCAAAATAACAAAATTTGACTCTGGTTTGGTGTATTAAAGCAATTTTGTATTGTCTTGTTAAGTATCAGTGTTCACGCCCCATGAACAACTGTATGTTTTAAAATTGCCTTAACACAAATAATATTAAATATTATGTTTATACAAAAATAAAGATGTTAAAATAATGAATATTTAGTTTGTAATTTTTATGAATCTACATTACCCAATAACTTCAAACTAATAAGACAGAAGAGGTCTAACACCTGGCTTTCTTTTAACCCCCCCCCCAAGTTCAGCTTCAAACAATATAATAGAAGCATTCAGTTGTCTTTGCTTTTAAGAGCAAATAATATATTCTACTGTGCTCTTCACTGTTTACAGGTTTTTAAGATGCCAAGCATCCACCTCAAACACTTGGGCTGATTCATGCAACCCAGTTTGTGACCCACACAATGAACACAATCGCATGATGGCCTGCTCATCTGAAGACTTCATTATATTATGATTACAGTGGTACCTCAGAAGTTGAACAGAATCCTTTCCAGAAGTCTGTTCGACTTCCAAAACATTCGGAAACCAAGGCGCGGCTTCCGATTGGCTACAGGAAGCTCCTGCAGCCAACCAGAAGCCAGGGAAGCCATATCAGACATTCCAGTTCCAAAGACTGTTTGCAAACCGGAACACTCACTTCTGGGTTTGCGGCATTCCGGAGCCAAAATGTTTGACTCTCAAGGCATTTGAAAACCAAGGTATGACTGTACAGTCTATTCTTGCTATTTGCACATGATGAACACCACCACCAAGGGATTAGATTTGGTCTTGTCATGTCATCCCAAGCAGTTTTACTTTTTTATACCTAAAAAGGATCTTTTCTGAAACAAAACAAAAGTTATAAAGGCAAATACAGCACAAATGCTTATTAACTAGCATCAGAGAGGGAGACACATCAGAGAGGGAGAGGGAAGACACATAAGAAAATCACAAAAGCAGCCTTTCAAGATTCACTTCTGTGATGAATAACAAAAGACCTGAAAGTTGAATGTTGTAGAATTATCAAAAGAACTTGGCTATTAAAGGTTACAGGTCTTAAAATGCCACCAGAATTATACCCGCACATCAAATGTGTTTTAGGATCGATAAGTAAGCGCCAGTTACTTCTGCGCACTGGTGTTCAAACTTCAGACTGGGCAGAGGACTAAAGAGCAGGTCAAGTCACAGTTGTGAACAAATCCTGAAGCTGCTACTTACCTTATCAGTAGAGATAAATTGCAACGGTTTTGGTGATGTACACTATGGTTTAGATCAATGAGCTAAACTAGACTATTAAAATGTTGCAGAAGTACTGTAAAATGACAGCCCTTGAATGTGCTGACAGAATTAACACATAACAGCTTCAAACAATGAAATAAAGAAAAAGACTTCCTAAAATAAACAATTTATTGAGGAAAGGCCTTTAGATTTCATCAAACAGCCTTTGCATAACAAATCAAGCTGGCCAATAAAAAAACAACAAAAAAAGGTAGAAGTTCACAGTCAGTGCACTCAACAAACAGGAGAGTAAAAACAAGGTCCAGAATACCTGATATAACACTAACCTTTGCTTTTTTTCGAACCTAGAAAGTTCAAAAATACTACATATTAACTTTACAGTTCTCAGTCATATGAGAAATGGAGGCGAAGGAACAAAAATAAGGTCATGGTCCATTATACAGTAGTAATGGCACTTTCACGGAAACATGCAGCTTCTTTGAACTCGTGGGCATCGTCCTGGGAGCAACGCCCACCAAAGGAAAATGAATGAGAGCAGCAGTAGAAGTGACGCTGGTCACCTGTGCAGTCTTCAGTCACGGAAACTTTTGAACTGTATCCTGGGTCTCAGCATAGTCTTTATGTAAATATTACATACAGTAGTGATTAAGAGATACTTCACCAGAGAACAGGAGGCCACGCATTGTGCATAACTTCATTCTTCATCTGTACACACCTGGGATGGGTTACAGTGACCGGGAGAAAACAAAAATAATCAAATCTACTGTGCACAGGTTCAATGAGGGCTCTGCTCTGCAGCTCTCTGTAAAGACAGCGCTGCTCATTCATTTACAGGTAGGTAGCCGTGTTGGTCTGCCGTAGTCGAAACAAAATAAAAAAAATCCTTCCAGTAGCACCTTAGAGACCAACTAAGTTAGTTCTTGGTATGAGCTTTCGTGTGCATGCACACTTCTTCAGATACCATCTGAAGATACCATCTGGTATCTGAAGAAGTGTGCATGCACACGAAAGCTCATACCAAGAACTAACTTAGTTGGTCTTTAAGGTGCTACTGGAAGGAAATTTTTTTGTTTTGACTATGGCAGACCAACATGGCTACCTATCTGTAACTGGTGCTATGGTATCAGGCTTTCCCAGCTCATAATAAAATAATAATAATAATAAAAGTAATAGTAATAGTATTTTACCAAGAATTAAGCATGTTAATTAAATGTTTGCAATAATGTTTCATTGAACTCAATCATAGTGGATAAAAAAATCACCAGAAATGCACTATAACCTAAAACAGACTAGGCTGGCATTAACACCCAGAGAAAAGGCAGCTAGCTCTGAAAGGGCACACACTGCTCCTCTTCCAGTACTTTCCCCCATTGTGGGAGGAAATGGAATACTTGCATAGGGTTGCTTTTCCAGACGTATACTGGTGTGAATACTCACTCCCGTGGGGGATTTAACAAGATACATTTTAACTGATTTCAGCATTATATATTTAAACCATCACAACTCACTCTGGGACCTCATGGTCAAGGATGGATAAGAAAATCCATTAATAATAATTTGTTCTTTTAAAACTTAAAATTGTTTTAGTAAGCACTCCATGTCTCTTCCTTCTCCTCTCCGGTTGGCTATCTGTAGTCTTTTAAAGGCACTAAACCCTCAGTAGAATTGTGAGAGAGGAAAGTGGGGACATCCTGGCTCCCCACCCCCACCCCTCCACACATAGGAAAAAGCCTCCAGGTAGAAAACCTTCTGTACTTGCACTGGCCAGGGATCCTACATGAGGACAGCATTTGTCCTCCAGCAGGAGGGTAGTGGGCTGAGCAAGTGAGATGTGACAGAATGGGTGAGGCCAGCAAATATCACATGATATTATCACATGTCTAAGTAGGGCTTAAAGGAAGATGGAAAGAGTCTGCTGTAGTTTTTCAAGCTCTCATGTGATTACAGTCATGTGAAGGAGATGGCAATGTTTTATGGCACTGCTCTCTAGATGGCATCCTTGAAGGCCCTCATGCAAACTGCTGTCCATGTGTTGGTGCTGAAGTACTGAAACACGAAACCTGTAATACCATGTGCATAGCCTCTCCACATGATCTAGGACCCTGGCCATTTTAGGGGTTTTAACTGTGTGGAGACACAAGGATATAGCAGACTCCCTGCTTCAGAGTATCAGATCCAGCAACTGCCTTGTGCTCCTGGCCAGTGCAATTGTAACCTGAAGAGAGATTCAGTTCTCTAACATCCCGATCCTATTCTTGATGGAAATTAGAACAAAACAAGGTAAACCAACCTTGACAAATGAATGGTCGAGGAGCTGGCTAGCTGTCCATCTCATCTTTGGCTCACTTTCCAGGCAGTGAGAAAGGAAGTCCTTTCCTTCTGGGCTTATCTTTTCTGGGATGGGAGGCTTATGGCCCATCCCTACTCTATACATTATCTGGAAGTTGTGCTCAAATTCATGCCAGGGCCTCTGCAACGAAGGAGGTGTATCAGTGTTGAAAGGGTAAGCTTGCAAATGAATTGATTTAACATAGGCTTGCTGCTGCATTTCTCCATGAGCAGCATAAAACCCTTGAGTAGCATACTGTGCAAGTTTCAATTCGGACTGCACTCAGGTCCTGCTTGTATGCTTCCCAATAGCATCTGGTTGGCCACGGTGAGAACAGGGTGCCAGACTAGATGGGCCTTTAGCCTGATCCAGAAGGGCTCCTCTTAGGATTTTAAACAAGTGCACAGTCTTATGGAGAAAAATTCTATCAGTATACACAGGAAGAGGAGTGGGGGGGGGGAGTGCCCCATCCCCGGCAGCACGGTCCCGGTAGGGTGCCATCACGACTGCCCCCACTTGCCCACACTGGGCACCACGCCCCTGCAGGCAGTGTGCCCCACCCCCAGGACACATGCCAGCCCCGCCCCACCTGCTCTCCGCCCCCCCCTGGTGCCGAAGTATAAAGCTCCGCCACTGTCAGTATATAGAAAATTAGCTACTTCCCTGTTCCATTAAATACATTAACACTCAACCTGCACATCAAGGAGCATTACATAACAACTATATGGACCTCTATCCATATAAATAATATGGGTATAATATGATACAGCTCTTTGCATAAATCCTACACACACACACACACACACACACACACACACACACACGATTACAGATTTACATTATCAAAAATGGGGAAACAAAACCCAAAATGAAATAGGATACAGAATAACACTCAAAGCAAAGAATGGCCATTCTGAAATGACAGAACCGTAGTGGATTACAACCTATTATTATCTTTCAAATACATTAGAGACCAGGGCATTCTGAAAAACATGTGTTCCAGCAATAAGTGAAAATTGTTGGGATACAATTACACAGCAGTAAAAGCCCCAATAAATTATACTCAGCAGATGGGGAAGAGGTTCTGCTTTCTATACTGCAGTTATCAGATGCTCAGAACCGAGAGTTTTCTGTATTTCTTGGCTCTGGTAATGGCAGCAAACAAAACATTCTGTCCCCAAAACATTTCCCTACAACTCAGAGATGGCTTAATACACATGCTGAATACAAAACGGGGCTTCAGTATTAGTTCAATTATTTTGAGTGCTTCTATCTTTGGACTTTCCTGCAGAGCACAGCATAGTGGATGTTTCACTAATACACAACATAAATGCAGTGGCTACATTCCAAACTGGGGGGAAATTTAACAGTCTAGTATCCTGTCCAGCCTGCCCTCCAAAACAGAAGCTCCTTCATAAATTATTAGTTTCTACACAGGAATTAAATCCGCGTTGATACTACCACCTGCTCTATGTATGTGGGGGCAGTCAAATATTTGTGCTTCCAGTCACACACAGTTAACATACAGGTATTTTACTGAAAGGAGAATGAAGACGAATATATGGAGCAGACTTGATTATGTTCTCTCCATTATGAGAAATTTCACAGATGGCATTGGATAACAAGTTTATTCACATCGCAGTTTATTAACCCAAAGTATCCACATCCAAAGCAGGCCTTTGTATGAGGAGAGCACACTAAGCAAATAAAACAGAGCTTTTATTTTATTATGCAAAATGAGTCCTTGTCCTCCTGCCTATATGACCTTTAATAGCAACACACACACACACACACACACACACACACACACACACAAACACAACAATCCCATGTACAATTCCTCAACAATTTTCTCTGTTTCAGCCACAGGTTTTTTAGACAAAGTTGGGCATCTTTTGCCCCCGGGCCCCCATGCATACAGAAACACTATTTCACACATATGGGTCACAGATTGTCCATATGTCTTTTAGACTACCATACAGCTTCATGAGTATTTGAGGTTGGCTTAATCTTGCACAATAACACTTACCTTCCCAGTGACCATCTCAATCACAACACAGCCTAGACTCCAGATATCTGCTGCACGCCCATGGCCTTCTCCTTTAGCTCTAGTGATCACTTCAGGAGCCATGTATGCTTTGAAACAACACAGATAATCACATCAGATTATGTAACAAAAGGAAGAAGAGTCTTCTCCAAATGGGATTCATCTGAGAAACCAAATCATGTCCAACAGAATAGTAAGTTACCCCTAAGTTTTGTCTTGCTGGCAAGCACAAATTGATTATTTGATCATCAGCTCCCTGTTACAATGTGTTAAATGCACGTAGTCAATACTTTAAAAATATTTTCACAAGTTTAATACGAATCACCTCCAGATATTTTCTGCTAAACTAAAGAGTTACACACCCCAGTTTTGTACTTGCCCCAAGCAATGGAAAATTGCAAAACTGTGGTTATGCTGGACTGCTACAGAACCAGAAATCCACATCTTTAAAATTCTCTTACACTAAGCAGCCGACAATAAGAATTTATGTCAACTTTAAACCGATGCCTACAAAACCAGATTTGTAGTTTAAAACTGATAGACATAATCAAATTATTTACTTGTGCAACCATTGATATAAAATTCTTTAGCCAATACCATTCATCTTTTTCAAAAACAAATAATGTTTCACATATAATTTGTTCCCTGTGCTCTGACTAGAGAGGAATAAACGTTTCATTAGTCTTCTGTTGCAGAGCAAGTGCGAAATGAGCTCCCAAGGTAAAGTCATTCTGCAAATTATTTAAAGATTTTGAAATACAACTAGTGCTGTCTAGAATGTCTAGAAAGTTTTAGGAATAGAATTCATTTTTAGGAATAGATCTTTTAAAAATTAAATGTCCAAAGTGCATCACACACTCTCTGTTTTCATGACTAACAAACTGGTATTCTCATCCCAGGGTATGGGATGGGTGAGGGGGCTGGAAGGGGCATGAAATCAGACACACCCACACAGTGATTTGTTTTTGCATTTTAATAATGTAAAGCACATCTGATCCTTTTTGTAAATGTTAACTTTGAAGCAAGACAAGTCAGACTCAGAGCTGCCTATACTGACTGGCAGCGATTCCTCAGAGCCTCAAGTCAAGAGGTTTGTTCCCATACACAAGGGAATGTGTGCCAGTTGAAATGAATGGGTAAGCCAGCATGGGTAAGGCTAGGCACCTGACTATCAATGTGAACATCGGAGCTCACGTGCCCATAGCAAAACAATGCATCAGAGCCATTATCTACAATAACACATTTCATTGGTTTTAGTCAGTACACACAAGGAAACTTCCTTGGCATGTTCTCTATTACCTGCAGTCCCCAAAGTACTATTCACTTCGCCAGGCATCGTCTGTGTATTATTCTTTAATTTTACTGAGCAGCCAAAGTCTCCCAGCTTAATCAGCCCCGATGAAGTAAGAAATATGTTTGCTCCTGAAAGGGAGGGGGGAAGAGTGATTGATTCTTAAATAAAAAATTAGACAGGATTTAAAACCCAAAGGAGACAGTTTATTATAGAGTGATCACCCTAATTACTGGTCTGGAGGTCTTGCTAGACAACCAGGCATAGATACAGTGGTACCTCGGGTTAAGTACTTAATTCATTCCGGAGCTCCGTTCTTAACCTGAAACTATTCTTGACCACTTTAGCTAATGGGGCCTCCTGGTGCCGCCGCACCGCCGGAGCACAATTTCTGTTCTCATCCTAAAGCAAAGTTCCTAACCCGAGGTACTATTTCTGGGTTAGCGGAGTCTGGAACCTGAAGCGTATGTAACCTGAAGCGTATGTAACCCGAGGTACCACTGTATCTACTTACAACTTGTGGAAACAGAAAAACTTTATTTTAGGTCTAAAAGAGTCTTGCACATAACCAGGAGCTGGGAGATACCCACTTCTTTGATTCATTTGCCAAAGCCTTTTTCCATAATCCAGCACACATCAACTCCCCAAACATGGAGGGATCTATTATTACACCTCCCCCCACTCAGCACCATTTTTCTAAGGGAGGAACAAGAAAGAGAAGCTGCCACTAGGACTGCAGTTTCTCTATCCTACAAAACGCTAAACAGCATCTAATCTCTGTTTCCATCAACTCACCCTTAAAGCCTTTAGCTGAGATGGAGAAAGAACCTCAGCCCCCAAGCAGTCTAACTAGCGTTGCTATGAGAACTGAACATGGCCCTGTGGTCTTTTCCCTCATCCCTACCAGACAGCCAGACAGGAAGCATTCAGGCAGCTCTCCCTGACTGCCAGGGCAAATGCAGCAAGCTAGACTGACCTGAGTTCAGCTAGCTCCCAATTTCCTTTTTCTCCTTCTACAATGGAGACATGTATAGGAAAGTGGGGGTCGGTCCAATAGTCAGGACACATCCTTCCAAATGGAGATGAGAGCACAAGAGCTCCCCTGTAGAGGCAATATGTGGGACTGTTCCCTCTAGGAAGGATAAGAGGTGCAGGCCAGCATGCTGTGTTTAGAGTCGAGAAGCAGCTCCTCACACTGCAAATGGATGCACAGTGGGCTGTCTCAGCAACTCTTCCCCAAGCACGGGCCTATTTTCAAGCCCCTGCCCAAACTCCACAACTAGAGGCCAAGCAGCTTGTCGGACCTATGACTCATACCATCATTTGGCACTTTGGTACACACAAAGCAAGCCATTTGGGAAACACTTTCATGGGATAACACTGACCTGATAAAGGAATTTCATTCCAATCCTCAGTTTATGATTGGCAGTGTTAAAACTCTGGCCCTAATGGTGACTTGGATTCCAAATGATGAAATGTAAAGGCTAATCAAAGCTATGTAGGCAAGAACAGCTGCCTGTTGGTTATATTCTTTTTCAATGCCCAACCTCCTAAAATCTGAAAAGATACTGGTTTATTCATATACTTTTCTTTTATGTATGCTTATGCACAGTTGGGAATAGGTGTCTTGGAGCTTGCCTAACCCCCAGGATCCCACTAGGATCCAGTGGAGGATTCCCCCGGAGTACAGAGGTGGGGTAGCATTTTTTCACAGATCTCTCCCCTCAACTAGTCACCCTCCAATATTCTCCTGGGCCACCTCTAACCCTCCAGAGCAGATTTCAACAACTCAAGGGGCGGTGGCTACCAACTGCAGAAACCACCACCAGTAATACATTCTGGTCCCAGAAAATAAGATTCTGGAAGCACTAATCCAGCAGGAAAAGGGTGACATACAGTGGTACCTCGGGTTAAGTACTTAATTCGTTCCGGAGCTCCGTTCTTAACCTGAAACTATTCTTAACCACTTTAGCTAATGGGGCCTCCTGGTGCCGCTGCGTAGCCGGAGGACGATTTCTGTTCTCATCCTGAAGCAAAGTTCTTAACTCGAGGTACTATTTCTGGATTAGCGGAGTCTATATCCTGAAGTGTATGTAACCCGAGGTACCACTGTAACTGATTGTAGAATGTTTGAACTGTTTTAGAATGTTTATTTATTTATTATTTATTTATTTAAATTATAGGTGTGTTTGCTACTGCAGGCTCCTCTGGGAGGAAAAGCAGAATATGCATGAAATCATAGAATTGTAGCGCTGGAAGGGATCCCAAGGTTCATTTTGTCCAACCCCCTGAAATGGGGGAAATGAAATAAAGAAAGTTGGGGCAATCTCATTAACATGGGGTTTGCATAGCTTTATATCCCCATGTTTTGTTATATTCCCAAAGTTTGGTTTTTAAATGCAAACCTGCAGATCAGCCCAGAGCAAAAAAGGAAATGAAAGAATTCAAAAGTGCTGCTTACCTTTGATGTCCCGGTGCACTATACCATGTTCGTGCAGCACATTGATGGCCGTTGTGATCTGCTTAGTGTAAAGCCTAATGACATGCTCCTGGAGGCCCAGCCTTGACACTTCCTCTAGAGTTCCCTCATCACAGTATTCCATGAAGATGTACATTTCTTCCTATAGTTGGGGAGCAAAGAAAGGCATCTGGTTTCATTGCATCTTCTGTATGCAGAGTAAGAGTCTTTCAAATATTCATGTTTCTGTAAGCTACTGTTATATTGTGATTTTGTCTGCAATGATAGCTGCACAGCACAGTACCTTGTCCCAGATGGGTTCTATACAGGCAACAGCTGGTAAGGGGGGAAATGGCAACTGTCTGCTGTGGTGGGCTATGAAGATGGTTGCTAAGCATACCAGACAAAAGAAGTTTGGGCCACCATACCTAATGAAAGAATGATGCTTTTATCTCATACAACATCCATAAGACTATCTATGCTGCAACATAAAATATGCAGGGCCAGTGTAGACATGGTGTGATATCCATTTCACAGTAGGATCAGACTTTGTAGATTATCGAGTTCACCCGCTGCCTAATGCAGGAATCTTGCAACAAAAGCATCCCTGATAGATGCCGTTCCAGGCTCCACTAAAATACTTCTGCTGGTTTGGAAAACCACCTCCCCAAAACACTCTGTCCTATTGCTTAATCTCTCTTAAAATAAGTTTCTGCTAAGGTTTAACCAAAATCTGCTTCCTTGCAATTTCCACACCAGTCTTGTACCTGGTTGGTGTGGAGCTCACTTTGGTACTGCTAATGCAGTGGTTTGACTGCACTCCATCGTCTCTCGAGACAGACGGATGCCAACAAACTTCTAGTCCTACTCTCTGAAGCAGACTGCAGAACAAGTTTGTTCTGCATCTAAACTGCCACCCACTTCATGCTGCTGTTTGCTGTGGGTACCCACACTGTACCCGTATCCCCACCTTCAGCAGCTTCGGAGAGGAGGGATTTCAGTTAGGGCCATCTCTGCTCAGCCTCAATCCCAAACTGAAGCCACTCCAGCTACTCCTTTTAAGCACATAAAAAGATACTGAGAAGCTGGAGTATGACGCTTCCATATCACACCCAGTTATGATTCTTAAATAGGAAGGGTATTATTCAGCTCAGAGTAGACCCACTGAAGTTAATGGACATGATTCACTTAGGTTCATGGATATCCCTGAGTTTACTCTGACTAGACTTAGCTGAAAACATCCCCAAATATGGTTCTGAAATGTATCACACATCCACTGTTTCCACTGACCATGTACAGATGTGATGAAATGCAACATAATATTAACGTGGCATGTAAAGGGGGGCCCAAAGGTTCTGTGTGTTCCTACCAATTAAACTGATTAAAGTTTGCGGACCTAACTTATTTGTGTGTGTCAGCGACTGAGGTTTGCTTACCCTGTGGAGTTCAACACCAAAGTACCGAACCAGGTTAGGGTGCTTAATGCCTTCAAAAATTTTCAATTCATCTGCTGTTTCTTTGATAGTTTTGTGATCATTTGGTTGAAATCTTATCTGAAAAAACAGTGATTTTTAAAATTAACGTTGCTGCTAATACAAAGCAGAAAATAGAAAAATTCAGTGTGTTTTATTAGTCTAGTACTTACTTCTTTCATGGCCATCAGTTCACCAGTGTCAACACTGATGCAGGTATACACTTTCCCATATTGACCTTCTCCTGCAGAATTGTAAGAATAATAACAGTGTAAGCAGCCTGGACATATTGCTCACGATTCTGCCAGTATGAACAATGACTCCTGTAAATATGTGTATGGATCCTCAATGTAACTCTTCTATGTTCATCCTCTAATGGTATTAATTGAAACTGAGGCTTTAGGCAAGTAGTGTTTAAATTGCTAGAACTTCCATACAGAGAAAGCTGCTTGGGCAAAGTCCCCTCTAGGTCATTTCAGAAGAACCTCCTTTGTAACAAATGCAAATTTGTACACACATCACTGAGTACACGAGTAAAATTTTCAACTGATTCCATCCATAAACTACAACAAGACTGTGATTACATAGAAATGGAAGACCAGGTGATGCACACACATATATCCTCCTTCACAAAGATGATCATGCGTTTGGGGTGGGGAAAAGGGCAATCAGCCCAAGTGCTTCTCCATATACTACTGCACTGACATACTCAGCAGATGCTATCTTCAACAACAGTGCATTGAATATGCTGCTTGGGTTTCATGTATTGTAAAATAAACTGCAATTAGGAATACAGTTTACTGAAAAGCAGCTTACCAGAAACTTACCGATTTTGTTTCCTCTCTGCCACTTAAAAGTCACCTTTCTCAAGCCTACATGCATGACGTTATCGTAAGATTTGGGAGTGTTGCAAACTTGGCCAATAATATTTTTCTGCCTCATTTCTCGGTACCTCTTTTCTTCAAACAGCTGGACAGATTTCTGAACTGCCTCCATAGGTCCCTGCCTGGAAGCAGTGTCTAGGAATTAAGAAAGAAAGGGGGAAATCTTGAACAAGTCCTGTTATTGCAATTTCAATCCCTGGAATCTCCAGTTAAAAGGAAAACAGGCTGTAGAGCTGTCAGATCTCTGCCTGAAATCTCAATGAGTTGCTGCGAATCAGACAGTCAGTAGAGGGCTAACACAAGACAGCATCATACATGCGTGACTGTCTGGCATCAGCCAAACTTATCAACCTCAGCAGCAGTTAGAGAATGACTTTTAGACAAAAAAAAAGCAAGCAGACTATAGAGAACCATTACTATATGAGTTTAAGATATGGTAAGCTGCAATGCTGATAAAACTCATAAGTCATTCTTTGTACACTTTAAATTTAGGCCATGAATGAGAATAGACAGGAACAAGTATTTACAGTGGTACCTCAGGTTACATACGCTTCAGGTTACAGACTCTGCTAACCCAGAAATATTACCTCGGGTTAAGAACTTTGCTTCAGGATGAGAACAGAAATCGTGCTCCGGCGGCGCGGCGGCAGCAGGAGGCCCCATTAGCTAAAGTGGTGCTTCAAGTTAAGAACAGTTTCAGGTTAAGTACAGACCTCCGGAACAAATTAAGTACTTAACCGGAGGTACCACTGTATTGTCATCTCCTGCTAACCTTTTGCCATGCATGACTGAGGGGTTATGGTGCAGCAACTGTACCGCCTTGGTTTCATGTGAAAAGGCATTTTCATCTTTGGGTTAGTTTGGTGCTTCTTGAAATGATTCAGTAAATGCCATAACTTTCTGAATCCTCCACCAGAATAAGAGCTGTCAATGGCTGTCAAGTTTAAGTTTTGCACCAATATGCACATTTGTGTATACTAACAGAAGTACATACATACATACATACATACATACATACATACATACATACATACAATTTTATTGGTTTTTGCACATGTTTTCCAAAAGTAACATCCCATCTTATACAACATAACAAACCTTTGGCTATCACAGCCTAGGATGTCCGTCAACCTCGACTAATGGTTTTCTAACTTTCTATTTGATTTTGCATTTTAATAGTTATTGCTATAAAATCCAAATCTTAAATAAACTCCTTTTTAGTCCTTTTTCGCAATAATTCATATAGTTCTCCTTACAAAACTTCTTGCAACCCTACAAGCCATGTACTAACAGAAATACAAGTCCATTTACCAGGAAGATATAGTTTGGCGAGAGCTTACAGCAAAACCAACTGGCATTGAGGGCACTCCTAAAAATCATACCTAGCATTAATGGCAAAACAGAACACAGCTAAGTAGCTAACTCTTATCTTTACCTTTGGTCTGACTGATAAGAGTCCGAAGCTCCCAACTTCTTCGGGCTGATCCACTTGAGTCTCCTTTTGGATAAGTAGGCTCTGTGAAAACAAAATGCTTTAAGAAACTGATGGCACTGATATAGAGCAGAAAACTGATTTAGTTTTTTTACCCACTGCTTAGCACTGGTTCCTGTTGATGTTAGGATATGAAGATGGTTCAAACTATTATTAGGGCCCCACGGTAGTATAAGCTATTTACATAAACACAGAGATTGACTGCATACTCTTTAGAGACTATTTAGTTGCAAGGGTAGAAACAAGCCCCATCTGTTTTGGTGGAGGAGGAAGGGGCCGGTGCCATAAAAACGGGCTGGGTTGCCCCATGCAATGCCTTTTAGTAGCCCCCAGTGTCCTTGGAGGCACTGCTCCTGTGGGTCAGAAAGCTATCAGAAATAGTGTTACATGGCACCACAGACTACTGATGCCTCCCCACCTCAAGCAGAAGGAACCTCTTGGATGCATGAATTTAAGATGGATGGGAGGGGGGAGAGAGGAACTGACGAGATAATGCTATAAAGCATTCATTCTATAGAAATTGAAGGTTATACACACAAAAACAACTGTGCACAGGAATATGATTAAATGTAGAAAAACCAAAAAGTGAAATCCAAAATTATTGTCTGAAATAAACTGAAAAGAGTGTCAAAACCTGAAATGTTCTAGGTTCCCATTAGAATCACAGAATTGTAGATTTGGAAGGGTTAATAATCAAAAAGTTAGGTCTGGAATGGACAATAACCTGATTAGTCATAATGAAGCCGTAAAAATAAGGGCAATTTCTCATTTTATATTTATGGCTAGCTTTCAATAACAGAGTCTGCTTCCTACATGTTGATATTTCAGTATCAATTTGTAAGAGATTTGTAGGGGTTGGTCCTAATTATGGAGCGCAGCCTTCAAAGTAGTGGTGCCTCTATTTATTCCACAAGCGTAGTCTCGGCAGGAATCCTGCCTGGTTTCATCACTTGTTGCCTTTCATCATTCAGTTAATGCCCTCTTTGATCATCAGAGCAGTTAATTAGCAGGTTAGCTGATCACTTTCCAGACTTACAATTCCTCATTTTACTTACTGTTAGTGGGGCATAAATGATGCAAACAACTACATTAAATTACAATAGCAGATCTGCTACGAAAAGTGCTCTACCATAAGGCATAATAAAGATAGATCCTAATCTGCCAATAGATTCACACCTACAGTATTTGGGAATGAGAAGGTCAAACTGATAATTCAGTAGAAGAACCTGGCCTTGAAATAAAATGGTTGTTTGTTGGCCTTGAAATAAAAAGGTTGTTTGTTGGCCTTGAAATAAAATGGTTGTTTGTTTTAGGGAGAAATGCATAAACAATTTGGCAGGGGGAAGCATTACAATTTAGACAGCAATCACCTTCACGTTCTTCAGTGGGACTTGAGTGGCGGCTTAATGATCTAAACTGCAGTTCAGCAGCAATTGAAGCCAGTCTATCATTTTCAGGGACGCTGGAGCCTCTGTTTAAAAGAACACACACTGCTGCTGTCGTAATTAGCACTTTTACTCCCCGCCCCCCCCAACAATTTTCTAAAAGCAGAAAGCTTAAATAAAGTGGAAATAGCCATGATTCTGTATGTTAATGAAAGCCACATACTAAGAAAGCAAACTAAATGTTTATAGTCTAGATCTGCATCCTGGTTAAAGAGAGAGAGAGGAATCCCCAAATATGATTGTTCTCAAAAAAAAAAAGCTGCTACTAATATTTGAGAGGGGTAAATGCAATGGCACCAGTACATGCAAATGTACCATAAGGCAACATTTACATTTGATCATAGAGTCACGGAACTGTGAAGCTGGAAGGGACCTTGAAGGTCATCTAGTCAATGCAGGAATCATCGTGAAGCAGGGAAGGGGGAACACTTGTGGAGGCGCCAGATGTCGCTGGTCTACAATAAACCAGGCAACAATCCTGTTAGATCAAAGGAGCTTGTCCACTAGAAGTAGTTCATTTTTTAAAAAAATGGAGCCATCTTACATATCCAAACACATCAGCAGCAATTGGAAGGAATGGCAGGGCAGTATACATTTCAAAGGTATACATATTTATGCATACAGGTGTATACATACATATGTATATATTAATGGGAGAAAGAAAGAGCCTGTGTCAAGTCGTAATGCTATACCTTTGAAAATCTAATTTAAAATGGGTCTCATCCAACTAGACCATGCTCAGAATAAATCCACTGAAACCAATGGATTTCAATGGGTCTTCTCAAAGCATGGCTCAGATGTATTCAACCCAATGTCCAGAGAAACAAATAAAATTAAAGATGACATTATCAATGTATCAGACACAGTTGCTTTGCTTTTGCTGGGTTTTCTCTTTATCTGAAATATGGGGTACTCAAAAAGAACAAATGAAGTATGGTAGCATTTGTGCACTGCAAGTTGTTCAATGTGCCAAAGAAACATCTTATGGTGGATTTGTCACCAGTGTAACTCTTCTTGGAAGGTTTCACTACTCACTCTATATGCCCATGGGTAGAATTTTATGAAATTAAGAGAGGTGTACATATTATAGGTTCTCTGTTAAGTATTAGTTCAGTCACACCTAACTACTATAAAGTTGCAAAGGAACAGAGGAAATGAACTGCATGCATTAATGGTTCTAAAATAAAACTAAATAAAAAATTGTTCTCAAGCATGCATGGTAAAAAAAGAGATCTTTTTAAAATGGATAAACATAGAACGTGCGCTTAAAAAAAAATCTCACACTTTTAGAAGAAACAAGATAATCACCAGGAGCATATAATGGAACCATGATGAACTACTAGGATCTAATTGCAAGCAGTTTATATGAGTGATGTGGACAGGAATGAATCTGCTATGTTGTGGAGCTACCTGATATCATTTGTACTGCTGACAGGTGGTTTTGGCTGAGTTGAGTCACCACCGACGGGAGTGGGGCGACTAAGAGCAGGGCTGCAATGGTTCCGTACATCACATGGGACATTCCTTGTGCTGCAGTGAGAAGAAAAGCTTCAGGAAAAGACTAAAAATAGAGATTTTTACTGGATTCTTAAAACACGGTGACTCAAAACAGTAGTCTGAAAAAATCTTGTGAAAAGTTTGTTTTTTTAAAAAAAAAACCTGTAAAATGATTTGAGCTCTAAGTAGTTTCCAGTTTGCACTATAAAGTTATACTTGCAACTGAGGACCTAGATTGTTTTCAGCAAGCAAAAGGAGATCCATTTATAAATGTGGAGTACTGAAAACAAATTTGTAAACAAAAAGTGTAGTGAGTACAAATACTGTAGCAGCAGGCATACACTACTCTTAAGCTATTTGGGCTCACATGCTCTGTTTCCTCACTTCTCCTTTTGCAGAGCCCCACTTTTGATTAAACATGGCTTGCCCTTTTGCCGAGACCTGGAACTGTATTTAATCTTAAATACAGTGGTACCTTAGTTCTCGAACGTCTTCGTTGACGAACATTTCGAAAACCCGGAAGTAAATGCTTCCATTTTCAAGCGTGCCTTGGAAGTGAAACGGCTTCCGCTGCGTGTTTTTCAGTTTTCTCAATTGGATTTGCAGACAGCCCTTTGTGACTCAGTTTTCGAACATTTCAGAACTTAAACTGTCTTCCAGAATGGGTTACGTTTGAGAACCGAGGTACCACTGTTTAAACAAGCCAGTTATGCAAAAGCAGAAGCTTCCAATGTCATTGCAATTTGCAAGGGGAGAGAAGAGGAGAGAAGCATGTAAATCTGAAATCTGCTGAGGCTGGCTCCAGCGTGATTTAGTGTGATGTGTGCAAATGCTGTCTCCGCATGATGGCTTTGTATAGTAATTCTTATAGTATATCTATTTTTTGTATGTGTGAAGTGACAACGTCCATAGACAAGTTGATGTGGAAACCCTCTAATTTCCAAGATGCAGAAATGCCACCATATTCAGCTAACTTTCATAATCTACACTTAACAGAAGCAGCAACACCACAGGGATTTGCATGCACATACATGCATGTTTAAAAAACCAGAAGAGAAAGCAGCACAACAGAAGCTTCATTTTCTGCATCTCAGTTGTCTGAGGGTCTTAATTAAACTGTTTTTAAAAATCAGTAACATTATTGCTAGAGCTACCACTAATTTGTCATCAATAGCCAAGTTTCCATTTTTTGTATATTATAGATCTAGGAAGGTCCACCTGTTTGGGGGTTAATACTGTTGTTTTGCAATCTTTTGAGGAGAAGGAAAAGAAATAGTCAGCAAGAAAATGAGGGGGGGGGAAGGTTCAAGTGAAGCTTCAAGAAACTGTAGGATAGGACTGTGGTGGACAGAGATGGGGAGAAAGAGCTGCCTTGCTCTTGCTGCTTTTTATAACTCACACATACACACACAAAACAAACCTCTAGCTCCAGCACTGTAGTAGCATATTACTGAATCACATATCATGGAGAACAGAAGAAAGCAATAAATAATAATAAAATTCAGAAAGTTGTTCAGATATAGAGGAGAAAGGCTATGTCACTTATCAAAATCGTGTTACAGAGAAGCAATGACATTCTTCACAGAAACAATAAGGAAAATTACTGAGGGGTTTTATGCATTTTTTCAAAGGGGAGAAATTATCATGGGCTTGGCACATAGGAATTTTTTTTATCTCCTTTGGATAAAGGCAGACAGCAAGGCTCAAATGGTAAAGTTGCTTGAACAACTTCAGAAACACCAGTTTCCTCTAGAATACAAGCAGTAAGGATCTGGATAAGCTTTTAATACCTGAACCCTTCAGGTGTTGGGATGATGAGATGAGGATTTGGGGGATCACTATGGCATCGAGGTACTTTCACAGGACGGGGACTATTCCGATGAATAGCTACAAGCAGAAAGAGGCAGAGGGAGGGCATTCAGATGATTGAAGAGAACAGTCAACACATGCATGTCACATTTGATGCAGGATCATTGTAATGGAGGTCCAGTTCATGCAATTTGTTTGAAGTGGAAGAAACTGGGATGAAATCGACCCAGAGAGATTTTCTCAAATAGCAACTGATGTGGCTCACTGTGCATTCAGATTTGCCTGCCAGCCCATGAGAAGCAGACTTAAGAAATTGGTCAGCCCAATGTATATGCAGGCTAGTAGCCAGGAGATGTAGTGGGCTATGGAAAAGCAAGCACTAGTAAGTAAGCTATTCCTATTTATATGTCATTTAGCGTACAAATAGTTAAGAAAATGTGTGTGTGTGTGTGTGTGTGTCTGTGTAATATTTTGCAAAAGTACAAAGGCTTCCTTAAGCCACAAGACAACTCCCAATTTATGAGACTTGCTCTGTATATTTAAATATTTAGCTTGACTACAGATATATTCTTTCATAATTAATCTGGACTTGTTTGGACTGAAGTTGTTCACTCTTCCAAGTGCATCTTTGATGTTCAAGCAAAACACGGATTTGAGTTTTCTTCTTTTCCTCCTCAAGTACTGCCAATATTTCTTCAATATACTCCTAATGGAGTATAATAATGCCATTATTTCTTCAATTTGTCCTAATGGACAAAGGTCCATTAGGAGCCATTCCAGCTCAACCACAATAAGCAAGAAAGATCCTAACCTGGTATCAACAGAACACTTCTAGTCATTTTAATGTTGTCACTTTATAGCTGTACCTGCCATGGTTGTTGATCTCTCAACATAAGCAACTCCCTTGTTTATACATTTTATGCAGTGAAAGGCATGCTAATTGTGGAGGACACACTCTATATACAACAAGACTCCACATTGGCTTGCAGGCCTCTCTAGTTCATGCAGGCCTGCACACCTCGTGCCCCTCCCGGCACAATGTAGCCCACCAGTTTCACAGGAGGCCCACCAATGGTTTGATCAGTCTTGTTTTTGTTCTTTGCCACCAACAATGTGTGCAGGGCTAAGTTGAAGAATCTCAAGGAAAGCTATTCAATTTCTGCTATTAGTATGAACTTCACTTAATGCAAAGTATTCTGTATAAGGTTATTTCCCATATAGATCCAGTTTGTTCACCACTGTTTTGTGAGCGTGGTCACACGTGCCTTAGCTTGGATTACTATTACATGCTCTACATGGGGCTACCTTTAAGGAGGGCTCAGAAACTTCAGTTGCTGTAGAAAGCATCTATAAGGTTGTTGATTGAAGCCAATTGTCAGCAGCCTGTGATTCCACTATTGTACTATACCAGGCATAGGCACACCCCCCCGAAGTTTTGGGACTACAACTCCCATCATCCCTAGTTAACAGGACCAGTGGTCAGGGATGATGGGAATTGTAGTCCCAAAACATCTGGAGGGCCAAGTTTGCCTATGCCTGTACTATACTCACTGGTGTCCTGTTCATTCCTGGGCCCAATCCAAAGTGCTGGTTTCTACTTTTAAAGTTAAGCGGTTTAAGTGCCAGGACACCTAAAGGACCACCTATTATTTATTTATTCTTTTTCTGCCTTTCTTCCTCTAAGCAGCACACAGCAGCACATGTGCATTTCGTAAACAATCTCCCATCCACACACTGACAAGATCCAGGCCTGCTTAAGCTTCAGCAAGGCCTCTTGTCCCATCAGAACATGCCCTGGGACCACCATGCTCACTGAAGTCATCTGAACAGGAACTGCCAATTCCTGAGGCTCAGGAAGGAACATGTGGTGGGAACATGTGATGAGACTTAATTAGCTGCTGTGCTCATGCTTTGGAATGCTGTGCCTTGAGAAGAGTTATCTGGCCACCTCACCTCCCTGATGTCATTCCAAGCCAAACTGAAAACCTGTCTGTTCTAGTAGGCCAAGATGGATTATCTGCTGCTTCTTATATTTTAGAGGGGGTTTAAAAACTGCATTCTTTATTGTAGAGATGGGGAAACACTGGTCCTTTACAGGTTGTTAAGACTCCCAACTCCCATCAACCACAACCAGCATGACTAATGGTCAAGGATGATGGAAGCTGCAGTCTAATAACGCCCTGAGAGTCTCAGGTTCCCCATTCCTGGTGATTTATTGTCATCATTTTGTGAAGACAGGAGGCCGACATACTGAGTTGGATGACTGGATGATCCTTGTTTTTATTGTGACTCTTGTGTTTTATATTTACACATTCAATTCACTTACAACGACATGTTTCTATTTCTACAAACTACAGGTGTAAAGTTCCAGAGGAAGAGACTGTGTAGCTGCTGCCTTACCAAGGTACAAACCTGTAACAGGACTATGAGGCTTTCCAATTACATGGCCAATACATTCGTTCATCAATGCCTGCAAACTCTGGAAGATAGAAAATTAACATCACTGCAACAATAAATACCGTGTTTTTCTAATAAGCACCTGCAGTATCTTTAACAAATTGAAATGTATAACTTAGGAACATATATTATTCAAGAAGTATGAATAAAATGAACCACCAGCAAAACAGCCCTTATCTGGTCTCAAATGCAGCCAATAGTGTTTGTTAACTTAAAATGTGAGAGTGGTTAATGACATACCAAAAAGTCATCTTCAGGAAGAGCTGAAATAAATGCTGGCTCAATGGCTTGAAGGAAATCAAAACCTTGTGTTGCCCACCTGTTGTGCAGAAAGAAGTTACTGGTTAACCAGGAGTACTTATATAAGCAGCTCTATTTATTTAGAGAAAAACAACCTCTGTTGCCATGCTACACAAAAATATTGCCTTTCTAAACACTATGCAAATCTAAAACAATGCCTACTCAAGACTCTGTTCCCTGAAGCTATGTTTTTATGGCTATGCATGGGAAAGAACACTGTAATCCCAACACCCTTAAGATGGGTTTCAACACAGCACTAGGTGGGACATGTATTCATGGAATGAGGTCCATTGGCACAACAGGACTTCCCCCCTCCTCCATGTGCCTCCTAAACCTATTTTGGGGGTTTCCAAAACCTTCCAGAGCAGATTTAGGGAGCATGGGGGGAGGGGAAGTCTACTGACTCCTGATCTAGATGACAACCCTGTTTCCCTGCAGACATTTAGTATGTCCACAATGCAAAGTCTGGCCAAACTCTGCAACATCTCCAGTCGTGACAATTATCTTTTCAAATTAGTGACAACAAAGGAAATAATGGAAGTGTATGCTATGTAGAAAAGGATGTACACCTAGTAAGGACAGCCAAAATGCTTGGGAACCCACAATTAACCGTAACCAAATTGCCATGACTTTCAGGTACTTAGTGAATTATAAGAGAATCCTTGGAGGCTGAGTGCAGCTCTTGATGCAGGCAATGGGCAGAGGATTATATTCTAAGTCATCCTGAATATTTACTATAGCATGCATTCCCCATACTGTAATTTTAAAAATCAAGTCTAATTAAACTGTGTAACAAACCTTAATTCTAGCCTTGTTTTCTAATCATGAGAGTCACATTTATCTGAAAACTCTTAAATGACTGGTGCCTTGGTTTACCTCAAATATCTTATTCTTGTACCCATGTTGTGGTATTTAGCATTAATATAATCTTCAAAGTCATCAAGGCAGCAACCTTGCTCTTTGTTTAAAAATGACAAGTTCCCATAAAACAGAAAGGAGGAAAATCGAAAATAGTTATTTCTCAATCATTACCTTGGTCTAGTACCTCGGCCACTCTCACACTTAGTAAGGACATAATTCATCCACTTTCTTGCAAAACTGATATACTGGTCTCCAATTTTCTGTCTGAATACCCCAGACATCAGACGGATGGCTTCTTTGTGGTACTGCAATATATTAAAATCACCTGTCAAGGCTTTGAAATAAATATTGCCATTTTCAACTGCTACAACAATGTTTCTTAAACTTCAAATTTCTGCATCTGGATTTACAAATTTTCCAATAATCAAACTCAAAATTAATAATAGGTACAACATAAACACACTGTAGGTGGTATCCAACCAAGTAGTTCATTAACACAAGGACTTCTGGCTGTGCAATGGATGTTCCCCTCCCTCCCTTTGTGTTCCCCCATCTCCCCTAAATCTTGTTGACAGAGAGAGGAGAGATCCACTGTGCAAATGGAAATCATTGTGCAAATGGAACTACTTTGTTAAGATACCACCCTGTGAAAAAAGCAAGAGAATAGCATGGTATGTCTCTGTAACACCTTGCATACAAACTTGCTGATAACCAATGCAATACAAAACTGCAGCTATGCATAAATAAAAAGGCTGTTGGGTTAAAACTCCCTGGAGCCTTTCATACATAAGAAAAGGAAACCTAGTAGGGAACACTGCTATAACAGCAGCCCTTGACAAAAGGAGAAGAGCTGTGATGGGTCTAATCTTGACCTGAGCAAATTGTCTTCTTCTATTTTCTTATGTGCTGTGCTTGCTACACAGCCTCCAATGTTTCATAACTCAAACAAAACAAGCATTCTTATAATGGGAAATATATATTGTTTTTATTTTTCTGTGCATTTTTGTTCTTTTGCATAAAATGTCAAGCGGAAGAGTGCTATTGCACTCATGTCTTGCTTGTGGACTTCTCATCTGGTTGGCCCCTGTAAGAATGGAATACTAGGCTAGACGAACCCTTAGGTCTGATTCTAAACATTCTGCTACTATTAGCTACACAACGCTATTTCTCCGAAGTGAAAAGTGATTACCCAATCAAAAGGCTGCTTAAAAAAAATGACCCATTTAAAAATTCATTTCGAAGAAACAAAATTAAAGCCTTCCACTTGGGAAAAAATAGGCAAAACTTTTCTCTTGAACCAACCTCAAAACCAAAGTTGTAACACTGAATCATGGCTTCCCGATAATATTGCTGCAGGGTGGCAGATTCCGATTCATCAACCTCAGCATCAAATTCAGATGTGAACATGCGATCAACTCTGTCAATCGCACTGCTTATCTTATTGCAAAGCTGTAATGCGTCACTCTGGAAAACAGGACAAATATTTGCTGAAATATTATTTGTGTATTTAATATTTGTATTCTGCTTTTCAAATAGCAAATGCTGGGCTCAAAGAGTCTCACAGCAATCATAATAGCATTTAAAAACAACAAACATTGCAATATCTATAATATCATATACAACAGCATATAAAGCAAACAACAAATTCATCAAAACCATTAACTCACAGTTAATTGATACTTCTTAATCATGTAATACATGGTTCTACAGGAACTTTATGACAATACTCAATGGCTACTTCTCGCTATATCATGGGGTACCTTAGGCTGCAATCCTATACCTATATACCTGGCAGTAAGTCCCATTGAACTCAGTGGTACTTGCATCAGAGTAGACATATATAGGATTGCACTGTTAAAAAATAAAATGTGATTTTTACGTAAGAGCCAACTTCATCAAAAGTGTGATTAAGATTCTTCAAGTGCATATACCCAACCACTATTTGTGTGCATGCAAGATTCCACACCCAGTTTCCCACACACAGATTGCAATGGCCAGCTTCCAAGAATTTGCTGGTTAACCCCTGGAAATCTGGAACACTGCACCAAACATTGATAAGTGACTTTTGTAACCACAGCAGTAATCCAGAAATTAATGGACATGAGTATCTTAGATCCATTAATTTCAATGGATCTACTCTGAGTAGAAGTCAGGGGGATAAAACTGGTGATTTGTAAATAGTAAAGCCTTACAAGAGAAAGGTTTTCCCAAGCACAGCATTTTACTGTTTTCCTAAAGCACAATATAAAGTTTCTTGCTTACTATTCAAATCTGTTTGGAAGCTATGCCTCATGTGTCAGTGCATAAACATACAACTTCCCAATCTGTATATATAATTCATTCAGCTTGCTGTATAAATTACTTCCAACTTACTTGCACAAAACTCAATGGCAATCTTTTTCTGATCACTTGCATTTAAAAGTAGACCTCGGCCGCCTCTTTAGAGATTTTGTAATTATAAGCGACTGAGAATGCTTAACAATCCAGAGGAATATAAACCAGAAAGATGTGTACCTTCAGCTGCTGCAAAGCTTTGGCGATGACTGGCTGGCTGGATGTTTGCTCCTGATGTAAAGAGATGAGCCCTTCAAGAAACTGTTGGACAGCTTTTCTCTGGTTCACAAGATGAACAGGCTGCATGACTACAAGGAGGAGGTTGTCAACCTAAGAATACAAGGTTAATTTATGGTATTGCTGAAAACAGGTTCCCAAAGTTATAACCGTGAATTCGATTACAGCTATTCTGAAATTTAAAATACTTAACTCTGACATGTTTTAAATGGTACTATTTTTCTTCCCACAAAATTGCTAATTTTATGAAAAATGTCTCCAGTTGTACTTCTGGATTTTCCAAGGCTGTTCCTTCAACGTTCATTGTGACCAATTTAGAGACAGTTACATATTTATAAACATATTTTGGTGCATTGTCTGCCTCCCTCTATGCACCAGAGGCTGCTAGGTGAGGGATGAGAGCAGCTCCAGTTGTATGTGCAGCTGTGGTGCAAAACCTCCACACAGCAAGTTGGGGAATGAAGTCTGTGCAGAAGCACACTTCAGCAAATGTGTTGCTGAGTGGTGGGAGGAAGAGAGCTCCATGCACTTCTTGTTGCTAGAATAAAAACTTTATATGCTCACTATATACATTGGTTTCATACTTCTAAAGTGAAGAAAGCCGTTTGATTTCTCCAATATGTCAACCGGTGCAAGGACTTATTAATATTATAACAATGGTACATTTTCTACTAACATCCTGTAGCTTCAAACATTGTTTCTTATTTATTTTATAAAATTTATACAAGGCTTGATTGTAGAGTTTGGATTTGCTATCCCACTTTATCACTACCCAAAGGAGTCTCAAAGCGGCTAACATTCTCCTTTCCCTTCGTCCCCCACAACAAACACTCTCTGAGAGACTTCAGAGAAGTGTGACTAGCCCAAGGTCACCCAGCAGCTGCATGTGGAGGAGCGGTGACACGAACCCGTTCCCCCAGATTACGAATCTACCACTCTTAACCACTACACCCCACTGGCTCAAGGAAGAAACCTCAAGGCGGTTTTACAAAAAGGTAGAATAATAAAAAGCAATATACAGTTAGGTACTACGGCAGGCTGTTCAGAAAAGAATTGCTTTATTCAGCAAAGCCCCATGCTCTGGATCACAACCCCACTCATCTAAGGCTATATTGACAATTTATCCTACTCTCAAATCTATTAAAGACAGAAAAATACACACTTTTTTGCAACATGAGGATCATATGCAAACTAAACCCCTATGAAGAATGCATAGGCCGAATTCTCAAGCACCTAAGATCCTACCCTAGTAGTATTTCCGATTTTCTTACGTGTGAGAAAGGCAGAGCATTTCTTAAATGTTGGGAGTACATAAATAACTACTATTTACCAAATCAGAAGAATACTAATACAGAAATTCTTTACCTGCATACTTCTCAATGTGTCAATTGTCTCCACCTGAGGGACAATTTTGACAGGCTGTCCTTCCCAAGTGCTCCAACTGTCATCAGTGTCATCATCTTTGTCTCTGTACTTTGTCATAAGTAAAAATGGTTCGCTTGCAACCTCATCAGAGTCTTTTGAACAGTCCTTTCCTGCAGCTGTATTAAGTAGCTGCAGGATGATAGATTTCTCTCCTGAAAGGTTATCTGGCACAAAAATCTGCAAGTTTTCAAGTCCAGGGATCTGTACCTGAGGAACAAACCAATATGGTCCAAATTATTAACACCTAGAACCACAGAAAAATTTCACTCATTTTTCTCAGGGTGAAAGGATTTTCACAGATGCTACCACCATTACGCACCTTTTCCATGGCTATTTGCACTGCATCCCTCCCCACAACCACCACCTAGTGCTTCTTTATCTCAGTTGTCTCCCCCATCACTGCACGATAATAGCCAGTGGGGATCACACAGTGAACAAGACTACAGAAAACTGACACTGAAGACATACAAAGTGGTGTTGCTCTTGCCCCAGGGTGTATTGACAACGCATCACTAGGCATCACTCTGTCTTCCCATGTTTCATTACCCATCAACACGGCACAGAAAGACAGGAACACCTCTCAGTTGCCTTGGCAACAATGGGGCACATTCTGTGTCCTGGTGGGCTGCAAAAGAGGGCAGTGAGGTGATGCCTTTCCTTCCCACCCACCTCTGCCTCACAACGTGTATCAGGGAGGTCAGGTGTTTTCCAAGTACACAGATGTATGTCCAAGGAACAGCATTCAGTCACCTGGGCCCCCACCTTCAGTGGTACACCCCAGACACAGGTTTACCCCCTCAGTGAGAAATTATTTATTAAGTGTATCTTATCCTTCCCTTCATCATATGATCCGAGTGCAGGTTACAATTCAGCAAAGTATGCCCCCACGAACTGGTCCTTTGGTAGCTAGACATGTCTAACTTTGGTAGTTGGACATGCATAAGATCTACATGCCACACACTGGAGATCATAATAATGCCTTTAAGCCCCAGGCTGATTTTACCTTCATGTACTGTTGTGCTTTCAGGGCACTGAGGAAGTCCCGCACAGAGGCAGAAAATGTGAACTCTGCTGCTATTTCAAGGTCCTAAGAATAAAATGACAAGTGTTTATCAAACTGTGCTGTTAAGAAGCCTATCAATGCAGCTGAACTGGGCACACTATGTAAAACCACTTTTTCTTTTTACCTTTCTTAATCTCTTGGCAAAGCCAAGAGCTTTGGATGCTCTCTCTCTGGCTTCATGGAACAGCTCTTTCAGTGCCCGGCTGGTCTCTATCACAGACCTCCTACAAATAATTTAACAGAATGCAGTTATTTCAACACATTGTCACACATGCATTCAAATGTGCTGAAGAAGAACACATAAAAAAGGCTAATCAAGAAGTCAGAAGGCAAATATGTACAAACAAGAAGCTAAAAATGAATCTGGTATTGAGAAGATGACACATCCTACACAAAAAGACAAAGTGTACAGTTAAGAAAACAAGGCAGAGAAATTATTTTCACGCCCTTAACTGCAAGCATTATTAGGTTGAGCATACACAAACACTGGGTTTCTGCTGCAATTTTAAAATAAATTCATGCTGCTTCTTTCATGCATATAAAGACATCCATAACATGATATCTTATGTAGGTCTGGGAATACCTGATTTCATCTGAAGCTGCACTGTCATCAGCATTAGCCCAAAACTCATCACAGCTCTCTTGTAAGCCAGAGTCTAAAAAGATCCCTGTAGATTTAAGCAGCACTCCTGCAATGTCACTGAAACAAAATAAAAAACAATTGTCACTCCCACAGACAATGCAGAAAGAGGCTTGTGCATCAAAACTTCCAAAGCATTCCAGGATTAGAATGCCATTGATATGAAAGTATTAAATAAAGTTTATGTAAAATAAATGAAATGAACTGTTCCCCAGTCAGATACAGTTTTTTTTTGGGGGGGGGGCTAATTAATTTTAAAATTGTTCAGATACACATTGCTTAATATTCAACTTTTACTAGCTTCTTAATAAGATCAACTCTACTTTTTGACAAAACAACAGAATTGGGAGACATGAAAGCAAGCTGCTTAAGCGAGCTGTAATCTTAGAAGATAGTTTTTTAAACAAACCTTAGAACTTTCTATCATGTACATTAATACTTTTAAATGGCAGTAGATTTCCAATTAATAAAACTTTTTTAAAAAATCCCTGCTAATAAAACTTAAAATTTTGAGCAAAATGGACATGAGAATCACAATAATAATAATTTCTACCAGAACAATTTTCCAGCTTGAGCTTCACCTCCTCGTATATAAGGAGTGATTTCTTTGGTGAAATTCCATTCTTCCTCCAGGAGATTTTTTAAACTATGAGATGCTTGAGGTAACTGCTGTAGCATTTGGATCCAGCTTCGCATATAATCAAAATAAACCTTGAAAAGGGAAGAACAGCAATTTAGGCTATATTGTTTCACCAGACTCCACAATGGAGACAGAGCCCACCTGTAATGTGAGGGTGGCTTTGTGAAATGGAATATTGTCAGAATGTATTAGGGAGATGAGATGCCAAGGGAGATATGTAAAAATCAGCACCTCATCTCTGTTTTTGCTTCCAAAGCAAAGCTCAGGACCATACAAGACAGGACCCCTGATTATATTGCACAACATAGTTAAAACAGAAACACAATTCCTGCACAACTAGAGAAACTAATGAAAATAAACTGACAACGGTGAGACAATTAAGAATCCGATAGAGAAGCCTACAGAAGTGACCCACTATAAAATAGGATTGCTTGCTTACCATTAACATCTTATGCAGGTCTTCCTCAAAAGAGTCAATGTTGCAGTTGTTCTTCTGTAAGTCATCTAACACCTCACGTAACATAAACTGATAATATTGCTTCATAAGCAGACCCCCTTTCAGGACCTCTTTACACTCTCTCACTAGCTGCAAGGAAACAGTCCATAAAAAGCAATAAATCATTCGGATGCTTAAAAAAGAGTTTCTCTTGAGATTTTAATCATAGATTTAATTTAGAGGTTTTAACAGATCATGTGGCCCTCTCTACACAACATAAAATCGCCAAGCAGCACAAGAGCTACAACAGTAGAGTGGATGGGATTTCAGAGTTGAATTCTACAGACCATTAACTCTGCTAAGTGTTTTACAAACCTTTCTTCATTTACTATCACAATGAGCCTGTAACATGGAGCCACTTTTTACTCCAAGAAAGGCCTCAAATGGTAATGACCAGTGATGGTATCTGAACCCAGATCTCCACAGCTCAAATCCCACACACCTTTATAAAAAGTTTGCTTTATATCATTTCACAAAACCCTTTTTTTAATTTAAGAAACCCATAAAACTTCACATTTTCACGTTTGCCTGCTACAATGCTAGAATTGTGGGGAAGGGAGGGGGCGTGGTAAACTTTTTACTGTATACTATAACCCAAGCCCCTGCAACAGAGTAGGGAATTAAAACCCATTAAATAAATATAGCTGATGGCTATGTATTTACCGAAGCTAAGGAATAAGTCAATTTAGTTGGCAAAGAAGCAGAGACAGAACCATATTTGCCCTCCACAGAATCCTCAGTAATTGTCGTCATTCTTACAAGAAAGAGAAATAGCAGCTTACAGTACTGCGCTTCCCTCTGAATTGTTCATCACTTTATTAAGAAATGTATATCCTGCTTCTCACCCTGTGTCTCAAAGCAGCTTACAAAAAATTGTAGGTTTTGGGGGCAGAAGAGATATAAGATCTTACTGTAACTTTTGGTAAAGCAATTAGCAGAGAATTATTTGCAAAATGTTAGAATTGTACATAGAATATTGGCCTTCGTTATCTTTTAAGTATCTTTTTCTACTACTGAAAAATATTACCACCAATCTAAATACGTACTATGCATCCCTTCTGTGGAACAATGTAAGACTTATTGCTAAGGACTGGGGAGGGAGGGAGGGGGGTTAATAAAACACTTTGGCCAAACCTGTTTAATACTCAAGAGAGATGGCTCCCCAGCAGGCTGCTGTTCCAACCTTAATTTGAGGCATTCATGGATAACATTGAGAAGGACTCGGCAAAGAACTAGGAATGCAGGCTCAAAAGATGGCAAATCCATAGACTTCAGCTCTTCCCGTGACACAGGACTGCACTTTTGATCTGAAGAAGGCGGAGAATTTGACAACTGCACGTAATCTGAACTTAAAATAGGATCTGGGTACTCTGAAAACTAACAAAAAAATAGATACTATGTAACAAACAACCTGAAACACTTCCCCCCCTTCAGTTTAATAACTTATCAGGTGTAAAGCCCACCACCAAACATTGACTTTAAAACAACAACAATCTTGTTCAATCAAAGTATCAGGCTTTCCTTTCAGACCTGTAGAACTATAGTGGTAGATGTTGGTCACAAGCCAGGAGAAATCACACAATTAACTTTGCATGCCCAGCAGGGCGCTTGAGCTTTCTCACATCAGCATCATGCCATGCTGCTTAGCAAGTCCACTTTTAAGTGAGTGGATTTCAAAAGCAGCTTGTGATGCAGCACAAGCATTGATATTCAAAGCAAAATATATCTGAAGTTCCATGAGGGCACCTCTAAAAAATCTGCATGGACGGGTTGGGATATTTTGTGAGAGTTGCGTTTCTCTATGCCATACTGTAAACGTTAAAATGAGCATCGTAATTCCAATCTGCAAACAGTCCTAGTGTTAAAACAATGTCTAAAACACTTGTGTTAAGTGATTGTACAGCACTACATGCAATATAAAATGTTAATACGCTAAACAAATTGCTACCTACATCAATGTGTTAAAAAGCCATTTGCAACAAGTTTGTCCTTGAGCTACTAACTGTAAATTTAAATGTTCATTTTATAAAAATGAGGTGCATTTTATAAAATTGCTCCTCCTTGGATTTTTAGGAAAGGGAAACCCCTGTTAATGTACACATTTCCACTGATATCAGCATTTTAATTGCTTATTACTAAATGGGTTCATCCAAATTAAAAAATGTATAGCTGAGGAAGAGATAGTATGCAGTGAATGATTGAATGCACCTCTAAGTGTGACTGGTATTAAGTTTGTGTTCATAGCATCAGTATTATTATTTTATTATTATTATTATTTATTATTATTATTATTATTATTACCACTACTACTGCTGCTAGTAGTACTACTACATTACCGTCGTACCTCGGCTCCCGAACACCTTGGGAGTCTAACGTTTCAGCTCTCAAACAATCAAAAACTGGAAGTGACTGTTCCGTTTTCGAACGTTCTTTTGGAAGCCGCACATCTGATGGGGCTTCCGATTGTCTGCAGGAGCTTTTGAATGGTTTTTGAATGTTTCAGAAGTCAAATGGACTTCCGGAACAGATTCTGTTCGATTTCCGAGGTATGACTGTAATACCTATTTTACGCCCAAGGCTATGAAACAAACATGGCAACAGCTCATGTAATAAATAAATGCTCATGTAACTAAACATTCATATAGTCATAGAAATGAAAGGGCAGAATGCTCAAAGTCTTTTTTTTTTACTTTGCACATCATATTCCATATTATCACATATTAAATTACCATACTTAAGTAGTAAATAACTTTAGCAGCATCTCTCTGGAATCAGAAATTTATAATTTTAAACAGACACAGTAAGCCAGTTACATGTAATTATACTAGCCCAAAAATTTAAACATATTAAAGCTGCATTCCTATGTACACTTACCTGGGAAGATGTCCCACTGAACTCAATGGGCCTGACTTCTGAGTAGGCATGCATGGGATTGTACTGTAAGTGTCTTAGTTTTCATAAATGCAACATCCAATTTGCTTTTCTTTATACTACCTCAGACACATTTCTGACATTTTGTGCATTTATTATTAGATGACTGCTTCTCATTATAGTATTATTTCAGAAAACAAAATATTTCAGGAATGAACATGCTAAAAATACACCATTGCCAAAATGTGAACTTCATCCTTCTATATACTAAGATAGATTATTAATTTCTGCAGAGCAAAAAACAGTGCAAAAAGTCTACATCAGTATCTTCTAGAGCAGGGGTTGGTAACCTGTGGCTACCCATATACTGTTGGATTGCAACTCTCACCATCCCTGACAATTGGCTATGATGGCTGGGATTGAAGGGAGTCCAACATCATCTTCTGGACAGCCACAGGTTAGCTGCCTTGTTCTAAAGAAATATGTCTCCACAATAAAGAAAATTTACCTGGAGTAGACTTCAATATTAAACATCCCTTTACAATGGTTGGTTGTTAAAATTAAAATAATAATAATAATAATAATAATAATAATAATAATAATCCAATCCTAGACTCCGAAGTGAGTTAATTTGGAAAATGGAACCAGTCAATGCCTCAATTCTTTTTTACACCTCACTGTTCACCATCATATTAGATGATGAGACCTTGTTAGATAGGTTTCTTAATATCCCATGAGGTTTCATTTCATAAGACTTAGGATTCTTTATAAAACAGCTGAAAGGTATGAACTCTATAAGCAATGATAATGCCATCACTGGGTAGTTAACACAACAGTGATGCTCATCTGTCCACATTCACATTTTAAAAATCTGTATTGCAGAAGAGCAGATTAGATAATGGGAAAAACTTTCTAGCAGCGATCATTTTGTTAATGGAAAAAACTGCACAGAAAAGTAGCAGAACCTTCTTTGGACAATTTGAGAAAGTAGCTATAGTAGATAATTATGATCAGCAAATCCAGTCTCAAGGCAAGGGTCGTCTTGATGTGCCTTCTAATTTTATTCTACACTGTGGTTATTCAAATTAAAAACGCAATTTGATATACAAAGCACAATAAGGCATCATACCCACATGTATATTTTCAATTCAATTCCCATACAGTATAAATTAATATGCTCAAACTCATATATTATAATAAAAGAAAATCCAGTATCTTTAAAACCAGACTTTATCTTCTTCAGAACACACATTTGTCCTTGAGCAACCCCCCTCCAAACGCCATGATGAACACAGACATTCTGGTGTAATCTGAATGATACTTCAGTAGCCATGGAAGAGATTGAAAGAATGGGGAGAGTAATGTGGAAATGATTAAATGGGTTGCCACTCACACTTCATTTGTTAGTACAACCACAAAACCAAGAAGCTGCTATGTGCACCTACATGTGTACCGTAACTCTCCCCTTCCTAACAATAATGCATGCACCAATAATGTCCAGCACACTACAGTTACCTTGAAAAGAGTCTTTTATTAGCTAAAGAAGGCTTATTTCAGTGGAGGGACAAAGGAAGATCTCTGAGAGCATGAGGATGCCCATGGGTGTCATGATGTCAACCCATGAAAGAGTGTTGGATTAGAACCAGGGCAAGCCAAATTCAATTCTCCACTCAGGCATGAAAACCATGGCTTGGTGACATTGGGCTGGTCACTGTATCTCAGCCCAACCCACCTCAAAAAAGACATTGAGGATGAATTTAGATGGGTAGGGGAACTACACACAACGCCCTGAGCTCCTTGGGCAAAGGGCAGAATATAAACCTAATAAAAAAGGAAATAAGTTATTAAGTTTCATTTCCATGCCAATCAGTATTCTGAAATTCAGAACTGAATAGATTCCAAGCATGCACTACATTTCACTTCAGCTCCAGCAAGGACTGCCATGAGAACTTCAGTTCCCCACACTTCACAAATACAGGAAAGTTTTCTATTTCATTTCTGTGGGGCTGGACCCCTAACTCTGCCATACATTAACCAGTACACAAAGCACCACGTTTTGAAAGTCTAGCCTTCATTTCTAGACTCTGCCCGTGACTTTATGGGCGGTAAGGAACAACTATGATCCAAACAAGAAGGGGGGGAAGGAAACTGGACTGAAGATCCACCGATGGGAAAGCCAAGAAGAGAAGCCTTCCTCAGCCCTCTGTTCTTTAACAAAGCAGCTTCAAGGAGAGATTTCAGGGCTCAGCACCTCACGCAGCCAACATGGAGCCAGGGCACATGCAAACTTCCAAGGCCAACATGGGAGTTCCACATTGGGTTTTTATATACGATACTTCTCCATTAACACATTGCAGCGATTAAGATGACTCATTAACAAGGCATTGCATATCGCAAAACAACTATGTGCGTATTATACAGAAGAATCGTTTCCAAAGAGAAAATTGAAAAAAAAGGAACAGTTTCCTGAAAATCTTTTAGCAGCGTGAACAACCGATTCCCACCCCCCGTTCCTCCCAGAACCTACCTCCAACTGCTGATCGCTCTTTATCAATGCCATTCGGGCCCTTTGCAAGGAGCCGTGCATTAACTTGTGCAGTCTTAAAATGAGCTTTCGCAACCCCATTTGTTTCAGTGCTTTATCTACAAACGGTCTATAAATAGAGGTCAAACAGTGTCTGCTGCACCCCGTCTCACCGCTGCACTCCGTAACAGCCCAGCAGGTTGAGTCGTCCTCAGATTCAAGCCTGTCAAGCTTTCTTGACAAATGGTCCTGTGCCTGAAAGTCAAAATTTGGCTTATTGGCAAAATTATTCTGGATGGCTTGTCTGAGTTCCTCCACACTCTCCTGAGAGATTTGTTCTTCATCTTCACTTTCTTCTGTGCACGCCCCCGAGGTTCCCCTATCGTCCTCCTCCTCCTCCTCCTCATCCTCTGGATCGTTGTCCCTGAATGGACGAGGAGAAGGGATTTCAAACACTGGCCAGCCAATGTCAGAGAGATCCTTGATGCCCAAAACAGTTCCCATAATCCTCAGTTTCTGGTTTAAGTCTTTTGTAATGTTCAACCAGAGACAGAGCGCCTGCACCCTGTCCTGAAAATCCCTCGCAGCATACTTTTCGTAGTCACTTTGAAGGGCCTTCAGAGATGGATAAAGTGCTTCTACGTATTCTAGCAGCTCCATTATCCGCTTTACCTGTTCAAATGAGACCCGCTGGCGATAGAGATGCTCATGGTAGCTAGAGTAGCCCATAGCATTAGCTCCATGAGCTGCTTTACACTGTCCCCCTGATGTACCATTAAGACTAGCGCCACTGCCTAGACAGGAGAGGTTCCCATAGTTCACTTTGAAAGTAAGGATTTCAACAATAATATCTGGGATGGCTTGGCGGGCTGTGTACAGATAGAAGTCTTGGTCGTTAATAGTCCGCCCCGCGTGCCAAGCTTGCAGTTCAAGCCAAATTAGTTCATTGGATCGGTTTAACTCAACAGCGGAAGTGCTCTCCTGCCCTTTCTGCTCTTTGTCCTTTTTCTTGGAAACTGAGGTAAGCTTTAACAAAAGCCGCAGGGTTTCAAAGAACTTTAAGCGGTCCGCTGGGTAATCAGTACGAGAAGTCTGGCGTGTAGTTTTGGCTATAGGCACAGGTACAGATACGAGAGGCTTCGCATTGCTGCAGCCAAGGCTGAGGTAAGGCTTATTGAGATCAACATCTGGAATGGACTTTTTTGGCAAGGACCCACCAACCGTGTCCAACATGAATGAGCACTGGACATTTTTCTTGTGATCCCTCTCAGTTGTCCTTAGGGTGGCTCGGATCTTTTTCCCCTGCTTATAGCTGACCTCTTCAGTGTTCTCAATGGTTTTGGCGTTGTCTTTGTTGGACAGCTGGCTTGGCGAGCTCATCTTCTCTGAAAATTATAAGATAAAAAATTTTTGCACCAAAAGTAAAAAGTTCACTTTTTAAAAAACACACTCATGCCCTGTTTTCTTTACTCCATTTGTATAATATTCCAGTTCTGTGATGTACTAAACACACATGACACATACTCTCAAAACTTCATATTCTGTTCATATTCATTAGACACCCTTACAATTATTTAAACAGTTCAGAACTCAATGTAAAACAAGTGGTTTTAAAATACTGTACCCCATATGTTTTCAAGTTCATTGTCATAAGCAATGTATTAAATCAGTGGCTATCCAACTGGTCTTTAACAACAGCCAGAGGTAAAGTGGCAGAATGTTATTTGTGGCTACAGGTATGGCAACAGCACAGTCATATTCCACGTAATTAAACACTGGTGCCTCAGGGGCTGCATTAAGAAGTTCTCACGGGCTGCATTTGCAAAACTCTGATTTATTAAGTTCCAGTTACCATACAACCACTTCTTCCCATACAGCTTTGACAGCTAAAGATATGAAGAAAACTCTTGTCATGATTGTCAAGGTGCTTCATCTAGGTATCACAAATTATTTCTGGGGTTTCTTTGTTCCCAGGGCTCTTTCTAGGGGCTCAATTTAAACCACAACCAACTCAAATATTCATATTTTCCTGAAGAGTCATGACAGATTTAATAGTAATAACTGACAACCACAGGAAAAAATTCTGGAGCACATTTCACTCCCTGAAATCAAGGCAATGCTGAGTCACTTTGCAACTAAAGGCAGACATAATGATACTGTGGAGCTTTTAAAGTAATAGGTTTAGCTCTGAAACCATGCTAATGGAAACATTCTGTTGTACTAATTGTAATTATGAGAATTGACTTCTCATTATAATTATCTCTTTTGCTGCACATGGCAGCTGGAAATAGTGACTAAGAAGCAATTCTGGGAGCACAAGTCTAATGGAAGGGAGAAGGAGGGTTTTTGCTCTCTCCCCCTACCCCCCCATCCAACCCTGCCCTAACAAGTTTCAAAAAAGAAAATGTTGCATGGAGAATGAGAGTTGTTTTTAGCAACCATTTTTGCACACTTATGCAATAGGGGGATATAATTGTAATAGATCCATTGCCCTCTCACAGAAACTACCAGGTTCTGAAGGTTGGAGAAAACTGCTGTAGCAGTTTGTTCCATCTTTGAATTCTATACTACTGGTATAGGTAAAAAAAAAAGAAGATAAAGGTATAATACTACTTTTCTTCTACTTTCCAGCATCATGAATCTTCTGTACTTCAGGCATTGCTGGGGAAACTTCTGTGCTGCTCCTGCCATGAATCACAAATTACGTACTATACATGTTGTACCTGAACCACTAACCGCTTTAACAGAGGGTGGTGAACTCTCTCTTCCTGTTACATAAAATAAAAAGGAACTAAGTGATATATGTTCAACCTAGTTGGAGAGCAGGTTCAGCATAGTGGCTAAGAGAATGAGCTACAAATCAGAAGTCCCAAGTTCAAATCTTGACCTATTATGGGCTTGCCAGGTGGTCGTAGAAAGCCACTCTTTTCATCCTCAGATCCCATTCATCTATATGGGGATAAAAAAAATATTGACCTACTCTAATCTGTTGTGTTAGGACTGTGGAGTGTTCTAAACATTCTGCAGCACTTTATAAATGTTTACAATTAGTATGATGACAATGAAACAGCAGCATAAACTAAATGGACTTCCTATATTCACAGAATGCAGCTATTTTACACAAAAAACGCTAACTAGCATGCTGTACTGTTTGCAAGCTACATTAGTATGAGCGGTAATGTGAGATTTGGGCAGAATCATTAATATCATCAACACAGCATAGAAAAATAAATACCTGTCAATACTAATGTTGTGCATACAGATGCACACAATGGCAATGAAGGGTGTTCTGATAATCTTCCTGTATGATTTCTTGGAGAAAGCACCTACATTATTGCTACAAAACTCTGTAGAAAAAATGATTTATCTAATCCACGGGGGAGCAGTGAGACACATTTCTCCCACAGGATATACACGTGACTATATTCAAGGCTCCTCTCTTAGCCACTATCAGAGTTATTAATAGAGGAGGAGTCACAGCATAGTAGTTGGCAATCCATGTTTTTCCCCACTTAAATCCTTCTGGAAGGAGGTGATGGGGAAAGGGTTTCTATGCCCACACAGCACTGGAGAGGCACTGCCAGTCAGAGTAGACAATATTGGGCTAGACTGGCCAACTTTGAGCCCTCTAGCTGTTTTGGGCTACAACTTCTATCATTTCCAGCGTACCACACACATACCTCTTAAAAAGCGGCCGGTAGGTCTCCCAATGTTATTTTTCAGATGCTTCGTTGACGAGCGCTTATTCTGCCGTGGTGTGCTAGGAGGAGAGTTTCCATAGGAAGTTTCAGCATTTTCTTCATCAGACAAGTCCTCAGGATCAGATTCAGAGATCCTGCCAGAGACATCTTCAGACTTACTGTCTTGCCTAAGTAGCAAAAGGAATTAAGATATAGAGGTCGGTTTAGAAAAGGCAACCCATTAGTGTGTCTCCACCCTATCATTGTGAACTTTCTGTACACTTGCCACTCCCATGTGACATACAGCAACTCTCCCAACAATGCAGCTCCCCACCCCCATCCCAGTTTTCTGTCTGAAGTTGGAAAAGGCAAAAAAAAAAAAAAAAGAAAGAAAGAAAGAAAGATCCTCCACTACTCTTACCAGCAAACAAAAAGCTAGAAGTGGTGATATTCCTCAAATAGCATGGTAAGGTACCATGCTATTTGAGGAGGTTGAATCCTGACAAGACAGAAGTACTGTTTTGGGGGGACAGGGGGTGGGCGGGGGTGGGGATTCCCTGGTCCTGAATGGGGTAACTGTGCCTCTGAAGGACCAAGTGTGCAGCCTGGGAGTCATTTTGGACTCACAGCTGTCCATGGAGGCGCAGGTTAATTCTGTGTCCAGGGCGACTGTCTTCCAGCTCCACCTGGTACGCAGGCTGAGACCCTACCTGCCTGCGGACTGTCTTGCCAGAGTGGTGCATGCTCTAGTTATCTCCCGCTTGGACTACTGCAATGCGCTCTACGTGGGGCTACCTTTGAAGGTGACCCGGAAACTGCAATTAATCCAGAATGCGGCAGCTAGACTGGTGACTAGGAGTGGCCACCGGGACCACATAACACCAGTCCTGAGAGATCTGCATTGGCTCCCAGTACGCTTCCAAGCACAATTCAAAGTGTTGGTGCTGACCTTTAAAGCCCGAAACGGCTTCGGTCCTGTATACCTGAAGGAGCGTCTCCACCCCCATCGTTCAGCCTGGACACTGAGATCCAGCGTTGAGGGCCTTCTGGGGGTTCCCTCATTGCGAGAAGTGAGGCTACAGGGAACGAGACAGAGGGCCTTCTCGGTAGTGGCGCCCGCCCTGTGGAATGCCCTCCCTTCAGATGTGAAGGAAATAAGCAGCTATCTTCTCTTTAAAAGACATCTGAAGGCAGCACTGTTTAGGGAAGTTTTTAATATTTAATGCTGTATTGTTTTTAACACTTGATTGGAAGCCCCCCAGAATGGCTGGGGAAACTCAGCCAGATGAGCGGGGTTTACATTTATTATTATTATTATTATTATTATTATTATTATTATTATTATTATTACATGCCTAAGAATGAAGGTAAGCACATCTCTCTGCATGTGAATGTCATGTGCTCCCAAATCCTTCTTGGGACACCAATTTCCATGCACATACACACTCACATGCCCCTTGCTTGGCTGGCAAGGTAACAGGGTAACAGATACTCCATTATGGAAGTATCTAGTCTCACACACCAGGCATTTTGAGGGTCAGAAGCTACCCCATCTGATTAGCTAATGCAGTGTTTCCCAACTGGGGGCCCCAAAGATATTCCAAGGGGGCCCCAGGTGAAAACCAAGTAGGCTAGGGGGCCACAGAAGGAAGTGAGAAGTGAATTTTTAAAGTGATTTTTAAAAAATCCTGATGGGTGGCTATCTGCTTGGCCAACCGCAAGCGGGTAAGGGGGTGGCGCACCAGGGACCAACACTCCTTTTTGCCATGTGTGTTTTCTTGGAGCAGTATTGGTTTGTTTCTGGTGGGAGAGGGTGGTCACTGAGGCTCCCGTTTTGACCTGTAGAGCCCCCGATCCAGAACCTTCAGGTGACCTGGAGTGGGGCTGAGTGAGCCAGAGATGCTCATTGCTGCCGCCAGTGCTGGGCCTGGTGGCAGCCTGGGCCTGACTCTGCAAGGCGGGTGCAATTCACCCCAGCGCCTAGCTGAGCAGGGTCGTCTGATGCTACTGTCTACTCTGAGTTCAGTGGGCCTTACTCCCAGGTAAGGGGGGGGGGTATAGTATTTTATTTAGGCAGCCAGGGCTCCTCCGGATGACAAATCTTTTTGCACCAGGTCAGTGAGGACCACTTGCTTTTAAAAATTCTCCCACATATACAGAACTCCCTGTGCACCTTTTGGACTTTATCTATAGGTTTCCCCCTCCATCTCAAATAACTGGGGTCAAATGAGTGTTGTTTACTTTTTATAATACATGGAAGATGGCTCTCCCTTGGGGGGGATCTTGACTCTCCTTCCTTGGAGGTTTCAAAGCAGAGGTTGGATGGCCATCTGTCATGGATGAGTTTAGCTGAGTTTCCTACGTTAATTATAAATAAAAGATGTTCTATTTACAAACAAAACATTTAAATAACTATCTGTCTACCGGTAGGGAGGGGGCCTGGGCAGAGCTAGGATTTTTGTTAGGGGGGCAGAACCTCATATTTGCATTGACTTTTACTTTTTGGGGAGGCAGCTGCCCACTGCCCCTCCCCCGGCTACCATAAGTCTGGGGTGGGGGCACAGGAACGAAACAAGGTCGGAAGGGGACCACAGCCAGAAATAGGTTGGAAAAACACTGAGCTAATGAGATAGAACTGCTACTATGGAGAACAGTCACCCGGAGGCAGAACACTCACTTTCCATACAGGAAGTCATAGTTCCTGCTCCCTGCATCTCCAGAAAAGACAACATATGGAAGCAGGCTTGGAAGAAATGTCTATCTGAGAAACCAAAGAGCTGCTGCATATCAACATAAATAATACTGAGCTCAACTGACCAACAATCTGAGTCATTATAAGGCAGCTTTTTATGTGCTGCCCCCTCCTGCCTTTCTTTGTGTACTAGAGTGGGAAGTACAACTTTTGAAATCTCACTGAGATGTAGATGGGAAACAAGGAGCAATACTTCAGAAGGACTAGAAACTTTGGGAGGACAGACATCAAAATCAGCCTTCTGGTTTACGAAACTTGTATGCACCTAGTTGTGAAAGGGATGGCAAACTAATCCACCGATGCCATTAAACCTTCCAGGAACTTTCTTAAATGCTAATGATAGCTTTCTTTCACTTACATGCAACAAGAAACAAAGGTCAGTAAATCAAAGAGCACTGCTCTATTTGATCCTGGGACAAAGCTTTCAGACATGACTTCTCCAAACCACAAATAACTCCAGCTATAAGGCAGACAGATACCATCTCAAGATCTGGCTCACAAAGTTTCTGTGTGTCAAAGTTTTGTTTTACTATTTTAAAAAAACACTTTGAAGCAGACAAGGGCAGCATGTGATGATTAGGGAGCACAAGAATGTTTGGAAAGATGCTTTATTATGGTAACAGTCTAGAAATCTGGGCTGCAATGTTGTTAACTGGGGCTAGATGTTTTGAATTATGCCAGTTGCTTTGTAACTAGACTGGATTCCAGTCATTTTCCAGACCCAGCTCAGAGTGTTGGCTTTGACCTTAAAAAACCTCAGCAGTTTTCAGCCAGGTTACATGAAAGGTCCCTTCCTCTCACAGGTTCCTACACACACCTTGAGGTCATTGTCAGAGGCCACCATCAAGCGAGAGCTGGCCTTTCAAAACTGATTTTGGCTTTTTGAAGTTTTAAGACCTGTCTGTGCTTTAATTTTATTACTTTATCTGTGCTGTGGTTTCTTTTATGTTGTAGTCACATTTTTACTGCATTTTAACCCATTTAAATTATGCAGCCCGGAGAACTTTGGTAATGAGGTAGCTTAGCATTACTATAAATAAATAAAATAAATCATACTTCACTGTGAGGCAACAGACGTTTGCTAAACCACATGCTTAACCAACTTGTTCCGATCTACAGTCTCTAACAATTTGCCTGAAATCACTTATATTTTTCATGTTCACTTCCGCAGACTTAAAACCTCTCTCACAACAACCAAACTAAATTGCAGTCCCGTTTATAGACTTGAATTGATTATGCTTTTACCAGAGTCAGCTCTGCCCACATTTGAGATTCAAATTCATGATAGAACACTATCTAGAATTCATATTATTGTCAACTTGCTATGCATTAAGTTTCACTTTTGTCATGTTTCGTTTGATTTAGCACTCTCAAGAGAATAGCTTAGAACTGAGTCACTTCCTAGCCTCATTATGTATTTAACCCAAAGGAAAGAATTTGGTTGCATGGTATTATTATTATTATTATTTATTAAGCTTAATTGTGCCTCTCATACCTTGGTGTTCTGATAGCTTTTTCAATACCCTGGCAGGATTCAAGATACAGTGGTACCTCAGGTTACAGACGCTTCAGGTTACAGACTCCACTAACCCAGAAATAGTACCTCAGGTTAAGAACTTTGCTTCAGGATGAGAACAGAAATCGGGTGGCGGCAGCAGGAGGCCCCATGAGCTAAAGTGGTGCTTCAGGTTAACAGTTTCGGGTTAAGAACGGACCTTCGGAACGAATTAAGTTCTTAACCCAAGGTACCACTGTACTCGTGTTCATTTTAAAATACCTGGTTCTTCTTCTTTTTAAACTCTAGATAGCTAATTGTCAATTCATTTTTGGCCCAGCTTTTAACATTTATTTATTATTTAGAAGAATAATAATATATATATTATTATTTATAAACTGCTCAGGAAAAGAATCCTTGCAGAGTTACTTAACTAAGCTTCAACATGCATTTATATGTATTTATTCCTTTTTGAGGAATAAAGGGACGCAGGTGGCGCTGTGGGTTAAAGCCTCAGCGCCTAGGACTTGCCGATTGAAAGGTCGGCGGTTCGAATCCCTGTGGCGGGGTGCGCTCCCGCTGCTCGGTCCCAGCGCCTGCCAACCTAGCAGTTCGAAAGCACCTCCGGGTGCAAGTAGATAAATAGGGACCGCTTACCAGCGGGAAGGTAAACGGCGTTTCCGTGTGCGGCTCTGGCTCGCCAGAGCAGCTTTGTCACGCTGGCCACGTGACCCGGAAGTGTCTCCGGACAGCGCTGGCCCCTGGCCTCTTAAGTGAGATGGGCGCACAACCCCAGAGTCTGTCAAGACTGGCCCGTACGGGCAGGGGTACCTTTACCTTTACCTTATTCCTTTTTGAATATCAGTTTATGAAAATTAAGCACCCCAATGTCTTCTCTCCAGGGACAAATGGGTGGGGTATAGTAGTAGTAGTAATAATAATAATAATAATAATAGTATTTATGAATAAAAAGTAAAAGGATTTACACTACTTGTCGCAACTGGCAAATTACAATCTATGCATCTTCTTGTAACTTCATGCTACCTTCAGTAGTTTCCCCGATAACAAAATCAGCACAAGACAATGGGGAAGCTACAGTAATAGCTGCATTAAGAAGGACATATTTCTATGACAACACACTGTTCCTACTGTGACTGCAGGCTAGCAGATTAGCTGCAGCAATTTCAGCAAGGACAGCAGAAGCTGATATTTAGATGGCGTGGCCTTGTTCCCCTACTGCACCTGTTGTGGCTGCGAGATGAGAGAACCCACGAGCTACAGCCCCAGAGCTGCTGGTGCCACAGCTGAAGCAAAAGATGTAAGAGTTACCGAACTGTGCAGCATCAGCACCAGAGCTGATCCTATGATAACAGAAGTTAAAACAAGCTACAAATGCTACAAGAATATGCCAGCTTCTCAATTTACAGCTGCAGCAAGTGCTAAAGGAAAAATAAAAGTCTGGGTGTACTTGAGTTCAAATTTTGGGTAGGTGCAGAATTTTCCAAGAGACAAGAAATATAAATTCTATATAAAAAGGACAATATGGAAATTGAGCCTTTCTCTACAGATCTTAAAGACATCTATGGCATCTTAAAGACAAAATAAAGGTGCAACTCCCTCCCCCCCCCCAAGATAAATAACTAGATGTCAGAGGCATGATTCGAAGAAGTGGGGAAAAATCCTTACACTTGTGTTTTTGTTTACAAGGAGAAATACATGAAAAAAATGTTGTCTTTTATAATAGCATCTGGGGTATACTACAATGCATCCTACCAAGGGAGTAAGGCAAACTTAACCCCTAATTTGCTCAGCTGAAGGGGGTGGAGATGTCCAACCACCTGGCTGCACTGAGCTCCACTGGGTTCTGTTGGCAGGAGGCCTCCACTGCTACAGAGGTCCACAATGCATCCGTGAAAAGCATGGGTAAGCAGAGCTTGGCAGAAAACCCCAAAAACGAGGCATTTGGGGGAGTAGAGCTAGGTCAGTCAAGATCTGCTGGATCCTGAGTTGGTCTATGTAATGATGATGGGCATGGAGCTAGCACAGTGAAAAACATCTTTTTCATGGCCATGGCCCTCATTACCCTTCACTCGGGTTGGGGCAAGCAGAAGGGTTACACTACGTGGGGCTACCTTTGAAGGTGACCTGGAAACTACAACTAATCCAGAATGCAGCAGCTAAACTGGTGACCACATAACACCGGTCCTGAAATACCTACATTGGCTCCTGGTACGTTTCCGAGCACAATTCAAAATGCTGGTGCTAACCTCTAAAGCCCTAAACGGCCTCGGCCCACTATACCTGAAGGAGCATCTCTACTGTCGTTCTGCCCAGACACTGAGGTCCAGCTCTGAGGGCCTTCTAGCGGTTCCTTCACTGCAAGAAGCCAAGTTACAGGGAACCAGGCAGAGGGCTTTCTCGGTAGTGGCACCTGCCCAGTGGAATGCCCTCCCATCAGATGTCAATGAAATAAACAGCTATCTGACTTTTAGAAGACATCTGAAGGCATCCCTGTTTAGGGAAGTTTTTAGTGTTTGATGTTTTATTGTGTTTTTAATATTCTGTTGGGAGTCGGCCAGAGTGGCTGGGGAAACCCAACCAGATGGGCAGAGTATAAATAATAAATTATTATTATTATTATTATTATTATTATTATTATTATTATTATTATTGGTTCATCTGTCACTCCATTCAGTCTGCTCCTAGTTATCTTTGGTAAAGCTAACCTTACTCTGTAATGTTTCTAATTAAAATTATTATTATCATTATTACTATAGATAATCCCTTCCAGTCGGGATTCAGGCCTCATCATGGGACTGAAACTGCCTTGGTCGCACTGGTTGATGATCTCCGGCGGGCTAGGGACAAAGGTGAGAGCTGTTTCCTAGTTCTGCTGGATCTCTCAGCGGCGTTTGATACCATCGACCATAACATCCTTCTGGACCGTCTTGAGGGGCTGGGAGCTGGGGGCACTGTCCTACAGTGGTTCCGCTCCTTCCTCCTGGGCCGTGTTCAGAAAGTGGTGGTGGGGGATGAGTGTTCAGACCCCTGGGCTCTCACTTGTGGGGTGCCTCAGGGTTCTGTCCTCTCCCCCATGCTTTTCAACATCTACATGCAGCCGCTGGGAGAGATCATCAGGAGGTTTGGGCTGGGTGTTCATCAGTATGCAGATGATACCCAGCTCTACCTCTCTTTTAAATCAGAACCAGTGAGGGCAGTGAAGGTCCTGTGTGAGTGTCTGGAGGCGGTTGGAGGATGGATGGCGGCTAACAGATTGAGGTTGAATCCTGACAAGACAGAAGTACTGTTTCTGGGGGACAGGAGGCGGGCAGGTGTGGAGGATTCCCTGGTGCTGAATGGGGTAACTGTGCCCCTGAAGGACCAGGTGCGCAGCCTGGGAGTCATTTTGGACTCACAGCTGTCCATGGAGGCACAGGTCAAATCTGTGTCCAGGGCAGCTGTTTACCAGCTCCATCTGGTACGTAGGCTGAGACCCTATCTGCCTGCGGACTGTCTCGCCAGAGTGGTGCATGCTCTGGTTATCTCCCGCTTGGACTACTGCAATGCACTCTACGTGGAGCTACCTTTGAAGGTGACTCCGAAACTACAACTAATCCAGAATGCGGCAGCTAGACTGGTGACTGGGAGCAGCCGCCGAGACCATATAACACCGGTCTTGAAAGACCTACATTGGCTCCCAGGATGTTTCCGAGCACAATTCAAAGTGTTGGTCCTGACCTTTAAAGCCCTAAACGGCCTCGGTCCAGTATACCTGAAGGAGCGTCTCCACCCCCATCATTCTGCCCGGACGCTGAGGTCCAGCGCCGAGGGCCTTCTGGCGGTTCCCTCATTGCGAGAAGCAAAACTACAGGGAACCAGGCAGAGGGCCTTCTCGGTAGTGGCGCCCACCCTGTGGAATGCCCTTCCAGCAGATGTCAAAGCGATAAACAACTACCTGACATTCAGAAGACATCTTAAGGCAGCCCTGTTCAGGGAAGTTTTTAACGTGTGATTTTACTGTATTTTTGGTTTTTATGGAAGCCGCCCAGAGTGGCTGGGGAGGCCCAGCCAGATGGGCGGGGTATAAATAATAAATTATTATTATTATTATTATTATTATTATTATTATTATTATTATTGATACAGTGGTTCATCTGTCACTCCATTCAGTCTGCTCCTAGTTATCTTTGGTAAAGCTAACCTTACTCTGTAATGTTTCTAATTAAAAAGAGTATTCTAGACCAAGAAAAGCCAGAGATCAGCATTAACGGTTTATTAGATTTTATGAGGTAATTAATTTAGTACAAAAATCTTAAGAAGTTATTGTAATATCACCAGCAAGTAATTGATAATCTCTGCAAAATACCACTGCTGACATTTTAAATATCACTCAGTCTAAGCCAAGAGAATTGGATAAAAGAGCAAGTGCTTATTTTATGTCTGAGAAAAAATGAACTGACTTGTAACGTCACCATCTGTCAGGCTAATGAAGGAAGAATAATCCTCTCCTCTGTCACGATGAAGTCAACTCAGAAGAGATAAGAATGTTTATTTGTGTGAAATATATTTACAACTTAGAAAATAAAGGTGACAGTTCTAAAGGAACTAGAGTACAAAATGAGAATTAGCAAATTTATTTCATTTCAGATTCTGGCTGTTCCCCATAGCAGGTCCAAAAAAAGGAATCAGGTGATTACCAAAGTTAAGGACCAAAACGGTAAGACTGACTCCCTACTATTGCATAATTCTGATTCTTAAGCGTAACAACTGTGAAAACTTGAAAATAGTTCCTATGTATAGCACCATGTAGCTAGTCTCTTCCTCTCCCATAGCCTTCTTTAAAGAATCATTTATAGGATGAGCAGTCAGTGATGGAGATGTGAATGCCCAAATGGGAGATATTTTGAGGAAATTATTGCTTAAATGTTACAACCAACTCAACAATTGTTGAATGCTCAAATGGGAGATATTTTAAGGAAATTATTGCTTAAATGTTACAACCAACTCAACAATTGTTGAATGCTCAAATGGGAGATATTTTAAGGAAATTATTGCTTAAATGTTACAACCAACTCAACAATTGTTGGATGCTCAAATGGGAGATATTTTGAGGAAATTATTGCTTAAACGTTACAACCAACTCAACAACACTTGTTTAAATACGTCAGAAACAAGAGCTTTCAGTAAGCAACTGGACTGTTAGATGATAAATGCAATTCAAGAATGACAGAAAAATTGCAGAGAAAGTGAAATAATTATTTGCATCCCACTTCACTGCAAAGGAATAGGAAAGATACCCATGATTGAGCAGATGTTATCAGTCAAACAGATGTGAAGCTCTAGGGCTCATCAACAAATTAAGTATTATATCACCATATCTAGACAGTAGCTATTAAAGATTAAAGAACTAACATGTGAAATTGTTGGTCAAATGGAACTACTTATTTTAAGCATTTATATTGCACCATCAAGGCCAGGTACGTGCAACACAAACCAACCAATATAAAAACATATAGAATCAAGTCATCAAAACAAGCAGAGGCTGCTAAAATAATAAGCTAGAACACTTAAAATGCCTAGGTAAGCAGAGAAAACCAAAATGATGCCTATGTCAGCACCTGCCTTGCTTATAAAGGGGAGGATACTGCACAAGTAAAGCAGCACCATGTTTTGAAACCCTCAAAACTGACAGATGGAAAAAGGATATTAGATATACTGGGAGTACAGTAGTCATTAATGACCTGCAGCAGAAGTAAAGCCAGTAAAAATATATACTTTCTCCCAGGGGGCCGGGGAGTTGGAGGAAAAAGAAATTTGCTCTAGTTTGTGACATGAGCAGAATTTGTAAAATACTTAAGTACTTAGCAGCCTTCTGTGGTTCTGAGATCACCAGCTAGTCAAATAAAACCCTTTAGCATTTCTGGCAGCTCTTCATGTTCTCACAATAGAAGAATGTAATCAGAACTCTTGGTTCTCTGTAACTGGCAAGATCAAATACTGAAAAATATATTTGTTTCTCCATATTCAAGTATCAAACTTTAGTACGACATGCAAAAGATTTAATATTCTGAGACAACCTAACTTGAAATTGATGGAAAAACTAGTAAGGGCTTTTAAAATTCTATCTAAAAGAAAAACCAAGAGATGTGCATCCATGTCACCATCCCCAATTTTTATACCATTAATCTTACAGGATGCATGAACAATGATTGACCAACTACCGTATTTTTCTGTGTATAAGACTAGGTCCCTCCCCCCCAAAAAAATAATGTCAAAAACTAGGGGGGTGTCTTATGCACGGATATATCTCCCCCTTTTCTTAAATCTGAGTCCCCCCAAATAGGGGGGGCATCTTATAGACAGAAAATACGGTAATTTATAACTGCAAATCCTGCTCAAAAGACTGTATCAACTAGTTATCCACAAAACTTCAAAAATAGGAGTGTTAACATCAGAAGAAGAAGAGTAGTAGTTTGGATTTGATATCCCGCCTTTCACTCCCTTTAAGGAGTCTCAAAGCTGCTAACATTCTCCTTTCCCTTCCTCCCCCACAACAAACACTCTGTGAGGTGAGTGGGGCTGAGAGACTTCAAAGAAGTGTGACTGGCCCAAGGTCACCCAGCAGCTGCATGTGGAGGAGCGGAGACGCGAACCCGGTCCCCCAGATTAGGAGTCTACCGCTCTTAACCACTACACCACACTGGCTCTCCTAATGTTAATGGCATTAACCATTAATGGCAAGAGCAGTAGCAGAACTAATGGCTACATCTAAGCACTTTTACCTCCTAAGCCTCTTGATGACATTGCCTAAAAGCTGACAGTGGTGATTTTGTATTTGTGCCCCTCTGTAGCATACCCATGTTTCCCCAAATTTAGATATTCTGAATTTTTATTGCCCATCCAACAATGACCCACATTCTATATAAGGTAGGGAAATAGTTCTACACAGGAACAACACTTTTCTTTTTCATAATATTTTTGTATTTTTTTCCAACTTTCCACAAACATTCTAAAACTGTAATCACTATGCAGATTGTTCATGACATATTAGCTTCTCAAATCCAGACTCCCTATGCACTTACGGAATTACCTATATCACAATTTTTTTATTCCATTCACACTGCCTCCTTTAGCTTAGACTCTAAAACTATTGTACAGTTGTGCCTCAGAGGTCGAGCAGAATCCGTTCCAGAAGCCCTTTCGACTTCCAAAACATTCGAAAACCAAAGCACAGCTTCTGATTGAAGCTCCTGCAGCCAAACGGAAGCCGCGGAAGCCCTGTCGGACGTTCAGCTTCCAAAGGAACATTCGAAAACCAGAACACTCACTTCCGATTTTCAATCGTTTGGGAGCCGGAACATTCTGACTCCCAAGGCATTCAGGAGCCAAGGTACAACTGTATTAATGAGTGGGACCTGCAATAAAATATTGAAGTGTAGAGTATTTCTGTTCACTGTTCCAGACCTACAAGATACTCCATTTAGCTGAAATCTGAATAGTTTTATATTTTGCATGAAGACTGGGTGGATAGCTCAGTTTTAGCACTGATAAATAATTACAACAGAATAAAATGCATCTATTTTCTCAGTACTAATAGTTTGAAAATACAGACCCTCTAACTAGAGGCAATTGACATTTCTTTGTTCATATGGCAAAGGGCTTACAAAGTGACTCAGTTCAGATGCAACACCAAATAATGTCTTGTCATTACATGAATGAGTGCTGTTAAACTCCCCAATTTCCCTTTGCCCTCCTTATCTTCCCAGTTTCACATTTGCTATTACACCTGAACAACAACACTAGTTTGCACAATCCAATGATTGCCTACTTACAGAATTGGAAACGATATCTGAACTGTGGTTGCCATTTCTGAGTTAAGATGTACTGTGGTTTGAATCATATAATTGTAGGGTTGGAAGACACCCTGAGCGTCACCTAATCCAACTCCTAGTCCAACGCAGGAAACTCAACTGAAGAATCCATGACAAATGGCTGTCCAACCTCTGCTTAAAAACCTCCAAGGAAGGACAGCCCACAACCTCCCAAGGGAGTCTGTTCCACTGTCAAACAGCTCTTACTGTAAGACAGTTTTTCTGTATGTTTAGTCAAAATCTCCTTTCTTGTAACTCGAAGCTATTGTTTTGGGTCTTATAATCCAGAGCAGGAGAAAAACAAGCTTGCTCCATCATTCATGTGACAGCTCTTTAGATACCTGAAAATGGCTTTTATCTCCCCTCAGTCTCCTCTTTTCCAGGCTAAACATACCAAGCTCTCTCAACCATTCCTCATAAGGCTTGGTTTCCAGACCATTGCTTCATCATCTTGGTTACCCTCCTCTGCTCACATTTTTTTGCTTTAAGTCTTAACCAAGTCAGTCACTTTACAACACTTTTTCTGCTTAGCAAAAAATACATTATTTTTCCACATGAAAACTGCAAATTTATCAATAGTAGAAAATTAGCAACCATCCTTTGTGTTGTGCTAATTTCTGAGTTCTTTACGCAGGATTATTTCAAGCAAAGGCATACCCACCTAGTGGTGCCATTGCTGCCTGATGCCTTTACTCTGCCTTAAAAAACAAAAACAAAAACAAAATGTATTGTGAGAGAGTACTAAGCCAGGCTATAATATCCTGAGAACTTTTGTTATGTGTAGCCTATAAATATCTAAAATGAAAGAATAAATAAATCCTTGGACTTTCTATAATTAATTCTTCTTCCTTTAGCTTAGAAGACTGCATTTCTTACCAAACACTTACCAGTGCTGCTTATCTACATTTACAATGTCTTCCTCTAGGAAGGCAGCATACACAATTTCTGAACAGAAAACACCAATGTTTATTCACAATTTATTGGACTATTTCAGTTTAAGATACACTGGCTTGGAACTTGGATCTGAAGTCAGTCAGTTGAACTTAGCTCCCACTGAAACCAATAAGTCTTTACAAACAGTAAAATTCAATGCATGTCTACTCAAAAGTAATTTCCACACAGTTCAATGAAATTTGATTCCAGGCAAGTGCATATATGAATGTAGTCTATCATTACAAACTTTTCACGGTTATTTCAATGGGTCCTAAGTGCAACTGACTTACCCAGAATCCAATTCATTATCTCACCAAAATCAGAAATATATATTTTTAAAGTTCTATGGAATTCAATAGAGCAATATGTAGACATGCCCTCAACTATAGTTAAAGCTAACCATTTTGCTACTAAGGATGAAATTCTATTGACATGCACCCAAATATTTTTCTTTAACATAGAGATGTTGTTTTGCCACCACAGCATAGTCTACATTCCACAAAGGCCAATACTACTGGGTTGCATAACAATACAGGCAGCCTTGAAAGCACTAATTAAGCCACACGGTTCAAGCTAATTCTTTTTGCTATGACTGCTGCAACAGATCACCTGAATCATTTTCACAGACCATGCACTATAAAATCATGCATGTTCCAAATTAATAAACATGAGAAGTATGGTAATTTCAAATTAATTACAAAAGCGAAATTTTCAGAACAATTCCTCAACAGATTAGAGTCTGGCTATTCAATGCCTTATAACAAATAGAATAGGAACCTCTGGGCACTTGGAAATTCAGCCAGCACTGGTAGTGCAGAAGCCACATTACAACTCTAATCTGCTCCATTTGCAGCTTTGCCATTCTCCACAGGGTGCATGCTACAGAAGGAAAGACAGATAAAGAGGGCCAGGTGCAAGTTAAGCCAATTTCCTGTTTTCCAGTTCAAATGCCATAAGAAAGACGAATGCAGATTGCATAAAGACCTTCTTTCCCAAGCAACTGGATATTGAAAAACAATCTTCTAGGCAACTGAAAAATCAGAATATAAAAATATAATGCCTTACTAAAATGCTTATACAGTATTGAGTATGGTGAAACTGAAGTATCATATGCATCAAATGCACAATTTTTAAGAAAGATCAGTACCATCACTATACTATCAGTTGACAGGGGAAATCAGTTATGTAAGCACTTGTAGAAATTATGTTCTGCTTCATGGTATTCTACATCACTAATAACATGCTTTTCCTTGGAGAGTTTCTCTGGTCACGGCCCGTCATAGTTGTGATGGTGGAAGAAGCTGGAGGATGGCATCAGCACATGGGTAGGCTCAAAGGGACTAGCATCCTCATTTTTGCTCAGTACACTCACCATTGCTATGTGGCACCATCCTCTGGTGAGTATGATAGGAGAAGACTGCAAACCTTGAAGTTGCAGAAGTGGCCTGGAAACATCCTGGAGACGGTTTGACTGTCAAGCAGCAGAACCAAACCGACAAGCTTCTGAAGCAGAAAAGGGTTGAAGGGGGCTTCCTTGGACACTGTTCGGTGGGTTTGCCTAGACTGTTTCAAGCACTAGAATTTTTGGGTTAGCTACTAATACTAGCTCAAAACTGGCTCCCCACCAATGTAACCTAGTGCCCCTAGTAAAACCTTGAGGGTTAGAACAGATGTCAGCATTGAAATGAAAGGGGTTAAACACTGAAAGTAAAAAGCTCATAACCAAATGTCTCAGCATAGTATCTGCCAACTTTTGACATGGGACACAGAATCACAGAATTGTAGAGTTGGAATAACTCAATGTATATAACTGTATGCATCAACAACAACTTTTCAGTCTGACAAGTTATTAAATTCCCAAACTGGTATCCTATTTACATAATCAGCTTTGTTCTTTCTCTCCAGCCCTATAAACACATTTATCCAGCACTAAAACCTGTTTCATAAATTATACAGCAAACACTTTCACATCAGCACTTCAGAATTACACCCACATAACAATATGGATACAATTCTGAAAACTTATTGTGCTGGAATGCACATGCTATAAAATGTTTTACCACTCACAAAGCACACAAGTATGTTTCTGGGTGGTCAAGAAAGAGGCTAGTCTGGTGTAAATCTGGAAAATAAATTAGCAATGTGCTTTCCAATAGTCTAGTGCAAGCTGAATTAAATGTCCCTCATCTTTATTAACAGAGGTAGGGTGGGGGCTCCGTTGGACTTCTATGCTAAGGGGTGGACAGTTGTGTGCCCCTCAGCGGAGAGGTTTAAAGGATCCGCCGGCCTGTGCAGGCAGCCGAGGGAAGAACAAGCTACATTGGTTCTGGCTGATATAGCTTGTTCCTCCTTCAGCAGTATGAGAGCCAGAGCGAAATGGCGGTTTCACCTGGCAGTATATTGTGAGTGGAACTGCTGCCGCTTCTGTGTCCCTCTACCACCAGCATCTGGCTGCACCTTGTTTCTTCCTTGGTGCACTGGGTGCTGGAGGCAGAGGGACTCAGGAGCGGCAGCTTCGCTCACAATATACTGTTGGGTGAAGTCGCCATTGCAGTCTGGCCCTCATACCAGTCCTAGATGATGTATCTATGCATCGTCAAGGCCTACACACACGCAGGCAGGCCAAAAATGTTTTTAACTTAGGTAAAGGTAAAGGTACCCCTGCCCGTACAGGCCAGTCTTGACAGACTCTAGGGTTGTGCGCCCATCTCACTTAAAATGATGACAAATCCATATTTACAGCAGAGATGCAAATGAATCACAGTGTGCAGCTACAGAATAGATTTCAACCTCAACTGTTTTGAGAAACCCCCCTTAATATGAACTAAAAAACCTAAAAACGAATTTAAGGATTTGCTTTCATTTGCTGCAAATCAATTATGACCACACCAACACTCATGTCAAAATTATGCAGATTATGAATAAACAAGATCCACATTACTAGAATGAATTTTAAACAGAAAATTCATGGGTCTACTTCATCCATGTTGCAGAACACTGTACACCCAAACAAAACACCCTCCATTTTTGTTGATCAACCATTTAACTTGTAGAGCTAATGCAAGCACACCATTCTACCCCTCTGCTTGTGCCAACATCACACACACCAATCAACAATAAGTAACCAGGTAAACAATATGGATTATTATGTGTTATGTACAGAAGATACTTCTATTGTATGTGTGCATGTACATGCACTTAATTTTAGACACACAACAATTATGAGTTTCACTTGATTTATTAGACTCAGGAATTAAACCACCCAGGAACTATAAAAGAAACATCTCAGGATTATACATATTATTTTCAAAAGCATCCACTGACTATTAGGCTGATTCTAGTTTCTGCTAGGCAACAGCACCTTGATCTCTTATGCCTGCCAGCTGTGCTAATGGGGGGGGGAGCCACAAATGTAAGCTTTGCTCTGCAAGCTTTTCATGGTTCTGTTACACGAAATGCTAGAACCTGGGATCACCCAATGAAAATTATCAGTAGTTTCAGCTTAGACAAAAGAAAGTGCTTCTTTACACAACAACACCTAATTAACTTATGGAATTCACAGCCATAACATATGATGCCATTAACGTAGGCCTATCAATGGCTATTAGCTGTGGAAATTAAGTGCAACATCCATGTTCAGATAGTATGTCACTGAATTTCAGTTGTTGGGGTAGAGGGAGTATCGGGATGAGAGGGTGGTATTGCCTTCACACCCTGCCTGTGGGCTTTCTGGAAACAGCTGGCTTGTTACTGTTGGAAACAAGCTGCAGGACCATTGCCTTAACACCATTTAGAACTTTACCTTCTGAGAGTCATCTGCATTTATAAGAAATTGCGCTGCATGTTCATGCAGACATAGGGTTTGTTGCCACACTTTCAAATGCAAGCCTATTATTATGATTCAAAGGCCTCAGAACTATGGACCACATATTAAATTGCCTGTTATGCTGGTCAATAGTTTAACTTTTATAATACTATAGCAATGCAACATGCAGATTAGCACAGGAAAACTTGAAAATGAACACACAAATCCAAAGTCCTTCTAAGAACAAAAAACAGAGAATCTTGCAGCATCTTAAATGGGAAAAGCTTTCATGAAGTCAGTTCACTTCTGTTCTGTCAGCTGATATGCTTTAAATGGTTTTGAATTTGTGTGTATTTTGCAAGCTGCTTTATAAAGAATTGTCTTGAAAAGTGAACTGCAAATCTGCTAAACAAAAATAAATAAATCTGATGAACTGGCTGATGAAAGCTTTTGCCATAATAAATCTGCTAGTCTTTACATGGCCATAAGTCTCTCCTGTTTCAGATGCAACAGACTAACATAGCTACCTCCCTGGAAATCTCGAAGAACAAGACACTTTCGCCCCAAAGATGTTACAAGGCATTCAAACTAGCTGCTGTCCAACATTAAAGGCTCCCTAAAAGCCTACATCCATGGGCTATGCTGCTTCGTTTATATAAGCATGCAAAAACTGTCTCCTATTTCCAGCTTTTGGGGCTTACTCTTGACCCCTTAGGATTGCCAGATAGCAATGCTACAGAAGACACACTTATCCTTTCGTCTCCCCCCAGCTCATTTTCTTTAGCTAATATTTTTTTCTGGGCCAAATTCCCTAGAACTTGTCTTTCTCTTTTCTCGCATACAGTTTCCCAGAACCCCTCCTTGTCTGAATGTCTTCTTTGTACTCCTCTTCCAACCCCAAAATTGATTAATTCTCCTTCACCTACAACTTTTCCTCAGATGCTTATTTTTCAGTCCCTTGTGCCTTCCCTGTCCCTTCCTTCAGTTACTTTGCCTCTGTCCCAGCCACATATTTTCTTCCTTTCATCTAGAGAGCCCCCTACTCACGCCTCAGTTATCATCACAAAAACAATATAGTCCCCTAGTGCTTGTGTGAAGTTTTAATCCCCAAAAAACTGTCAATTTCCCCTTCCTTCACAGAAGTAGAGCTGCAAATACTCTTCACACAATTATTCCCTAAGCAGTTGGAATGTTCACACCAGCTCAGCCAATCAGCACCAGAATCTTCACCATCACTGTCATGATTGCAATTAAAACTTCCTTTTCAACACTTGACAAGGGTGACTTTCATCATCATTACAAGATGGATCTAGTAAATGTGTACCCTCCAAGCTTTTCCCTCCAGTTGCTAAAATTGAGCTTCTTCATTTATGATCCATTTTGCACTGACTATACACCGCTGGATTTTTCAAAGGAGGCATTTCCTGAATGCCTGCTGGTGAGAAGTAAAATGAATCAACAGGATGTTATCTAAGCAAGAGAACTAATTGCTTGGGAATTACTATGAGTTATGCAGCAGCTTGACAGTCAGCTGGAAACCTGAAGACATCAGATCCATGAAGTTATTTTCATTCCCATCTCGAAAGGTCAATTCCTACTAACACAAGTATGGTTTCCAGCCCTGAGATGCAAATGCAGTGATCATGTGAAGTTTGCAATTACCGTAAATGCCGACTCAGCACATGAAAAATAATAGATATTTCAAACAATCACCCCCACATGTCCCAGTGCTACTGTAGCTTGATTGTCCATGTATATAGAGTTAAGCTGCCAGTGTCACATCCCTCTTTTAAATTTCAGGAGGCAGAATTAATCCTAGAGTTGGATGTTGCAGATATAGGTTCATTTCCTTATTCAGCCATTAAAGTTCACTGGGTGGCCTAGAGCAAATCACTATCTTTCAGCTTTATCGATCTCATATGGTTGTTCACAGGTTAACACAATATAAAAACATACTATGTCCTGAGTCCTTGAAGGTAGACTTATTTCCTGTGGAATAAACTAGTCAAGCACAATGACTGAGAAGCCTCACCTTGCAAGCTGCATTACAATCTAGTCTCCCCCCACCCCACACTCTGCATTTCAAAACAGAGGAAGGTGCCAAGCTGGCCTTTAAAACTGAAAGGTAGAACTCTCTTCCAATTTTTATTCAGGTCTCTGTTCAAGGCAGGCAGAATAGAGTATTGCTTTTTGCATTTTCCTTCATCCATTTGAAATTAGCAATAGGTTTCAAGTTATTCAGACTTGAAAATACGCTGCAGTGCTCTGACTGTATACAAAATTTATTCTATTGTCGTAGTGTTCAGTGGAATTTTCATTAAACTAACTTATGAACAAATAGTATGAGGAATGGGAGAATTACATGTAATCTCACATTGTCTGGTCAACAGTATTAGTTAAATACGTGGATGTAAGGAAATATGAATGTGGGCACATTCAGAAAGCAGGAAGGAACTTGAGTCTGTAGGTTAACAACTTTTGCAAAGAGTTTGATGAATATCCTATTTGCTGCATCATTGGCAAGAGCAGAAAAAGATAGCAACATAGGATCTCAGCATTTATGTGAAAGCCCACAAGATCTTTGTCTTTTTTTAAACATTCTGATCAAATAACAGAAAAGAAACCAATAAACTGAATTACTATACAAACTAATTTGAAGAGAGTATTTATCCCCTTTTCCACAACTTCAATTTAAAATGCTATCCTAACCCCACTAACATGAGAGCAAGCGCCACTGAATTTACAGTGTGAGCAGAAATGCTTAGGACTGCACTGTTAAGTTAATCTACCTCTTCTCAGAGGCACTTTAGAACTGTAGAATTCAACTAAGCAGCCTTCACACAATTGATACTGTAAAGATCACATAGTGAAAGCAAAGTTTTTAAAAATGAGGCTCAGACATACTGGTGCTGTCTCCACTATTGCACCAACAAATAAAGCAACCATCAGAAAATTATTGCCTTCTCAACTTTCTCCTGAAAAAAGGCTGAAAACAGCAGAGGCTGCACTAGTTTCACTCTGAATAATTTTCATTGCAATCCTGTGCACCTTTACTTCAGATCATGCCCCACTTAGCCCAGTGGGATTACTCCCGAGTAAGAATATCTAAGATTAGGCTGCTACATGTACACTTTTGTTTTTCATTTACACCATGGGAAAAGGGATTCAAAAGGATCTTCTTGGGCTAGAAAAATAATAATGCAGGTCACCTTGCATCTGGATCGATCTATACCTTTTAATAAGGTAAAGGTAAAGGTACCCCTGCCCGTACGGGCCAGTCTTGACAGACTCTGGGGTTGTGCGCCCATCTCACTTAAGAGGCCAGGGGCCAGTGCTGTCCGGAGACACTTCCGGGTCACGTGGCCAGCGTGACAAAGCTGCATCTGGCGAGCCAGAGCCGCACACGGAAACGCCGTTTACCTTCCCACTGGTAAGCGGTCCCTATTTATCTACTTGCACCCGGAGGTGCTTTCGAACTGATAGGTTGGCAGGCGCTGGGACCGAGCAGCGGGAGCGCACCCCGCCGCAGGGATTCGAACCGCCGACCTTTCGATCGGCAAGTCCTAGGCGCTGAGGCTTTAACCCACAGCGCCACCTGCGTCCCTATACCTTTTAATAATGGTTCCTAAATCCAGAACACAACACTTTTTCAAGATGCTCCCTTGCATCAAAATCAACTGAAGTCCAAATAAACACACACAACTGTCAACTCCTTGTTTTGTCCCTCGGTTTGTTTGCTTGTTTTAACCATTAATTCCCTTACCCAGGAGCGGGGTGTCCCCGAGACTGTGAAACTGCAGAACCCAAGCTTTACCCCAGAGGCAATGCTACTAAAATCAACGTAGCAGGTCACCGGCGAAGCTGAACATCAGATAGATGGACATCCACTCCCACCCCTTTCCCAGCCAAAGCAGCATCCAAAGAAAACTCCCTTGCAGGAACAGCCGGGCAAGCGGAAGCTTGCAGACCGGAGCCTATTGTGAAGGGGATGCAAGAGTCTCCTGCTGTGCAAAGAGGCGACCTTGTGGCTGCTGCAATTTAAACAGCAGGAGGAAAGAGGAGAAGCGAACAAAACTATTCCCTCTCACCCCCGGTCCCCACCAATGCGTTACTTTTTGGCAGCCTCGCTGCACTCCGGCTCCGGCTCCTCCATGGCTCGGGCGGCGATGGCGGCGGCGGCAGCCTCTCTCATGCGTGCACCGAGGCTGGCATAGCTGCGGCGGCGGCAGGCCTTCTGCAGGCGAGAGAAGAGGGGCGCGGAGCCGGGTCGGCTGCACCGCGGGAGGCAGCAGGAGGGCGTCACTGGCGACCCGGCTGCAGGGAGACTCGGCCGCGCAGAGCCAGCCGTGCGGCCGCCATCTTGAAAAGAGGCTCCGAGAGGAGCGAAGCCGGGAGCCTCGGTAGTACGGAGAGCGTCTAGGGACAAAGCCCGCCACAGGCGCTCTCGTTCGCTCCTGTGGTCAGAGAATGGAATGGAGCCGGGCGCCGCCACCCGGAAGGAGGAGGAGGCGGAGGAGGGCAGAACGTCCCACCCGCCGCCGAGGCAGAAGCGAGCAGCGCAGCTCCGGGAGAGAAAAGGGGAGGCCGCCGGGCAGGGGGTGAAGGGAGCGGCAGGGAAGACGGAGGCAGGCTGAGCCGGGTGTCCGCGGTGGGAGGAAGACAACTTCGTTCCGCCGGGGATCCTGCCTCCCTCGCAGGTCCAATGATTCAATCTCGCCGTGCGTAATCTTTGCAAAATGATGGCTGCTATAGCATCAGCGCCTCGTGCGCTTGGCCGCATGCCTCCCGCCGGAGAGAAAGCTCTCCGCGTTATCTCACTGATAAAAGCAGGGCAATTTCACTAAAAGTGAGATTACCAGTAACCGGGTGAGGGGACGAGACGGGACACACCTGTGGCGCTGCTCTGTATTGGCACAGGCTGCTGACTGGGTTTTCTTGCTCTTCCCTCGCGATTCTGGCATTTAAAGTACCTGAAATAGGAGCAGGGAACTTGTGGCTCTGCAGATGTTGCAGGAAGAAAAATTCTTACTATCTCTGACTATGGGTTATGCAGGCACCAAGGCTGATGAGGGCCGGAGTCCCAAAAGTTCCCCAAGCCTGACCTAAAACATTAATCTGTTTTTTCCATATATGAAACCTTGTATTCTAACATGAACATAAGAAGAGACCAAAGGCCCATCTGGCAGATAATCCTGTTTGTTTATATTCATATACCACCACCCTCTCATAAAATATCAGAGCAGTGTGCAGCAATATAAAAATATTAAAAGCAGTACAAAACAATTAAAATGACTGACTTTTGTTCCTGCAGTTGCCAGCTAGAGGCATATGGGAAACCCAGAAGCATCGGATGCTCTTCCCACTTAGGAGTCCTGTCAACTGGCATTGGTAGAGGCAGTACGAACATGAGTCTGACCAAACTGCGGGAGGCAGTGGAAGACAGGAGTGCCTGGTGTGCTCTGGTCCATGGGGTCACGAAGAGTCAGACACGACTAAACAACAACAACAACAGAGACAGTACACAACTATCATGACTGGTAGCCTTATCCTCCATGAATTTGGCTAAGCCCTTTCTAAAACCATCAAAGTTGGCGGCTATCGTAGCATTTTGTGGGAGTAAATTCCACAATTTAACTATGAGCTATGTAAAGAAGTACTTCCTGCAAGCAGTCCTGACCACCTCTAGGTACCCATGGCCAGAAAAGACATAGTTGCCAACCAAATTTAAAGAGCCTGCTGGACCAGGCCAACAATGCACCTAGTCTGCCATCCTGTTCTCACAGTGGCCAACCAAAATATTCATTCATTAAATTTATATCCCACCCTTCCTACCAAAGGAGCCCAGGGTAGCTACTTGGCTCTGGGAAGCCTAAAGCTGAATAAGCACAACAGCACTCTCATTTCATTTCACTTTTAATTTGTATACCAGCTTTCTATATTACTATACACACGGCTGTTTACAAGCTGAAGAAACAGCCACTTATGCTCCCCATCAACTGCCTCCAACTGGAGATGGAACATGCAAAGAAGCAATGTGCTTTTAGACTGGTATTTACATCTTTGGGTTTCCTATAATACATAGGAACTGGTTTAACATACACTTAACAGTGGTGTGTGAATCAGTCTCAGATATGAGATGCAAAGCAAAAAAGTCTAACATCCCTCCGGCTATTTGTTCCATCATGTTTCCTAAGTTTTATCCTTATAAAGTTTTTATCTCCTTTCGCTCAAAAACAGGCTAACTTTTCTCTTAACCAGCATACAAAAAGATGGGGGGAGGGGAGACCAAGGATGAGATTTTTTATCAACACTGCGTTTTAAAAAATCTGATAACCACAGGAAGGCCAGAAAAAATGTTAATTCCCCCCCCCACCAAAGCTGGGGGACGCAGGTGGCGCTGTGGGTTAAAGCCTCAGCGCCTAGGACTTGCTGATCGAAAGGTCGGCGGTTCGAATCCCTGCGGCGGGGTGCGCTCCCGCTGCTCGGTCCCAGCGCCTGCCAACCTAGCAGTTCGAAAGCACCTCTGGGTGCAAGTAGATAAAGAGGGACCGCTTACCAGCGGGAAGGTAAACGGCGTTTCCGTGTGCGGCTCTGGCTCGCCAGAGCAGCGATGTCACGCTGGCCACGTGACCCGGAAGTGTCTCCGGACAGCGCTGGCCCCTGGCCTCTTAAGTGAGATGGGCGCACAACCCCAGAGTCTGTCAAGACTGGCCCGTATGGCCAGGGGTGCCTTTACCTTTACCTTTACCACCAAAGCTGACAGCCATCACACTATATTCATTCATTCATTAAGCCAATGATTACTTTTGGTTTATAATAGGCTACTGAGGCAGGGACTGGGATCTTAAATATTTGTTACAGAACCAGAATTTTAATCTAGGCTTTATAGATGCACATCCTATCTATCATTTGAGATTAGCATCTCTTAAAACATAATGAAAAGCGTAAGTGCAGGAAGGGACTGAGAAAAAGCAACTGTGGGCATGAAGTACCCACAACAAGGAAACAGCAGGGAAAGAAGAACCAGTTGTAATTACTGAGCTGAGTGAAGGGAAGTAGATCAGCAACTCGCCCTTGCTGGAGTGACAATAACAAGATTCAGAAATTGTATATAAGTCCTCTCCAGCCTGGTGCCCTCCCAAATGTTTGGGACTACCATTTCCATTATCCCTGACCACCAGACATACTGGCTACAGCTGATGGGAGTTGGGAATCCAAAACATCTGGAGGATATTAGTTTAAGAAAGGCATCAGAAGGGACATGATGAAAGCAGAAGTTGTGGTCATACCAAAACATCCTCCAACTGGAAAGACTTCTTTTAGAAGAGAGAGGATGGGTGAAGGAAAAGAGAAAACCCCACCTATCAAACCACAGGGGAAATGGTCTGTGTCTAGAGGGATGCTGCAAACCCATCTCCTGTTGAGCTGAGTTGGGGAATGGCTTCTGGGAAAGGAGGAAGATCCAGATGCCCTTTGCCATGAAAGGTAAGCAGCTTTCAAACCTCTTCACAGTGCTCAGCTGACAGTACATATGAATTATACCAGGCAGGCATGCTAGTTGAAAAAACTGTACCACCCCATCAGCACATCTGCTGTCATGCTTCCAATCTGTCACCATTTGGCTCGTGCAGTGGGGTGTGACACGTTACTCTCTCAGAAAGAACAGTACTTAGTGTAGATGAGTGAGCCAGCAGTTAACTGGAAGGCTGTGTACAATGCAACTGTATGCCAGTGCAAATTCCCTCATGAAAGAAATTTCTTGTTAAAGTTTTGTCATAGCAATCTAGCATATAAATCCCTTTGTGAAAAATAAGCAGTTTGTGAGCACCATAGAATCATTACTGCCTTGATATATGAAACTACAGCTGCCATTTTTTTAAAAAAACCATTCTTTCAAGGAGTCTAGGTGAACTATACGGCACCTACGTTTCTTACTTTCACAAAAGCCCAATGGGATAGGTTGGATTGAAGGAATGTGTCTGGCCTAAGATTACTCAGTATGAGTGACGATTCAGTACTTTATGGACTATGCTCAACATTCCAGCCCCTATTAACCACCATTGGCTTTCAAATTAGAATCATCATTCCATCTCTTTAGCAAGTTCCTTGGCGGCTGGATCCTTAGATAGCCAAAATGGCACCATCCAGGCCAAAGAGGGAATGCTTGAAGGAACCTCAGGGTTTGCTTTAGTATAAAAGCAACTTTAAAAAAGAACCTCAGGGCAGACCCCAAAACAGCCCAACGAGGAGTGACCATATTCAGTGGCAATGCAACGCTGACAGCAGCGGGGAGAAAATGAAAACATAGGGAAGTGGTGAGTGGACTGGAATATCCTGGCAGAAAGCATGGCTGGGAGGCCGGAACCCTGAGCAGGAATACCACACTGCAACGTTTTACAGGAGACGGTCAGGAGACACATGAGGCCACCATCTTGCTGAAGCTAAAACTAGCCTGGTCGGTGCCTGGGTGGGTGACCATCTGGGATCTACATCTATGCCAGTTTGGGTTCCACAATGGAAGGGGAGGATATAAATGTAATAAAACAAATGTTTGTTGCAGGTTCCAACTTTATGTATATTTATTCTCTAAGTCTTTCCCTAATTCAGTGGTTTTTGATGTAGCACATTCGTTTCTGAAGCCTATTATTATCAGGCCTGCAGAGTTTTAACAGCTAGGCAAAAAAACTTGACAGTGAGGAAGGTATTTCTGTCTCAGCACTGTCAGCTCACAATCTCTATGTCAGATCCTAGTTGACTTTGGTGCCATTAAGTCATTGCTATTCTTGGAGTATTTAAGTCATGGTATCATAAGGTCAGAAACATGCTTAGGATTCTTCCCTTCTTGCTTCTGCCAGCTAATGCATTCGTCTCCACTTCCTGTCTTGAAATGTTATTATCTATTACAGTGTATCTTGTCTTCTTATATAATGGCTATTAGTTGTGTACATTTTGCTGACAGGTAAGGTCATGTGACATTATCAGGCCCCAGACACACTCAAGACATTATGTCATAAATGCTAAAATATGTTACCAACGTCAGTGTCTATCCATCACATCACTACGTTTTTCCTTTTAATAATAATTACACAATAATAAGCTGCTGTTGGCAGCATGTGTACAATCTTGTAAAGTAGCTAAGGCTGAGAGATGGTAACTGGTCCTGGATCACCTGGTGTGGCTTATGGCTGAGCAGGTGTGTGAACATGGGTTTCCCCACTCCCAGGTCCATCATTTCACCATACTCTCTCAGCATTGGGCACAACACATAGGATTAAGCTCAACTCAAAAGCAATTGCCAATTTACACAATACAAACTGAAGCTGGTCGAGGTTTTGGCTATCCTTGCTTTTAAAGTATATTGAACTGACATGCTTGGATTGGCGTGTTCCTCTTTTCACAGCATGAATATTGCCAGCAAACGTGCATCTTACATTCACACATCATCTAGTATCTATGTGACTTTCCAATATGAAAGACCTGAGCCAGCTGTGCTTTTAAGTAATAGATAAATTACTACACAGTTGTGCCTTGGTTTTCAAACAGCTTAGTTCTCAAAACATTTTGGCTCCCAAACACTGCAAACCTGGAAGTGACTGTTCCAGTTTGCGAACTATTTTTGGAAGTCAAACGTCCGATGGGGCTTCCACGGCTTCCAATTGGCTGCAGGAGCTTCCTGCAGCCAATCAGAAGCCACACTTTTGTTTCCAAACATTTTGAAAGTCGAATGGACTTCTGGAACAGATTCCGTTCGACTTCCAAGGTAAGACTGCACTAGCTCCGAACAGCCTTACCTGCTGGTGGCAGGAATCAGTGTATGGTGGTGGGCAGAATCTGGTGGGGACTGCCATTTTAATTACCGTAACCACAATACCCCCAATGTAACATGGCTTCAGAGTATTGTGGGTAATTAAAATGATAGCAGCTCACAGATCTATTAATCCACTGAAGGAGGCAGGGTAAGACTAGCATTAGGTGGTGGGTTCTTATTGGAGGTTTTTAAACAGATGTTAGATGACCATCTGTCAGGGATTATTTAGTCATAATTCCTGAATTGCAAGGGGTTGGAATAGATGAGCCTTGGGGTCTCTTCCAACTCTCCAATTCTAAGCTTCTCTAGTCATTTTGTCAACATGTCAGAAAGGCTGGCAAATTTCTGCACAGCAGGGATGCTCTTAAAAGTTTAGGAGCAAGGGCAGCTTCCCCCCCCCCTTTTTTTTAAGGCTGGTACAAACAGTTCTTGCTGAAAACTGTAAAGTATGCTAAGACAGGAAAAGACTTCACCAGAACAGTCTATCATACATTGGAAGCCATTGGCTTGATGAATTACTAAATAACACATTGTTTACAGGAATTGGGGATCATATAATTATTTGTTTTTCCATCTTTCCTCTCAGAAGCTCATGGTGGCACTTATTTCATTTGTACAACAACTCTGTGAAGTGAGTTAGGTTGTGAAATAATAGTTGGCCCATGGCCACCCAGTAAACTTCATGGCTGAAAGTTGATTTGACTTTTGGTCTGTCTGTCTGTCCATCTTTCTTCAACAGTTTCCATTTCTAGTCTGACGCACTAACTACTACACACACCATTGATTTCTTATTAATTCAGCTGTGTAAAACTGTGTATTACTATAGGGAAGCCTGTGCTTAATACATAATTCAATTTAGCTGGAATAACTAATATGTGAATGTAATCAGCTGATAGCTCAAGTGATGATTATTTCCCAGGTTCCAGCTCTTCACAATGAAACCCCCAAATGGCCCATAGCATTTATAAAACTATTTGCAAACAATGTTGTTGGTTTAAAAAAAAAAAGCAAATCCAATGGGCAGAATCAACAACTTATTTTAAAAAGCAGCTGTTACAGCTGGTAATACAAAACAAGTACACATTGCTGGAAATGTGGTCATCACCTGCCTGGAATCAGAAGGAAATGGGAGATTTGAGTAGAGAAATTTGATTTTCTCTCTTTTTTTAGAGGGTTAGGGTGACACTACTATGCAGCTGGTTAACACAAGATTTTTGATATGATCATAGTGCTATTACAAGCTGCCCTTTCAGGACACTGAGTGATCTTCCTAATGCTGTGACACATCTCAAGGCACCAGGGGAGAAATTCAGAAGCTGAACCAGAGCGTGCTGAGCTGCAATCTTAACCTGAGTTACAGCATGCAAGAGACTGGTCACTGCACCATAAACTAGAGCTCAAGGCTTTACCACGCAACCACTAACATCAAACAAGTCACGGGACCTGAGACTTTTGTAATGTAATCTCGCCACACCTAAGACAATGTGTAGTACAGAAGGCCATATCTGTATCCAGGCACTTTCTTATGGACTGTTTCCACCTCTTCTCTGTAACATCTTGCTCCAATTGGAGCATATTCTTTCTCAATATGGGGGTTTGAGAGATGAATCTTTTCATGGCTAAGAAACAATGGATGATAGGGCTGCGGGGCTGCATGATATAACCCCATCCTCCTGCCATCAACACACACATCAAACCCACCCCTGCCATCCATGCATTCAATGCTATGCCCATATCTGGTGTTTTTCCATTAAAGGTGGGATTGGACCACCATTCCACCTCACATCAAAGTGCAATTACACCAGCACAAAATAAATGTAGGTCCCTTCCCGCCCTTGCCAAATGTGCTGGTGTATATATCATGGCTAGCAAGTGTGACTCTGCTTCTTCCTCCCCTGCTCACTGCACAGGAGTGTATGAAGGCGTGACTAGTCTGGATTTTGGAGCCTTCACTGTTGTCCTTTCAATGCCAGACAAAGACCAATCAGTTCTTCCAGCTTTGGGGGGATCAGTTAAAGCCATAATAATAAATAATAAATTTTATTTATATCCCGCCCTCCCCAGCCGAAGCCCGGCTCAGGGCAGCTAACAACAATAAAACAGTACAAAAGTACAGCACAAACAACTCTCTAAAATCATTCATTATAAAATTAATTAAATTCAAGCCACTGGCCACCATTGGGCCAGCGCTCGGCAAAGATTGCCGAGGGAGGGAGTCAGGCTGTCCTGGCCAAAGGCCTGGTGGAACAGCTCTGTCTTGCAGGCCCTGCGGAAAGATGTCAAGTCCCGCAGGGCCCTAGTCTCTTGTGACAGAGTGTTCCACCAGGTCGGAGCCACAGCCGAAAAAGCCCTGGCTCTAGTTGAGGCCAGCCTAACTTCTCTGTGGCCTGGGACCTTCAAGATGTTTTTATTTGAAGACCGTAAGTTTCTCTGTGGGGCATACCAGGAGAGGCGGTCCCGTAGGTACGAGGGTCCTAGGCCGTATAAGGCTTTAAAGGTTAAAACCAGCACCTTACACCTGATCCTGTACTCCACCGGAAGCCAGTGCAGCTGGTATAGCACTGGGTGAATGTGATCTTGCAGCGAAGACCCCGTAAGGAGTCTCGCTGCAGCATTCTGCACCCACTGGAGTTTCTGGGTCAGTCTCAAGGGCAGCCCCACGTAGAGCGAGTTATAATAATCCAGTCTGGAGGTGACCGTCGCGTGGATCACAGTGGCTAGGTCAGGGCGAGAGAGGTAAGGAGCCAACTGCTTAGCTTGGAGGAGATGGAAAAAATGCCACCTTTGTTATAGCTGCAATCTGCGCCTCCATGGAAAGGGAGGTGTCGAAGATTACACCCAAACTCTTAACGGACAGTGCTGGCACTAATTGCGCCCCCGCAAGAGATGGGAGTTGCCCCCCCAATCCCATATCGTCCCGTCCCAGCCACAGGACCTCTGTCTTCGAAGGATTTAGCTTCTACTGGCTCCCACGTAACCATCCAGCCACAGCTTCCAAACATCTGGTCAGTGTGTCTGGGGCCAAGTCAGGATGGCCATCCATCAATCAGCATACTGATGGCAACCCAGCCCAAAACTCCGGACAAGCTGGGCGAGGGGGCGCATAAAGATGTTGAAAAGCATTGCGGAGAGTATCGCACCCTGAGGTACTCCACACACCAAGGAGTGGCGCAATGACAATTCCCCCCCAAGCGCCACCCTCTGTCCCTGACCAGAGAGAAACGAGCGCAGCCATTGAAGGACTGTGCCCTGGATCCCCACGTCGGCAAGGCGGTGGTCCAGGAGTTTGTGATCGAACATGTCGAAAGCTGCTGACAGATCTAGAAGAATCAGCAGCCCCAACCCGCCTCGATCCAGCTGTCTACGAAGATCATCTGTTAGGGCAACCAGAGCCGTCTCGGTCCCATGACCAGCGCGGAAGCCGGACTGGAATGGATCCAGAGCCATGGGATCTACCAGATCGCCTCCCAGAGGACACACACAGAGAGACCCATTCTCAGTGTGTGTGGCATGATGTTGGATCTCACCTATGTAAGGTTATTATTACCTTATTAACTATCTTCCAAACCACTGTCTCAAGGCATTTTTTTACATAAGATAAGTTAAAAACAGTTGAAAACACAAAAACAATGAACACATTTAAAACAAAAGTAAGACCCTAAAAAGTTCTCATTCATTGTAAAGACCCATTTATCCAGCTGGGAAAGCCTGTCACAACAAAAATGCCTTCAACTGTTTCTGGAAAGCACAGGGATTGTGTGCCTGCCCTATCTTGGCAGGAAGGCTATTCCACAGAACGAGGGCAGCCCCACTAAAAGCCCTGCTCCAAGTTACTACAGAGCGGAAGGTTGCAGAAAGGTCTGCAACCAACTGCTCCCCAATACCTGAGAGATCCAAGAGGAGGCTTCCAATGACATGCTGGGAGAGGGTGTAGACTCTGCCATTTTTAAAATCTACCACCAAACTCCAGAAGTGTCAGAATCAAAATGACTCTCCCGGGGATTCTCCAATTACTTTAGCAGTTGTGCATAAGGAAAGATATTCTTCCAATGGACAAAGGATTGCTGACAAACTGGTCTCTTGGTCTATCCAAGGCATTAGATATGACTGGTCACAAACCTGTGTCCAAAAGTTACATAACCGTATCTTGCCCGCGTGAGGTCATGAAGCTATTTATCATCCAACTCCCTAATTAGGTCCTTTAAACTTGAGTCAGTCTAAGTTTAGACACTGTAACCTTTTGATCAGCTTCTTCATGGGAAGCTAATTCAAATGTAAAATCTGAACTGTAAGAGAAAGTGTAGCAATTAGGATGTATTTTGGTATTGTTTCCTGAAACCCTCTGCATACATACATAAATGAAGCAGAATCTTTGAATACACAGCTGCATCTACGTCCCACCCTACCTCAAAGGAAATGTGGACTTCCATGAACTTTATTATTCACAAAGACTACAGTGCTGCTCACAAGTTAGGCTATTTTAATTGCACTGACTTCAGCCAGTGGGACGTAAGTAGCCTTACTGTATTACGATTGCAACCAAAGGCATGTTAACTTTGCTGTATGAAGCATACGCAGCGTTTTCCTAGACACCAAGTAATTCCCTCTGAGATTCAGCTTGTGGGTATTGAAGTGGATATACTATGTCATAAATTCATTCATTTATTTATTTCTGGTAAGAATATTTAAGCTTGCAGGATTGTACAGTGGTACCTCAGGTTAAGTACTTAATTCGCTCCGGAGGTCTGTTCTTAACCTGAAACTGTTCTTAACCTGAAGCACCACCTGCTGCCATGCCGCCAGAGCACGAGTTCTGTTCTCATCCTGAAGCAAAGTTCTTAACCTGGGGTAGTATTTCTGGGTTAGCGGAGTCTGTAACCTGAAGCATATGTAACCTGAAGCGTATGTAACCCGAGGTACCACTGTGTATCACTTTAACATCTATCTTTTTGATAATTAAGATATTATAGCATTTATTAATTATTCTTTTATTGCATTAATATTGATACCAGCACATTGTATCACTATTTGACTGTCAAAAAGGAAAACACTACAGGCACCCCCACACACACTTATGCACGTTCTACTTGTGTGCAACCACATATACGAACAGTGCAAGGAAATAAATAATCAAATAGATTCAAACCAAGAAATGGCGGGAGAGAGATGGAGAGTCCTTGTAGCTCAAAAGGAGACCCTCATCAGACCCCAAAGAGGACTTCAGTGAGGGTAGAGGCAGCCCCAAAGAGACCAGAGATGCAGTAGAGCTTAGTTTAGGCCGCTCAGCCTCCCCGCCTAGCAGCTGATGTGCTGGGTAGTGCAGCAGAAACAGCCACTATCCTAGGCGCTCTTCAGCCTCCAGCCGGCCGCAGAGCTTTGACTGTAGTTGAAGGGAGAGTTGTGTGGAGAGAGAACTGGAAAGAATAGGAATCTATAGGCTTTTTAGAGGCTCCATACAATTTTACTTATGGCGGAGGGCCTGGAACATAACCCCCACATAAATGGGAGGATGCCTGGATATTCTTGCCACCAGCCCTTAATTCTGCCACATCTGCAGTAATAAAGAAGAGTGTGTCTCTGAGCGCAAGCAGAACAACTTTCCCTTGTATTGGAATGGCTATAGCCATGTCACCCATCCAGGGTTAAGAAGCAGGATCTTCAGGTCAGATGTAAGTTTGAGTCAGGTCGAAGGACCAGCACCTCTTTTTAACTACTGAAATATACAGTGGTCCAAATATCCCCTTCCTTCTCCAGAATTCTGGCTGTCAGCATTTCCCAAGCTTCAGGCAGCTGGCACACTTAATTTTCTGAATTAAAATCAGAGGCACACTTAACATACTCTAAAAATAAATGTGTTCATACCGAAGAGCAAGACTTACCTGCTCTCAGAGGAGCCAAAGTTCAGTGGCAGGGAAGGTCTCTCGTTCCATCCCTGGCATCTCCAGTTAAAACGTAGCAAAAAAGGTGATGGGAAAGACTTCTGCCGGTCACACTAGATTATACTGAGCTAAGTGGTCAAATACTCAGCCCTGGTATAAAATAGATTCCTATCTTCCTAACACCTGCACTTTTGCATGAGTCACTGATCTGGGCATGCCTCCTGCCTGGAAAGAGGCAAGTTCAAAACAGTGATTCATACAGACATATAAGAGGCAGTCTCCTCTGAACAAAAGCAACACAGGTAATACTACTAAAACTTCAGAAGTGACTGAATGATCCAACCACACTCAGTGTCACCCCTCACCCCATAATTCTCCTTTATAACATATCCACCACATTGAGGAAAACAGGAGGGAGATCTGCAACAAGCAGTTAAAATCACCTAGAAGGCAACTCTTGAATACAATGGATCAATGGCTTGAGCTACTTGAAAGAACCCCATTTGCTCCCCACTTTTAAGACTTGCACCTATTTTTGTTTCCAAGAAAAACCAGATCACTCGGATGTGTCTTCCATGGCCGTTAGGGAATGAAAACCAAGCTGCTTCATTTAGTGAAGAACCTCAGCTCAGTGACAAAGCACCTGATCTCCATGCAAGAGGACCCAGGCTCAATCTCAGGCATCTCCAGGTAGGCTAATTGGTAAAGACCCCTCTGAAAGTCACTGTCAATCAGTGCAGACAATACTGAACCAGTGGGCTGACTCAGTAAAAGAGAGCATCTTATGGTTCATGACTTTGGGTGGGAGAAGAACCATTGCTCCCAAACAGTTGTTATGAGTTTGAAGGACAACTGATATTGTCCATCGCAATAGCTCCACAGCAGATTAGTGTCTCTCTGCTGCACAGAGTGCCAGGAGACCTAATTCCACTGCGTGGGCCAAAAAAGACTAGTTGCCTCCAGCACTACAAACCAGCTCAAAAACTTGGCAAAAAGCATGAATGTAATAGGTTGCTAAAAATATACATGCTTTGCTGATCCAGATGCATGCTTTACATGCCAAGTAGATGATGAATCCAGTTCCCCAAACCCCTTGATGTAAACAAAAATGTCCACTTTTCCATTAAGTAACACTCTGTTCTCCAGGTTCATATTTTGGTCATTTTTATACAAGGAAAAGATACACACAGTTGCGGGAAGCAGCTCTCATGGTAGAAAAAAGAGGACTGCAGCCCACTTTTCCCATGCTTAATTTGGCAGCCAAGCCCCACATATTAAGATAATTAAAGTAGCTCGAGGGAACCAAGCCCTGGAAGAAACATATTTTAAAATCAACACCAGGAAGCAGTAGAACTCATGAAATAGAAAGGGAGGAAAATCCTCTGGGCACAAGCAAAGTGCAAGATAATTTCAGTGAAATCTCATCAGGGCTTAGAACTGGAATTTGTTTTCAGAACCATGGACCTACTCAAGAATATACGCAGAAGAATTAATGCCTCTGGGCATGTTCCAGGTGCTATTTCTCAGCAGGTTCAAAGACAATGCTTTAGGAAAACACAAGGACAAGAGCAGCTATTTGGATTTGAACCAAGTCAGTAAAGAGAGAGAGCCAAATTGAAGTACAGTGCTGCTTTTACTTTGAAATTGTGTATGTGGCTTGCAGAAGTCTTGCCAAATTAGAATGTTATACAAATAATATACGTACCTTAAGCCAATATTTTATTTTTTATGTTATGCATGCTTCATTTCCCAGGATATTCCACTGGAAAGATTTTTAAAGGAATTGGGATTTCAGGTCACCTATGTAGCGTGAGAACTAAATTCTACTGAGCTCAATGGAACTTACACCCAAGGAACAGAGAACGTAGGATTACAACCTTAAAGGGAGGGAAAAGGTTGGACAAGAGTGGAGAAAGAAGATCCAGATGCAGATGAGCTGAAAATAGGAGCTATAAGAGGGAAAAGTTAAGGTTCCCATTGTGGTACCAATGGGAATACAAAAAATGGTATTCAATTCAGCTTCACTCAGAGTAGACCCACTGAATTTCAATGGGTCTGCTATGAATACAGCTTAGCTGAATACCACTCAATTCTCTCCTATGTCACTTGCCAATTTCCCCTGCCCCTCCCAATATGTATTTTTAAATGAATTTCCTTTTGTTTAGTTGGGGAGGGACTGCCTGCTCTTTTATTTTTATTTTTTGGTCTACTGTTTGCTTGGCCCGGTGGGGGTGTTCTGTCTTTTGTCTGTGGGAAGCTGAGTATCACCAATTTTCTACTACGAAATGGGTATTTTGTGGTGCCCACGATTTTTTATATTACCATATTCCCTGGGGCCAAGGAGGGACTGTAGTCAGGGAGGTAAAATGCTCAAAAACATACTTCGAAGGGCTAGAACAGAGCTTGGGCAGCTGTGCCCCCTCAGATGTTCCTGGACTGCACATCCCACCATCCCTGCCCATTGGTCGTGTTTGCTGGGGCTGATGTGGGTTGGGAGTCCAGCAACACCAGAAGGGGCCACAGCTTCCCCACCCTTGGGCTAGAACAGGGGCCAGCAACCTTTTTCAGCAGGGGGCCGGTCCACTGTCCCTCAGACCTTGTGGTGGGCTAGATTATATTTTTTTTGGGGGGGGGGATGAACAAATTCCTATGCCCCACAAATAACCCAGAGATGCATTTTAAATAAAAGCACACATTCTACTCATGTAAAAACATGCTGATTCCCAGACCGTCCATGGGCCGGATTGAGAAGGTGATTGGGCCGCATCCGGCCCCCGGGCCTTAGGTTGCCTACCACTGGGCTAGAAGTGGGCAACAGAATAGTTTGTGGGAGAGTGGTGCTGAAAGGCAACCAGCCTGCTCAGAGAAATGAGTCCAATAAAAAGCAGCTACAGCCCCTTATCCTGGCCTGTCCCTGCAACAAATATGCCAGCTATGTTCAGCAAAGACAGCTATTAACTGGGATTACAACTTGTTTGCCTGCAGAATTGTGTCAGAGTGAAAGTCTTATCCCCTGCCTTCATTTTTTTAAAAAGTAAAGGAAAACAGACTAGGAACCAAATAATAAGACTATTGTTGTAACTGTGCTGTTAAGCTTATGTTTCTGTTGCTCTTTTGTTAATAGTGTTTTGTAGATTGCAATTGTGTTATTGATTATTTGTTAATGGCACACATTTTAGTAAAAGTCAAAGAGCTCGTAAGCAGAGGGAAGGGAGCAATACATTAAAAGGCCTCCAGTGGCATCGCATTACATCTGGACCCCCTTGCAAATAGAGAAATAGTCATCTGTCTTTTCCGTAATGGGACCATTTCCCTTCAAATTCTGCTCCCCCACTTCTACAAAGAAGCCTCTTGAGCCTAGGATTCTTTCCTATTGCTTGAATAAACGCCAGCTACTTTTGGAAAGGACGGGAAATAGTTTTAAGTTCATAAAGTAATAAACTTCCGACAGATGTTCCTTTTGCAACAAGTGGACCATTTTCATTGTGTGTTTCATGAAAAGGAGGCCACTTGCTCAGAAGCAACCTTTAACCCCAAACGCTGTATAAACTATATGCTCCTCTTTAAGGGTGTGAACCCTATGACCCTCCAGATGTTGTTGAATGTCATCTCCCATCAACAGTGACCATTAGTCATGCCAATGTCTGGAAGGCTACAGGTCCCCCACCCTTAAAGCCATCTTAGACAAATAGCAGAAGTAGTTCTGGTAGTTTCTGTTATAACTCCAAGTTCCCAATGTTCTCAACACATTTAAATCCAAAGGCTAAGTTCTCACAGGAAATGCCATAGGAAATGCCCCCCAGAAAATTGGCTTTGTGAAACACACACAAACTGACAAGTGTCCATGGCAGAGTGAGGTCCCAAACCACACCACAAGTATTGCCTTCTAGCTGGAACTTAGGATTCAAGCAACAGGATCTGAGAACAAAGAGTTCTCCCACTTTGCTGATAAACCACATGGTACAGTCTGCCTGTTCCAGTTAAAATGTGGATCATCTGTGGGGATTGGGAGGTCTTAAGGAACCCAGTGCAATTTGCCACCACACCCATCCCAGCCCCTGTGACCATGTTGCAGGGATAGCAGTTGCACCTTGTGCAATTCTCCCTTCTATGCAACTTCTAAAGTTTCTAAAACATCATGCCCTGGCCTTAACAACCTAACCAAAACTGGATATGGCTCCAATGCATTATTTGGCATGGAATGCAATTTCTAGAACAAATTCTTATGTCTATGATCCAACTTAAAATGGAGTACTTTCAGATTCTTCATTGCCTGTTCCTAATATCCAAGGCAACAGCAAAAAAGCACTTAAAACTGGATTATACAGATTGCTGTGCCCATTCAACACCACCATGACAACACCTGTGCAAAGTGTTCAAGATTAGGAAATATATTCCATTATTTTAACTGTGCCAAAAATTGAATGCAAGGATCCATGTCCAAGTGCTCTGGCGTATGTTTGGCGTGTGGAGCAGGAATGGGCAACCTGTAGCCCTCCAGGTGACAAAGGGACTACAACTCCCATGACAGACCGTTGGCCCACATTGGCTGGGGCTGATGGGAACTGGAATCCAGCCATAGGTTCCCCAACTGTCACATCCAGGCTCTCATGGACAGTGTGTAACCTGCTGCTGTGCTCAAGAATTAGTGCAATGAAATTCAAGATCTTTCCAAGACTGCTACCCGATCCCTCCTTGTCACTTTAGCCTGGCAGCAGGACCAAAGACATCTGCAGCTGAACAACTGCTTTCTCCACCTTAGAGCTAGGGCTTTCAGATCTCCAGATGTCATTAAGACTCCAGCTCCCATCATGCCTGACTATCAGCCATGTTGCCTGGGTTGATATTGCCTGCAGGTCTAGAGACCTGCAGGGTTTTCCACCCCTGTTCTACCCCCCAAGTCCCTGCTCAGGGGAGAGAGAAAGCTCAGCCTTGTAGATGGCTTGCAATTCTCTGCAGGAGTTCCTGAAACATAGTTTGAGGACAGCCCAAGAGCTGTAGCATTTGCTATTCTTCAGCATGATAAGAGTAAAGCATAGCATGATCTGTGAATTAGGAAATGCCTGGTTCAAATCTAACCTCAACAGATGGACCATCACCTCTCAGAAATCTTGTCTGGCATATGAAATACTGATGACCTACTATGCAGGGTTGTTGTGAGCACTTTGAAGGTTATGTGTTGCTACGATTTGTTCCCTAGTTCTTCTCTCATTAGCCCCAGTTGTGGCCAAAAACATCTGGAGGGCACAAGGTTGGGGAAGGCCACTCTTGTTGACTCCCAGAATACTGCAGCCCAAAGCTGAAGTGCAGGCCTGGCCCCAACACACAGCATTCCCCTTTCTCATTTCCAAAGGTGTAACACAAACATGGAAGTGCCCATCACCAAGGGAATGGTTAATAATAAATGCACAGTCCTGGCATTCCTTTGTTCTCAGAGCAGTTCAGGCAGCTGAGTAACAGCCCAAACAGAACATGTAAGAACTTATTCAGTTTAAATGTTGCTGAAGACTAACCCTGGCCTAAAGAACATCTAGGGCTTGTAAACTAGCAACTGTTTCCTTGTTTAGTCAACAATATATATGGGTCCCAATTCTGCAAGCTGCAGAGCATCACTGCACCAAAGCCAATATCCTAGGCAAACTTGCTTGGGGGTGAATCCTATGGAAATCATTTAGCCTCACCACCAAGGATGAAGCCCAAGTTGGGATACCAATACTGCTCACACTTAGCAAGCCTCACTGAACTTCCGAATGAAGCTCCCTTGGAGCAGGCTGTACGAATTGGGATAAGGTGTTTAGAAAGCTCGCCCGCATTCCCGACTAGCTGATCCAGTCAAATATAACATCTCACTTGTTCTCTCCAGCGCTTTCAAGGCAAAAGCTGCCGCCAGTCGGGTAGAAAACACTGAGCTGGAAAAGTCTGGCTTGCGTCAGCTTGCTATGTTCCAGACATAAGTACGGCACACTTTGCAAAGAACATATTTTGCAGAAGCTGTGCGTGCTAGTATCTTAAAACCTTGTACAAGCCTACGTGCGCTGAAGTGGCCTCTAGTCCAAAGAAGTGGACGCCGCAGTAACAACACGCGGAGTGCAATAGAGGTCGACGCCCACACAAGGACTGCAACCAGCCTAAATCCCGCACGGCGGAATCCTGCGCGGGCTTCCGCGCAAATAATCCCCAGCATGTGCAATGGAGCAAATGCGTCGAGGACCACAACTTTGCAGCGCCATCCCAACTAGGTCGAATTCAGTGGGTCTTGTAGGTAAATGGGGCCGGGATTCAAGGGGTTCACGAGGGAGTCCCTTGGGCGCAAACAGGCAAGCGAAAGAAGAGCGGCTTTCCTTACTAGCGCTCGGTCATCCTCCAGCTTCCCACAGAAGATCAGCGCGCCTGCTGGGATCCCACGACGGCGACGGCATTCCCATATTCGTCCGGCTTTGGAAACCTCGGAGGACGGCGAGGCGGTTCGCTCATGGCGCTCCCGAGCGGGAATGGAAGCAGCCGAGAGCCTTGCTCGCTCTGGGCAGCGTTGCGCAACTCTCCGCCTCCTTTCTTTGTGTAGGTCCCGGAGAGGGGCAGGAGAGACACCCCTGGCGGGAGCTGCCTCCTTCCGCGACGGGGACTGGCGGCAAAGGAGGCTTTCCAAGCGGTCTGGGCCGCAGGCGGCGGCGCTGAGCGCACGGAGACGGCCCACGAGGCGCGAGGAAACGGCCCGCCTCCCTGGCGAGCCTCTCCGGGCGCTGCAGCATCTCCGCGCCGACGGCTGCTCTGCGCGGCGGGGAGAGGGAGCAAGAGGACGCCGGCGAAGGCTCGCCGAGAATGACTGCCCTCTCCCGGGCGCCGCGGGCGTAGCCGGCTTGGCAAAGGGCCCCCGGGACCACCGGGGAAGATCAAAGGGAGCTTAATTAAAAGCAGCGTCCTGGGAACCGAGGCGCCTCTGTGGAGGGAGCCTCGCTAGGTGAGATTGGTCGGGAGCTGTATGGCAGCAGGTGGTGGTGCCCTCCAGGTGCGGCTGGACTACAATTCCCATCATCCCGCTCTGGTTAGGATAGCTGGTGAAAGTACGAACCCTCTGGCAGGCGCCCGCTTGCCGAGCCCTCCTCTGCTGGGGAGGGATGGGTCTTCCTCCTCTTCCTTTTAATCTGCTAACGAATTCCTAACCAGGCACTGTTTCTCAAACTTGGGTCCCCAGCTGTTGTTGGACCACAACTCCCATCATTTTCCTGTTAGCTAGGGGATGATGGGAGTTGTAGTCTCACAACAGCTGGGGACCCAGCTTTCAGCAAATCCCGGAACAGCAGAGTTCCACCTCTCTAATGAAATGGAGTGAAACTGCTCCAGGCCCTGGTAAGCTGGAATCACATGTAAAACATGGACTGGATCGGAACACTACACAGGTATGGTCGTGGGGGGTAGAAATGGAAAGTGACACCTACCTAGCAGGTGCCTTTCTGTCCCCTGCCTCTGGGTTAGTGGGAGCATTTTAAGCAGGGTCAGAGTTGGGGTCAGGAGACATGGGGCAAGCTATGCTGGGTTTGGGGGCACCTGCTGTGAGTTATTTTATTTATTTAGAAAGATTTATAGACCACTTAATCATAAGCAGTGCACTTCATAAAATTATTCAGCTCTCCACATAATGAAATACACAGTGCCAACAGTTCATGTTCACTTGTCAAGCTGGCAGCACTGGCCTGCATTGTGTTAACATGTACATTTTCTCATGATTTTAAAAATAAAAACCAGTCCCTGTTGGTGTGCTTGTGAGTGGTGGTGTACCATTAAAGTAACTGAGTACTTGTGTTATTCTTAACCAATGGAGTGGGAGACACCAAATGTGATGCTTTTGTGGGGTGCTGTCAAGGTGAACTGGTCATTGGCAGTTTAGTGGCCTTTGCACAGAAGAATAGCCAATCACATTCTGTCTTGCGGAAATCATCAGTGATGATGAGACAGCTATTCCACTGAAATGGCTCTGTGGAAAAGAACATTTTCTTGGCAAAACAGAGCTCTATTTTGCCTTTGCTCGCACACATCCTGCTCAGTTTTGCCTTCTGTTCTGGTGCCAGCCAAACCACTCCTCTCAGAAATCTCTCCTGCCAACTATACAAGCCTTCTGTTTGCATACTTCAGTGTTGCAGTCTGGCTTTCACATGAAAGTGACTGCAGCTCAGTCTCCTGACTGACTGCATTGCAGTGACTCTTATCTATACCACAGACTTAAAACTGGTTTGATAGCCAGCTCTTCTTGCCCAGGGAAGCTGTAGTTCTAACAGAGAATAGACAGCACTTTCACCAAAGTAAAGTTCCCAGGATTCTGTAAGGCAAGGATGGCTAACCCCCAGTTTGGGAGTATAATCCAGATCCCAAAACTCCACCAATTTTGGAGGCATCAGCAAAAAACAAAAACAATCTTACACCTCTGAGGTGCGTGAAGACCCCCAGTTTGATGGGGAGGAAAATTGCCCTTCCTCAGTCATCACATCAGTCACCTGAGGAGTGGAGAGAGAATGATAGCCCCAGTTCTGACTTCACAGATCACTGAAGGGGGAGGATATGTGTATTTGTGTGTGCCTTGAGAGCCAGTGTGGTGTAGTGGTTAAGAGCGGTAGTCTCCTAATCTGGGGAACCGGGTTCCCGTCTCCGCTCCTCCACATGCAGCTGCTGGGTGATCTTGGGCTAGTCACACTTCTTTGAAGTCTCTCAGCCCCACTCACCTCACAGAGTGTTTGTTGTGGGGGAGGAAGAGAAAGGAGAATGTTAGCCGCTTTGAGACTTCTTAAAGGGAGTGAAAGGCGGGATATCAAATCCAAACTCTTCTTCTTCCTTGTGTGCATGTAAGAGTGTGGGGTGGCCGCAGACATTTATGGCCAGTTTCTCTGGGAAGAAGGAACGATTAAACATCAGGAAGAGCTTTCTGATGCCAAGAGCTGTTTGGCAGTGGAATCAACCCACTCGGAAGGTGGTGGGCTCTCTTTCATTTGAGGTTTTAAAGTGGAGGGTGGACGGTCATCTGTCATGGATGCTTTAGTTGAGATTCCTGCATTGCAGGGGGTTGGACTAGATGACCCTTTGTGCCCCTTCCAATTCTATGATTCTGTGAACTCTTTCCCCCCTCAAGAGTATTATAGCAGTAGTATAGAGATCAAAGATAGAATAAACTGCTATAGCAGTTTCCTCCAATCCTCACAGCCTGTTAATTTCTGTAGGAAGGCAACGGACCTACTATAATTATATCCCCTTTAGCACAAATTAATGAGGAGTTTGACTGTATGACCCTCAAGGTCCCTTCCAACTCTACAACTCTATGATGCTATAGTTAAACCACTCTGGTAATTGTAGCTCTGAGAGGGGAATAAGGGTCTCCTAACAACTTTGAGCACCCTTGACAAACTACAGCTCCCAGGATTCTTTTGGGGGGCGGAGCTATGACTGTTTAAAGTGATATGATACTGCTTTAAATGTATTGTTACGAGTTTGTTGGTGATAGACTCCTATAATCCAGATCCAGTAAGTGTTAGAATTTAATCAAGGCTTGGGGTGTTAAATTGAGTGCCATACTACTCTAATCCTGGGATCTAGGAAGTGTTAAATGCTAATTAACCAAGGCTAGGTTTACAGGGCTTTTGCTAGTCAGCAAATGGGTAGCGCACACCACACAGATAAAGCCAGAGTTTAAAGATATTAGGAATTATGTCACCAAGAAGAAAGGCAGCAAGATGAAAAGCCAGAGAGGCAGAACACAATGTTTGATGTCTGTCTGAATCTAAGTTTGCGGATATAGGAGAAGCAAGACCCTTTGGGGTCAGGTGGTGTGTGTGTGTAAATAAACCACATATCATAAAGACACCACAGTTTCCCCTATGACTTATTTGCAAGCACCTGGCACCCCTGGGATCTCTCAGTGCTCGAAGATTGGGGTAACATGCAACATGCAAATTGAGCTTTAGTTGGATACAACCTATTGCAAGTTGCACTTCAGGTCCAACTGTGCTGGTCTGAAACAATAAGACCTACGGCTTTACTGAGTTGTGTGAGCATCAGAAACATAATCATTCTGCTTTGGTTTGGCTTCTAGCTTTCTGAATAAATTTACATGATTTTTTGTCTGAAAGCTTCTTAACAAGTCAGAATGGCAAACGTTGAAATTTGCCTGAAGCTTACTTGGCTCCTCTTCCTTCCTTCCTTCCCTCCCTCCCTCCTTTCTCTCCATTGCATGGCAATCTTGTCCTATTACTACTGTAATTGCATTTGGATATACAGGTGTGCATTAAATAATGAACTGCACCTGCGGAAGGACAGAATCTCCCACCTGAGCTTATTGTTGGGCAGGTGGGCAGGATCTCAAGGGACTTGTTTTTGCATAGCTGATCATCAGGGCTTGCAATGATTACAGCAATTGGGAGGGGATTTCCTAGTTTGGGTAATAGCAGGTTATAGCTATTGACAACATTGGTCAAGGCACCTCTTAGTGGTTCCCAATTGAATGGCTAGGTCTCAAGAGAAAGTCATCTGAAGGAGGCAGTGTCTAGAAATCAGAAGAAGCCCTCAAACCTAGAGCAACTTAAACAGTTGCAGTGTACTTTGGTCTCTAATTATAGCTTCCCGTTTTAGGCTCCCCCAATCACTGGGGAGTGCTATCGATGTTGGCTTTAGAACTCTAAAGGTAATAATTGCCAAAGATGTGCTCCTGTCCTCCCCTATCCCGTAAATGCTTGTATGATCCCTTCAAAAAGCAACCTTTTATATTTTGCCGGTCTGTCTCTTGCTAGGTATCTGCTCATGAAACTGGGAGAGAGGAGGAATGATATGTGGCTACAGAACTGATAAGGATTAAATACGAAATGTGGCTGTCTCTTATCTGAGATGCAATAGCTGTTAAGGTACATGAAACAATAAGAAAGGCAAGGAATTTGAGATGCATTTTAAGTCTAGCCTTTCCATTAAGTGGCATGAAGCAATCTCATTATGCAAAAGATTCTGAGAAGACAAGAGTGGGGAATGCCCTCTACTCCAGCATCTATATTTGTGTGGCATTAAAAAGTGGGGGAGGTTAGGGAAGCTTCATTTTGCCCAGGCATAGGCAAACTAGACCCTCCAGATGTTTTGAGACTACAATTCCCACCATCCCTGACCACTGGTACTGTTAGCTAGGGATGGTGGGAGTTGTAGTCCCAAAACATCTGGAGGGCCGAGTTTGCCTCTTTGTTCCAGTTGCAAAGATGTCAGCTGATATTGCTTTAGAAGATTAATATTATGTGAACATTATATTTCAACATTCTTGCAATGTTTTAACTATATTATGTTATATTTATCACCTTTAAAAATATTGTGTCTGACTCTTTCCCTATCTAGGAAATCAGATTCAGGCATGGCTCATACAAACTGTAGATAAGGTCCAAGGGCGTAGCTGGGGGTAGTCCCCCCCCCATCAAGTAAATAAATAAAAATAATTAACTGACCAATTGCATCACAGATAACTTGGATCTGCCCCCCCCCATAAGGCCTGCCCCCCCTAAAATAAATCCTGGCTACGTTCATGAAAAGGTATTGAATTGTTTTTCCTGATCTACACCACTTCAGACTGCAGGTGGGGAGATCTTTTCCAAATAAAATTCTCCCTGCACACAGAAAACCAACAGTGCAATCCTATGCATATCTATTCAGAAGGAAGCCCCTTTGAGTTCAATAAATTTTGTCACAGTGGGATAACCTAGCCTTATCCCTATTATGCAAGATAAGAATGGTTAGACGCTTGGCCTAGGACCTGGGAGAGACCAGGGTTCAAATTCCCACTCAGCCATGAAGCTCATGGGTGACTTTGGGCCAGTCGCTGCCTCTCAGTGTAACCTGCCTCACAGGGTTGTTGTGGGGGATTAAAGGACATGAGGGAGAACCATGCTTGGCAGGGGGTTGGACTCGATGGCCCTTGTGGTCTCTTCCAACTCTATGATTCTATGATTCATGTATGCCACCTTGAGTTCGTAGGAGAAAAAGAAGGGATAAAAGGTGCAATAAATAAATAATATGTAACACATTTAGTCTTCACTTCAGTAACAGCCCACCTTCCCCACTTCAGAGATTCTGCTTTTAATAAGAAGACTGTAAGAACAGGCCACATGCAAATCCTTGTTCTTACATGCCCTGCATTTAGCAAAGGAGTAATTATTCTAACAACAAATAGCAATTTGTCATGTGAGAGCTCTGAAGGATATGATGCAAATGTTACTCATAATTTATTAGCCCACGTATTATTAATTATGCACATGATAGCCATTTTTAAAAACTTCTCTTGACCTTCTAGTGTTGCATGACTAAGGAGCTCAAAGTGTAACTCAAATATTTCATTTCCATCTCTTCCCTTTTCAAAACCAAAATTGAGCTGGATAGCGTTGTTTTTTCTGTCGCGTGAAATTGAATAAGATCAGCAAGACCAGTCAGCAATCAAAGTTAGAGAACAAAAGGTCAGATGAAACTGGCTTTCTTTGTTCTAATTTATACATCAAGTGGGCTGTTTCAGCTAAGTGGCAGACCCCCACACATATGAAAAGTTTAACCCACTTCTTCTAGTTTCTTCTGTATACTCAAACCAACAAAGTTCATCATTGAGAACACAAGGTGGAGGAAAAGGGGAAGCACCTAATATTCCTTATCAGAATTAATCTAAAGGTCTTTCTTTGGTTCCCCCCCAACCCAGTTCCCATGAGGCAAATCAACTGACCCAAGGGAAGAATGTAGAGTATAACAATCTTTGGCAGGAAAGCAGCCTGATAAGCAGCAACGACTCTCTGTAAGTTTATTTACAGAAAAAAACACATCCAGAGAATAGCCTTCCTGCCTGCTTTCATTAACAGTAGTTGCTCAGTCTGACTTATCATCCCTTCCCTAACAGGAAGAACACTGAAATCCCCCCTTTCTTCTCCTTCCCTTCTGTTGTTCTCTGAGCTTCTCCAGTACAGTGGCTGAATGGCTGGCCTGTCTCCTCCTCACTCCCAGAAGACATAGCCTCAGATTCTGGCTTATCTGCTAGTTGCCTAGCAATGCTCGGGCCAATTTCTAACTCTTCCTCTCCTTGGGAGCTAACAGCTTCTTCCCTGGGAAGGAGGGGGGGCAGGCTGTCCTCTCTAAACTCTGACAAACAGCTCTCATCTGCAGAGTCGGCCCCTTGTTCACATAGCTCAATTTCTGAGGCTGACTCTTCCGCTGCGCTGTGGGGGAGGGGGCACGTTCCTGACAAAGCTTTTTCACAGAGTGTATGTTTGGACTCATATGCCATATACTGCATCCCAGTGACTTTGGGCACAATCCTAACCTCTGCTCTCTGCCAGTAGTGCTTTTTGGTCTGGTGGGGCCACCACTGCATCCACAGCCCTGCTGTTCACAGTGGCTGTGGTGGGAAGTTGAGGGCAGCGGAAGAAGATTTGGCCTGATGCCATCATGCAATGGCAGTGAGACCGGCTCAGGATGCAGCAAACAGTGAGACCAGTGATGGCTGGCTTAATCCATGCACACCTAGCCCAGAGTAAAAGCAGTTTGGATCACTCTGCCAGTTCAGTGATGCACATGATCAGATTTTAACAGTACAAATATTGAATAGTAGTAAAAGCAAAAGAAAAGAGAATTAGACCACCCAGCAACAGAACCACAGAGCCATATTATTAGTATATACTCAGGTCTGGCTTCACCATTAGAAAGAATGAAGAAGGCACCTCAGGCAGCTGATTTTGAGTCTCATGCAAGAGCTGCAAATATTAAGTAACTTAATTTATCACCATTTTATTTTTACTGCCAGGGAGGTATGAAGGGGTTTTCTGCATCAGGGCCAGAATAACTTGACTGACTTTTAATACTATGCACCATGAATGTGGGTGAGGGGGTGGGGACCATTTATTTTTCTACCTCCGGCAGGAAAAATTCTTAAGCCAACCTGTAAGTCTTCAGAAACCCAGGTTTATATATCAAAATGTAAAATGTAATTAATTTACCAATCCAGAAAGCACAAATACGTTGTTACAGAAACATCTACAAATCAACATTTTTCACCTAGAGCAATTATGTCTTCAAAAGTGAAACACAATTTTATTTTTCCCCACCTTCAGGCGAATCTTAATTGTCTGTCTAGAATACTGGAAAGCCTTTAAAACAAAAACAAAAAACAAAGCATGCAGCCTCCTAATTCTCAGCCTCCTAATTACTCTGGTTTTGTAGCTGTGATAGAATGTTTAGAAACTAGATGTTGGATTTCCGAAACAACATTTGGACTAATCTAGTGCTTTCCCGGAACTTTTGTACTCATATTTGCATATGGTTCTGCCAGTTCTCATTGGACATTTCTTAGTTTGGCCAGTGACCAGTTTTCCCTGCATCTGACCTTGTCTCTTCTCCATATCTGGGGATAGCCCCTTTGAAGCACAGGAACTTTGCCCTTGAAGAGGCTTTCTTCATACAAGATTTTGTGGCTGTCATCTTGGGACTTACCCTGACATTTGGGCAGTGCTTTTTTCTAAAAAAAATGTTTAGGGGTACTCTAATTTTCCTACTCATATTGAAATAATGTTCCTCAATGAGGCCAAACTTAGATTCAGAAAATGTTTAGGGGTATGCGTACCCCCAGAAAAAAAGCACTGCATCTAGGGATATAACAGATTAAAGAAATAATGTGCATAAATGTATTAGCTGACTGGCATGACCATTTTAGAAGTTAGGTTACAATCACTTGAGCTTTTTTTTTGTCTTACAGCAAACATGATTCTGTGACATCCACACCGTACATAGCTCCCCGCCAATCCTGGAAAAAAGTAGTTTACCCCTCACAGAGCTACAATTTCTCAACTCCCTTAACAAACTATAGTTCCCAGGATTCTTTGAGAAAGTCATGTACATTAAAGGTATGGTCTGGGTGTGACCTTTGACTGCTGTTTGAAAGGTCCTCTGCAGCTGATTATATTTTAACCAATGTTCTAACTAAATTATCCCAACTCTGATTTATCTCAGATAAATATCCTCCTTTAGTCAAGCCTCAGAGGATAACAAACAAAAAAGGACAAACATGACTAGATAAACATTGTTCTAGAATGAGATGGGATATAGGCAACATACAGAACAAGTGGGAAAGAAGAGCCCCACCTTTCTATTTACAAACCAAAGCATCCTTCAAATGTTGAGAGCTGTATGTGTCTTTTACAGCCCCAGGTGAAAATGAGCATGATTGACACATAAGACACAAGCACCAAGAGGAGGGAGCAAAGAGGTAAACTCTCAACTTTGTTGTGTCTATAAAATGTACCAATTCAAGTCCAGCCTTGTGAATGACAGACTGAGTGCAAGGAGACCATGGAGTGCAGTGATCCAGTGTTTTATTATTGAGAAGAGTCAGGCGAATGGTTAGATGAAAAGCTGTCATGTGAAGCCATGTTTTATTTCAGTGGATAAACTTCTATTGATAAAATTAGAATAGGAGAATACGTAAGATACCACTTGAGAGGCGGTTGAAAATAAGATACAAATAAGCTTTCCTAAGTCATATAGCTAAATACCAGGTGCTTGGGAGCTTGAAGGCATCTAGTCCAGCATCCTGTTCTCACAGTGGCCAACCAGATGCCAGTGGGAAACCAGCAAGCAGGATCTGAGCACAAGAGCATCTCTCTCCTCCTATGGTTTCCAGCAACTGGTGTTCAGAAGCTCCCTCCAACTAAGGTAGCCATTGACAGCCTTCTCCTCCATGAATTTGTCTCATTCTCATTCTCATTTAATGCTATCCAAGTTGGTGGCCATCACTGCCTTCTGGGAGACTGAGTTCCATAGTTTGACAATGTGCTGTGTGAAGTACTTCCTTTTATCTGTCCTAGTTTTCCCCCCTCCCAGCATTCAGTTTCATTGAGTCTTCGTATTCATTCACAAAGCCCTAAGCAAATTAGGTCCAGGGTAGGGACCACTTAAACCCTTAGCTCAGTGGTTTTCAACCAGGGTGCCTTGAATGGTGGTCAGGGGTGCAGCGGGCAACACTGGCCTCTGTCCTTCTTTCTTCCCCTCCCTCCTCTGATGCCCTCTCGTGTCTCTGCCTCCCAAAGGCCTGCACAGCTGTTTGTTGCAGCAGCCCTGGCTACAAGCTCTCCAGATGAATGGTGCCTCTGGGGGCAGCTCAGAGACCAGAGGCGATGGCAGGGGCTGCCCAGAGGACTCCCAAGGAGAGGAGGCCGAGGGAACACTCCACAAGGGAAGGTGTTTGAAATAGGGTGTGAGACTGCCAGCTCTGCAGGCAAGGGGTGACATAACTGGGCTCCTGAGCCCCACAGGGGTGCCACAGAAATAATGTAGTTGGTCAAGGGAGCCATGGATTCAAAAAGGTTGAAAACCTCTGCCTTACCTTGATCACTGAGATCATCTGAGGGAGCATTGTTGGTTATCTCCCAAGTTGGCGTGGCTCATCGGGCAACGCCAAGAAACTGAGTCTTTAGTGCAGCACTCAGACAACAGAGATTCAGCAGGCGCCTTCTCTGTGAACCATGACACACTTGCTAAAAACTTTTTTATACTGCCACGCTTAGTTTAGGCAATTAAGAAAGTATCTTTCTGTAATAGTTAGTTGATGGTCTGTAATTTTAATTTCCCCCACTGCATTGTTGCAATCCACTTTGGTACTTCTTTATGACATAGCAGTGTGTAAATGAATAAAAATAAATTTAGCCTGGGCTAGGCTTTCTCCCTGCCTGCTACATGTTGAAATCATTGCCAGAAGGACCCTACCTGAACTGTGCATTTAGTCATTGGGGTTGAATTCATGGAGAAGCTGTGAGCTGTTGTTGTTAGTTGTTTGGGGGAGGGGGTTGTAATCTAGAGACATTCTGTGATGTGCATCCATCTGCTACTTAACGGGGAAAAAGACTAAAAAATTCATTTACATATACTGAGAAAGGTCTCCTACCCTTTCTCAACATCTAACCAAACATATCTGTGTTATTTTGTAAGATCTTGTATTCAAGGTTATGTTTGAACGTTTTGAGTAGAAAGAGAGGCCTATGGCACCAAGAGAATGTTTAACTTGCTTTGGCTATCTGGTTTGCTTAATGCTTGTCTAAATCTGAGCTGAGTCAATAAAACTTTGTCCATTGAGAGGCAGACCTTTCAGCACACAACCTGCCTGTCCCAAAATGAAGTCTTGCAAACATATTTTTGTGTTGCTTTTATTTCTCTTCTCAGGTAAGGTTGCTTTTACATTGCTTTTTTTAATGATGCAGAGAATGTGGACAAGGTTTTCAGAAATAGTTTGTAATCTTCAAACCAACTTAAACTGGATTTATCCTCTAGACTTGAAATAGGCTGAGCCCGTGTAAGTGTTTGAAATGTAGTGTCCTTATATGTTTAATGCTGATACCTAAATAATTTTTCAAATATATTCTATAAAGACAATGGATTTTCTAAATGCTTTGCAATCTCAAGAACTATGGTACTAAAAGGATTGGCTCGGGGATTCTGTGGTCACATTTAATGTAAGCTAGGATGCTTTTATACTGAAATTTTCCAAACACCAGGTGTTTGGATTTGCAAACTATGACCCATATAGGAATGCTTAATTATGTAGGTACGAAGATACAGATTAGTCTGTTCTATGAAACATATATTGTGCCAGGCTGTATTTTGACTCGGTCCTTTTATTGTATGAATATCCTCCATTCACCTCTTATAAATATATTCTCTTCTTTATATGAATATCCTCCATCCTGCCTTTAGCTGAGGGAAGATTAGTTATGCTTCTCCAGACTATCGCACCCAGGCAACTTTCAGAGCAAGATATGCTTAGGTTCAGCCACAGAACTGTTTCATATCTCATCAGACCATTCTCTTGCTTCAGTAATGTTAGTGTAATAGGCAAAAACTACACATGATGATAAGCTGCAAACATTTCGTGTTGTTTCAGGGATGCTTTCAACTGTCCCTTAAAGGGGAGGCAGCAGCTTCATAGGAAGGAAACCTGAACTATTTCTTTTGGGTATGAGACCTGGAGCCTCTAACTCATTGTAGTCAATTTGGTGCGCTCTAAAAATGCTGTTGGACTACAATTCCTGTCATCCTTGACCATTGGATTTGCTAGCTGGGGCTAATGGGAACTGGAGTCCAACATCTTCTGGCTACCCCAGCTCTAGCTGAAGTAACTCAGCAGCCATCTTACTACAAGGTGTTTCTTCTTCCCACAATCCACTTGGAGGCAGAATGTGCAAAACTAACTTTCTGGACTATATAAGTAGAGTACAATCATAACCATGAAGTCCGTGGTTCATTAAAAACTGAGAAGGAGATCCGAGATCATGGTCCCAAGGCACATGATGCAACAACTTCAGAAGATCTGGGTTTGCTCATCACTTGTATATCCCCTAAGCTCTATTCATGGAAGAAAGGATATAAATATTAATCATAAAATAATACCTTTCCAGGTGTGGCACTTTAGTTTGGTCCACTAGTTTGTCATTGGAGGTCATCTCATTCACAATGCATGGTATGTTCATATGTATTTTGCTGCAAGTCAATGCATAGATAAGGGACATGCCTGCTGTGTGCATTTGTCTTGCAACACCTGTGCAGTGGTCACTGTTTTCTTCACATGCATCTCTTCCCTTGGCTTGAAAGGTAGGAAGGAGGGCTCTGTAGAGCAACCAGAAACCAGGGAGATAGTGGGGAGAAAGCAAAAGAGAATGCTTCCTGTTTTGATGGTTGTAAGAAATGCTTGGGGTTAAACCACAGAGCCTAGGACTTGCTGATCAGAAGGTCGGCGGTTCGAATCCCCGTGATGGGGTGAGCTCCTGTTGTTCGGTCCTTGCTCCTGCCCACATAGCAGTTCAAAAGCACGTCAAAGTGCAAGTAGATAAATAGGTACCGCTCCGGCGGGAAGGTAAACAGTGTTTCCGTGCACTGCTCTGGTTCGCCAGAAGTGGCTTAGTCATGCTGGCCACATGACCCGGAAGCTGTACGCCGGCTCCCTCGGCCAGTAAAGCGAGATGAGCACCGCAACCCCAGAGTCGGTCACAACTGGACCTAATGGTCAGGGGTCCCTATGTGATGTTTTAGAAAAATATTTCTAATTATCTAATTATTCTAATTATTTCTAATATCATTCTAATAACATTTAAAAGGTCAGTGTAGATCCAGCCAAAGAGCTGCAACCACACAGCACTCTAAGATTTGTTCACAGTGGCCTTGATGCAAAGGCCATCTCAGCCAATAGACAAATTTCATTGGACTTTGGAAGTAGTTCTATAAATCTGTCCACAAAATTTAGTACCATGTCTCCTTCAATTCTTGGTCTTGACTCAACAAATATTGCATATCTATAAGAGCTGCCGGATAGAACTCAGTCTAATGATCACAGTCTAAGGCTACAATCTTCACTGGTCTACTCAGAAGTAAGCACCATTGAATTCAATAAGGCTTACTCCCAGGTGAATAGGATTAGGGTTGCCAGTATGATTCAGAGCAACCCTTCTTACCCTTTTATTGGACATCTATAATCTCACACAAGCAAGTGTGCCCCTCAGCTACTAATATAGACGGTTCCTCCTTTTGTTTCAAAGCTCAAAACCACAAAGTATACCATTATACAGAGGATACTGTTTCTGCATTCAGTAGCCAGACACCACTCACTGACAGCTTTCTCACTGCTGAGCTGAACAGGGCAACAAAGCATTTTCAGTATAGCTTTTAATCTGCAGTTGTCTGGATGTTAGTAGATTACTTCTCCAAAATAAATAAATAATTTTACAAAGATTAATAAAGTGTTAGACTATATGATAAGATTTTACTGGTGGGTTGGGTCTGCACTCAGTACTTGCATTGAACAAATTGGACTCTTTTTCCCCCTGGTCATTTTCCCTCATCACTGGATTTCGGAGCATCTATTTAAAGCCCAGATTACATAGTTATTATGGTCAATGTGTAGGCATTCCTTCCTCTGATTCTCTCCCATTTTGGTTTTTGCTGCAGAAAAATCAAATGACACACTCATAGTGGTAAAATAAGCTAAAGAAAGCAATAGATGATTTTACTGCCTTTTACACAAGGCCAATAGCCTGCCTCCCTTTCCCTCATCCTAATGCAGATCCCTTTAGCAAGGCAAAATGGGTGACCTGAAGTCATTATGCAGCAAGTTTCTCCACCCAAAATGTCAGCCAATGAACTGGAGTGGGAATGAGGGCACTCACAGTGCTATGATATGACATCATGAGACACTGACATGACATCATGAGAAGCTCACACGATAAAGAGGCAATATTCATAATGGTAAAATCCAAAGAAGAAGCATCTTGAATAACATCTCAGGGAGGGTGACAACGTGTCCTACTTTACAGAAGACAGTGCTTTATTTAAATAGTTGTCAGAGGATAGCCCTTTGTTCAAAGGAGTCCTCTATTTGAATGCCTGCCCAGTCCTAGTCTGGTTTAAAGCAACTGGACAGTGGACTGAGTGGTCATCTATGTTGTGATGGCACATGACGACCCCAACATGTGCCTCAACACATCAAAATTGCCCAGATAAGTCACCTTTTCCCAATAATTTTGTTACTGTTTTTATTAGCTGCCGCATTTTCACCTTTTAATCTTGCTTCTTTGCTCATTTTCTTTTAGTTCGAGGAGATCAGCTTGATGAAGACTATGTAAGAACAGATGGCGCATGGATACTTGGTCAACAAAGCCAGGTCTATAGGACCCTCAATATAGAAGGATGTGCACAGAAATGTGAAGCTGAAACAACATTTACTTGCAGGTAACCCTGACACTCTTACATCCTGTCAAGTATGCCCAAACATCCTAATGATCAGTTATGACCTCAAATGTTTTGTATCCATTAAGACTAGGGTAGCCATGTGTTCTACCTAAAGAGGACGTTTATCTCTTTGAAGGGTGCCCAAATCTGGCTTAAATGTGAAGAGCCATCAGAAGAGAAAGCAGGGGTCTTGAAGTTGGCCCTCAATGGTCAGCACAAGGGTAACCAATGTGGTGTCCTCCAGATATTGTTGGACTATCACTCCCATCAGCCCCAGCCAGGGGGGCAAATGTCCAGGGATGATGGGAATTGTTCCGCTTTGGTTTCCACACATTGTTTTTTGGGTCCAAGTTCAGATGACACAATGTGGTTTGTTTCCCAGGAGCATAGCGGTGAAGGAGTGAAGTGCCTGTTCATATGAAGCCATATTTTATTTTAACTACAGTTTAATGGGACACATGAATCAGGTTGAACACATTTCATAATAACAGCCTTGATGTAACTTCTGCCTTGATGTAATTTTGTACGAATGACTTTCAGTGAGTAAATTCAATGCAATCGAAGATGGATAAAATTATACTCAGATTGCATTCGCATCTTGCCGTTTCAACAGGTCTTTTATATTTGCCGTCAAAGATCAGCAATGCATTACACTGGGCGACAACACCAAAACAACAGTTGTGTTTAGAAGGGCAGATGCAATTCTCTTTGAAAAAAGAAGTAAGTGTATACAGCTTTTGGCTATCATGTCTTTTCTAGCACCTTATGCAATGTCATGTGTTCACAATATCTTACACGATTGACAGCCGAGGCCATTTGAAATCTATTTGATGGGTGTTTTTGTCAAAGAAACAGTGCCCTGAAGAGAAAAGAATTCCAAGGTCATTCATGGGCTACTGCCATCTTTTGTCACACACGACCTTAGCCTCAGTTTAAGGGGGAAAACTGGTTATTTGAGGAAATGAAAATATAGCTGCTAATATTGTTTAAGGTGTGGGTAATCTTTGGCCCTTCAGATATTGCCAAATTATAACTCCCATTATTCTGGCCATTGCCCATCCTTGATAGGGTTGTTGGGCGTTATGGCTCAGCAACATGTGGAGGGCCAGTGGTTTTGTGTGCCTGGTTTACAGGCTATTCCTTATTACTTGGAATAATTTCCTGAAGAACTGAGTGGCCTAAAATAATTGAAAATGGCTTGAGTTAAGCCAGAGAGGGACCGCTGGAAACTCCAGAAAATAAGGCAGCCCTGGAGCATCTTCAACTAGATCACTCCCCTCCAGGAAGGCTGCTTTTATGTTCTTAGTCTGGTATCCAATGGCTTCATACTCAAGGTGTGATGTTTGCTTTTAAAAATGCTCTCAGGACCAAAGTATACATGACACTTCAGTTCTGTGAATTGGATTTCCTCACCATCATTTTCCTAGCTTAAAATCACAAAACATTAATGTTCTTATAGGATGCCTTCCTTGTAGCCTTCCCGATCCTGGTGCCTTCCAGATGTTTTGGACTATAGCTCCCATCATCACTGATCATTGACTGGGGCAGATAGGAGTTACACTCCGACAACATCTGGACTGCAGCAGGTTGGAGAAGGCCGTCTATATGCCATGCAGCTTAGTGGTGGGAGTTAATTGGGAAAACTAGATCACTCCCCTCCAGGAAGGCTGCTCTTATGTTCTTAGTCCAAAATTCGCTAAACAAGTATGCTCATGTTCCCATCAGCAGTTGAGAAATAGGTCATGTCAGCCAAGATCTTGACATTTCACGGACACTTCAAGACTGCTCCCAAAGGCTGTGCTGGGATTTCTTCAAGGGTGGAGAGGAAACAGCCAGCGAGGGAACAGATGTCTCCTGTAGGAGGATATTTGGCAATGACTTCCTCATTTCTTTCTCTGCAGTAGTGCTGGGCTAATACACAGGAGATCTTCAAACACAGCCTTTGATGTGGTGTTGGCAATAGATATCCCAAGAAAATGAAATCCCCATTGCCTGTATGCAATTGTTTGCCTATCTTTATGTGTACATGCTAGATTATAGATTGTGAAGGTCTTTAAAGATCTTCATTTGTCTCTTTGGTTTTTCCAAATCTCTGATGCAAAGACATTGCCACTGTCTGTATTGCATTTCTCTCACATGAAACACAATTCCTTTTTCTGACCCTCCTCCACAAATACTAAAAGTAGACAGAGTTTGCTATAATTGCTCCCCATGCACAGAGGTTTGTGCCAACTGTCGCAATGATGTGACTTCATTGATGTACTTAATTGAAAACAACAAAAACAACTTTTTAGAGTGGTGTGTTTCTTATAAACTGGGTATTTTATTTACTCCCTCTCCCAGTATGGTTAGCATTTAATTAGCTATAGTTAGCACAATCAACAGATTGTTTCACATGCACTTTTTAAATGCAGGATTAACTTCTGTTGAAGCAAATTGAGAAACTCTTCACTTGCACCTTTTAATATGAGACTAACTTCAGTTGAATCCATTTCGGAAAAGTGTTCCTGTCTGCTGCACTAATTAGCATCTGGCAGACTGTTGGCAGCACTGAATAAATTATAGTTGTTTGGCAGTTCCATTCCACCCTATTAACATGCTGCAGAGTCTTGCTGCAGTGACTGGAGGAAAGCTCTCTCACATCCCTGTGTGAATGGGCTTTTCCCAGGTCATGCAAGGGACTTTTAGCCATTAATTTATTTCCCTATGAACAGAGCTGTCCCCACCTGGACACACCCATATACCCCAATGCTACACAGCCACCAACAGTGGCTTGCTAGTTTATTTTGATGTTTCCATGCTTTGGGGGCACTTCCAGACTGACAGTTTATTTGCAAAATATTTAGTTCTTATCCCACACTTTTCTCATGGAATCATCCTGTCATTAAACAGATGAAACTTTGCAACAGAAAGTGGGGAATGGCAACCACTAGCTGACAATGGACCCCTCAAAAAAATAATTTTTTTGTGTGCATTCAGGATTATTTGTGTTCATGATGGCATTGGGGCTGTTATACGTGAGATGGATTCCAGTACTTTTTGCACCTTCAGGGCAGGCATACTGCTGTATTTCCAGTTGGCACATGCCTCAATTCTTCTGGCTGAAATCCTGTACTTAAAAAAAAAAATACCACAAATGTTCTGGGGGAAGGAGAAGTTGTCCTGCTTATGTTACAGCACAAGAATGCCCCTGCAGATGGCGAAAATGTGGTAACACTGAAGAAGCACCACAGAACAACGAATAAAGCCAAATGATGTATGCATGGTCCAGCATTAATCCACCACTGAGACAATATTATTGTGTTAATGACATGTTGCGGAAGACACCTGCAAGAAAAACAGCACCCCGAAGGGGCCCAGTATCATATAAGCTCCACGCAAACCTATCAGGATGAACATTGCAGTCTGGAAACTTTTTGGGTAGATAGACTTAGGCATTAAACATAGAGCTGCTATAATGGCATCATGATATTCTACATTTCCCCATCCAGCAAGCAGTATCCAATGATGAAGAGTGGAGGGTGGGAGGAGGCACAATGCCATGACATGGGGTAAGCATTACTACTTACTGCGGGAGAAAGAAACTCAGCGCAGTGCACTCATGCTTCTTCTGGTTCATGCACGAAATGTTGCCTCTCTTGCTTGATCTGTCTAGCCCATCCACCTGCAATTACATAGGGAACTTGAAGTGCGAACCAGGCTGCCACCATTGTCTGTAACTTATTTCAGCTGCCACAATCGTAGGATTGCTTCTAGCTCGGTCCACATTTCCATTCTTTGCATCAGCAGCACTGATTTGTGTGCAGAAAGGAATGTTTTATGTGGACCGGCCTTTCCTGGATAGTGGCTTGAGCGTGCAGTAAGAAGGAGGGTCTGTGGATTGCACTGCATTTTGTACAGTATTGTTTATTTCAGTAAATGGAAAGTCAGAACATTAGATTGGGGTGCATAAATAAATCGTGTGTGTGTGTGTGTGTTCATTAATTCTGAGTGGTGGTGCTGTGTAGTAGCCGTAGCAATAATAATGATAAGTAATAAAAGTAAGCATTGTCTTTCAGTGTATCTACTTGAATGCAAACGAGGAACTGGACAAGACTACAGAGGAACTGAATCTAAAACTCAGAATGGAGTTGCATGCCAGAGATGGGCAGCCACCACTCCTCATGTACCCAGGTATGATCTGTTCCCATCTGAGAATGAGCCGCTTTCCACTTTGTGCAATGTATAGATGTTCAACTAGACTTTGCTCTCTGAAATATGTAGGGCACTATTCGGTAAAAGTTAGTTGTGCCTAACAAACTCCAATTATCTGCTTGAATACAGTACTTGTCAGTAGGCCCCACTGACGTCTGCGCGACCAACTTCTGTGTAAAGATGCACAACATTGGGTTGTGAGTCCCCTTGATTAAAGCCCAATCTTTTGTGTGATCTTTTAGGATTAAGTCCCACTGAGTTAAGTAGCACTTATTCCCAATAAAATGTGCATAGGACTGCAGCTTAAGGTGGACCACCTTCTCAAAGAACCTGCAGTGCTGCACAAAGCGACTCTTATGCTAATAATATTCTTTTTAAACCTATTCATGCAAAACAGTATAAAAGAATTGCCTTTGAACATTATCAAAACCAAATATTCAAGGTTATCCAACTAAGTACTTCTCTGAGTAGATCCACTGAAAGTCATAGACTTAAGTTAGTAATGTCCATTTATTTCAATGGGTTGTAATAATCATCATCATCATAATCATCATATTCATACCCTGCCCATCTGGTTGGGTTGCACCAGCCACTCTGGGTAGCTTCCAACACATATAAAAACATAATGAAATGTCAAACATTATAAACTTCCCGATACAGGGTTGCCTTCAGATGTCTTCTAAAAGTTGTGTAGTTCTTTATCTCCTTGACGTCTGATGGGAGGGTGTTGTAGTGCTAAGGAGATCATTTCATCGGTGTAAGCATTTCTGTTTTTCTCTCTCCTCTTCACGTGCATGTTGTTCTGGGGAGGATCTCTTGAACTTCCAGAACAGATTTGGGGGTGGAGGGAGTGTTTGGTTGCATTAGTGGGAATCTTTACGCTGGTTTCTGCTAGCATAATGGGTTCATTCAAAATGAAACAATGGTCTCTGAGTATGACTAACGTAGAACACAACCCTCAGTAATTACACATAGTCTTTAAAGACATTTCTTTTGCTGCTTCTCTCTCTCTCTCTCATGTAACAAACATGCCTTTTAAGGATTTGTGACTTTTAACCCGCTGCAATTCAAGCCATGAGCCAGATGATTGGTCAAGAAGATAGAATTTATGTACTTCCTGACTGCGATGGCAGTAATAGGTGGCAAAAGGATTCATCAGAGCCTGCATTGTTCAGTGACAATAAGTTATAGCTCTTACGGGGAAGCAATCCATGCTGAATTACTAACCTGACGTTTAAATAGGATAGGCAAGTAGCTATTCATTTCTCAGTGCTTCATTACTGTTTGCTTTGCATCCCTTGTGAAAATATTTGCCATATGAATAAAGATACTTTAGTTGTGCAGGACACCGAAAGAGCAACAGTTTTGTATAAACTCATGGATGCAAATGCAGTTGATTCAGACCAGAGCTAGTTGTTACAGAGGATGGGTAGCTGTTGCTGAAAGGAGCTGCAACACCATGTCTCCCTTCTGCTCTTTCCTCCAGTAATAACTGCTGCTATAAGACGTATGGCATGGTCATATTATTGTCACTTCCCTGCCTCTGCATGTAGCAGGCAATGGTGTTGAATGGGGATATATCCTATAACAGGGATGTCCAGCTTCCAAAAGACTGCGATCTACAATGGCAGTGATCCCATTGTATTGATCAGAGTTGTTGAGCTTTTTTTAGGGAGGAAGACCCACGGTTGTTTTTTTGGGCTTTTTCTCAAATGCCTTTGGCTTCCGAACAAATCGGCTCCCGAATGATTCAAACCTGGAAGTGAGTGTTCCGATTTTCAAACAATGTTAGAAGCCGAACATCTGGCATGGCTTCCTTGGCTGCAGGAACATTTGGCTGCAGCCAATCAGAAGCCGCGCTTTGGTAAGTCGGATTCTGTTCGACTTACAAGGTATGACTGCATTCCTTATCTGTTTTCTTCTTTCTTTCTAGGTACTCGCCTACCACTAACCCTGATAGTGGATTAGAAAAAAATTACTGTCGAAATCCGGATAATGATGAGAAAGGTCCCTGGTGCTACACAACGGATCCTTCTACAAGATTTGACTATTGCAATATCCAAGAATGTGAAGGTGGGGTTGAGCGCACCAGAATTTTAATTTTACAAGGCAATATTAAATGCAGCATATACTCAAGTATGATGAAGAAACCCAGTTTTCACATGTGCATGTGCTACAATACAAATATTGTAGTAGTGCCTTTATAGAAGCATTACTCTTCTGATTAATTCTCACTAGTGTAAGCTGCTGTTGTGTTGTTTGGTAATCATTCGTAAGTGCACAGAAGAGTTCCCCAAGACTTGATTTTAAAACACAGAAAATTGGATTACAGAAAAAATCCATCTTGGCGATAATTAGTCTACATTAATCCGATTTTGATGAAACATCATGTTTTTATTCTATAATACCCATTCTGGGATTATTTGGCAAAGAAGGTCAACTAAAAGACAATATCGCACACCCACACGCAAGCAATTCCATTACCCCAACAAACATTGTAAACGTGCTCTTAAAAACATTTTAATAATAGTACATAAGACAGCATAATTAAAAACTTCAGGAAGGCAATATGAACAAATTACTTACTACCTTAGATTTTGAAGGGCAGAGTAGCTTAGCTCCAACACCTTCAAGGAACCAGTCCTGATATAACCTGAGCTCTAACTTTCTAGCAGCTTTAATAGCTTTATAATATAAAACCAGAACTTGATCACTAAGTCCTATTATACAGTACAGTAAGTTGGGAGCAGAAGGCCTAACAAAGACAAGAAGACAAAGCTGCCTGACTCAAAGAGAAACATTTATCCTTACAGAGCAATGCATGTACTGCAGTGGGGAAAACTACCAAGGCAGGGTCTCCCAAACTGAATCTGGGCTTGAATGCCAGGACTGGGCTTCTCAGGAACCTCATGCTCATGGATATATTCCTTCAAAGTAAGTCACAAGTAAAAAAAAAAAACCTCACCAATTCAACTAATGGCAATTACCAGTGGTGTGTGGAACAGAATGGGGGATAAAAGGATAACACATTGAGTTATATGAAGGCTTCAGGCAGAAACCATTTATTTTGATGATTAATGTATTGCTCAATCCCACAGTTTCTAAACAGTGTACAGTAGGGATACAGCATGGAGTCCGTCACCGATAACATAAAAAAAAACTTGGGGGTAAAAGGCATCAGGCAATTCTGAAGGTATCCTAGACTCGGGTTGCTAAAGGCTTTGTAAATTAATACATAAGCCTTAGACTTGGCCTTTAAGTTATGTGCTGCTGCTAACCTGCCCTCGCCCACAGTGTCAGTGCAGCATTTTGCTCCAGCTGGAGCATAGGGTGCAATGCAATAACCAAGACTGTACTATAGTTTTAGTTCTTCTGCCCATTGAAATGAATGGAATCTGTGTGAGATGTCTCTGGGTATATCTAGGATATAGGAACTTCATGTGTGGAAACTACAGAGCTCAACATGTAAAATATGTGCTTGATTCCGAAGTCTTTGAAGCACATTGCTTTGCAGCTCAGTGGCAGAGCACATGAACTGCATGTACAAAGCCATGGGTTCAAGGAAGCGGGGGATGGGAAGGATCCCTGCCTGACACCCTGACGAACCGTTGCAATTCATAGAATCATAGAGTTGGAAGAGGGACCCTGAGGATCATCTTGTCTAACCCCCTGCAATGAAGGGATATGCCGCTGTCCCATACAGGGATTGAACCTGCAACCTTGGCATGATTAGCACCATGCTCTAACCAGCTGAGTTGTTGGGGTGAAGAGAAGGCAGTGCTGAGACAGAGGGACAGATAGTCTGACCTGGCAGAGGGCACTTTCCTGCACCTCCCAAGGAAACATAATAACCAGTGAAGTGGTCAATAGGCAGAAGCCTCAGCTTTCCCATGTAATGTTCAGTTTTCCAGAAAAGAATCTGAAGTCAAACTTCTGCCGTAATCCTGATGGTGAGCCTCGCCCTTGGTGTTTCACCACCAGCCCGACTAAACGCTGGGAATTTTGTAACATTCCTCGGTGCAGTAAGTATTTGGAGGATCAATTCCAGTTTTGATGTGATGATATAGCAATATGTTCGTTTTCCTTTGGCAGCGGTGGGAATCCAACACTCAAGTAGAAGCAACTACGGTCCTTTGATATCACAAAGCGTATGGTAGCTTTATGGCAACCTCAAACATTTCACAGAATGGAACGAATATTGCGCTTAAGGAAGTAGTAAATTGGATTGCTGCCTCTTGGGTGTTCTGAAGATGCTGGCTTCATTTGCTTTCTCTTTTCTGATATAGCGACAGCCCCACCAACCTCTGGCCCAGGGCGCCAGTGCCTTGCGGGAAGAGGAGAAGACTATCGGGGTAACGTAGCCGTCACAGTATCGGGGATACCATGCCAGGCCTGGGCAGTCCAAGAGCCTCACAAGCATGCCAGAACGCCAGAGAACTACCCTTGCAAGTATGTTAAACTATAGATCCAATATTATTATCTCAGTCTTTGAGACTAGAAATGCATTGCAGTAAGCTTGTCATCTCTCTGGTTTCCTAAAAATAAGTGCAAAGTTGTTCCAACATCAGTTGCCTTCATGCATTTTCTGTTTTAGGCATTTAGAAAAGAACTATTGTAGAAACCCGGATGGAGAGAACATGCCTTGGTGCTACACCTCTGATCCGCAAAAACGATGGGAATACTGCGATATTGCTAGCTGTGATGGTGCACCGGAAGCTACTGGTAAGAGACGCTGCATTTGTGCATCTGCAGTAGATGTGAGCAGAACAAGCCATTTTGATATTAAAAAAAACCAAAGAGCTCATGTGACAAATCTGGCTATGATATCTGGGTTTCATTTTAAGAAGAGGCGACAAGCAGATGCAGAGTAAATTCAACCCTTTGGGTAGTTCATTATGTTGATTTTTATCTGTTGCATCTGTTGTTCCTATCTGCATGAGGAATGGGCTGAGTCAGAATTGTATATTAACTGAATAAATTCCTTCTGTGCTTGGGATTAGCTTGCTTCCCAGGCAAAATTCCTATTGAATTTGTAGGAACTTTTTTTCTGAACACATGCATTTAGGATATTTGCTTTGATCTATATTGTAAAGCAGGATGCAAATCAAATCCACAAGAAATAAATTAGGATTGGGCTGTCAATCTGAACAATATTTTGCAATATAAATCTGCAACCTGCAACAAGAAGGCTATTGATCATTGACAAAAGGTCCAGATGCTCTTATGTCACCATTTCTTTTCACTTTGCCTTGCTTTCTTGTAGCCTTTCTTGTAGCTTCAGAGAGCCTACATCATTCTATCATCAGAATGTAGAACCAAAGGCCCTCTAGCATATCTTTCAGGTGCCCTGGAAAAAAGGGACATCCTGGGTTTTTCCATGAGATCTTGGTGGGCATTTTGGCTACCACAATCTTGTGTGCTCTCCTGAGGTCTCACCCCAGGAAAAGCACTTGGGGTGTGTGCAAAAATATGCTTATTTCTGTGGCAATTTTGTTTTAATTTAGCTGCAGCTCCTTCTGTTGCTGAGCAAACCGAACTTGTTGATGACTGCTATCAAGGCACTGGCACAAGTTACCGGGGTACAATGGCCTTGACCATCTCTGGAAAGAAATGTCAAGCATGGAACGCTATGACTCCTCATGCTCACACTAAAACCCCAGAAGCCCTCCCAAATGCGTATGTTTGCCTCAACTTTCCTCAAACATTGTGATATTTTTGTGTGTCTAGCAAATCATGTAAAATGGCCCTACATATAGGTAATGTTAAACAAGAGTCTTTGAGTGAGTGTACCACCTTTTGATTTGAACTCTTCAAACTCCTCTTGGCATTACATGCAAACCCGGGTTCTGGATTTGTTCCACTCCTTGCCAGTCATGTGAAATTTCATGTGAAATCAAGAACAAACCTTGCCTTGACAATGTGGTTTGGTTGGAATGAAACAAACTGCAATCCCAGGTTTGGCTATTATGCTAGGCTGAGAATTGCAGCTTGCTGTTCCTGCTCGTATTAGGGGATGAGAGAAATGGGAACCTTTAACCTTTAAGCATGGTTTACTGTACCGTGCAAAAACAGCCAGTGTAGGCAATACTCAGGTAGATGGACTAATGGTCTGTCGTGATATAAGACAGCTTTTTTAATAAGGATACCAACTGTCCTAATCTGCTAAAGATCATAGGCTGTTAGATAGTTGATATCCTTATTCAAATAATTTTTTGCAAAATTCACACATGTTGGATATATTTTGTTAAAAGTGGTACAATTTCTCTGTTGGGGCAAGGTCTGTGGTTATAAGTGATGTCATTAGTTTAGGAAAAGAAAGACCTTTGGATCAGACCAAAAGCCCATCTTGTGCAATATTCTGTTCCTAGAAATGGCCAACTAGATGGCTTCTGGAAGTTTATAAGAAGAGTATAAAGCATCAGTCACCTCAGTTGTATAATTATTTTATTTGTTTAAAAACCACAACCTGCCTGAGGCATCTTGCAACAAATTAAAAGAAATCAATCAAATAATCAATTACAAAACCAGCTTAACACATACAGCAGAAACCAAGAAACGTTGCAATGCAGCAACAATTCAGACCCGCCCCCCAAACAGGTTTAAGCAGTTATAGAAGCCTTTAAAAAACAGGTTACTGTAAGCCAGGGGTGAGGAGTCTGTGCCCCTTCAATGGTTGATGGCCTACAACTTCCAACTCACAGCTGTACATGGAGGTGCAGGTTAATTCTGTGTCCAGGGCAGCTGTTTACCAGCTCCATCTAGTACGCAGGCTGAGACCCTACCTGCCCGCAGACTGTCTTGCCAGAGTGGTGCATGCTCTAGTTATTTCCCACTTGGACTATTGCAATGCTCTCTACGTGAGGCTACCTTGAAGGTGACCTGGAAACTTCAACTAATCCAGAATGTGGCAGCTGGACTGGTGATTGGGAGTGGCTGCTGAGACCATATAACACCAGTCCTGAAAGATCTTCATTGGCTCCCAGTATGTTTCCAAGCACAATTCAAAGTGTTGGTGCTGACCTTTAAAGCCCGAAACGGCCTCGGTCCTGTATACCTGAAGGAGCATCACCACCCCATCATTCAGCCCGGACAATGAGGTCCAGCACCGAGGGCCTTCTGGCGGTTCCCTCGCTGCGAGAAGTGAAGTTACAGGGAACCAGGCAGAGGGCCTTCTCGGTAGTGGCGCCTGCCCTGTGGAACGCCCTCCCAGCAGATGTCAAGGCAACTATTTTACTTTTAAAAGACTTCCCTGTCTAGGAAAGTTTTTAATGTCTGATGCTGTATTGTTTTTGATCTTTGGTTGGAAGCCGCCCAGAGTGGCTGCGGAGACCCAGTCAGATGGTCAGGGTATAAATAATTTATTATTATTATTATTATTATTATTATTATTATTATTATTATTATTATTATATCATCCCTGATCATTGACCGTGCTAGTCCAATAGTATTTGGAGGGTCACAGCTTCCCCCAAAACTACTGTATTGGTTGGTATAGCTCAGAAATGCACCATTATAATGAGCAACCAGGCACATTACCCTGGGAGTAAGACATCAATGAATCAAATGATAGAATCCTAAGCTTCCTAACCTATTATATATATAAAACATTATATATGTTTTAAATGTTATTCTCACCCTGGATATTATATAGAGATTTGTATCTACATTTATAGGGACCTGAGGAAAAACTACTGCAGAAACCCCGACAACGATAAGGCTCCCTGGTGTTATACTACTGATCCCAGTACAAGATGGGAGTTCTGTAATCTACAGAAGTGTCCTGATCCTGCACAACAACAACAACAGCCACAGCCCACATTGTCACCAAACCTTGGTATGACTGCTTCCCCCAGTGCAGACAACCAGCCCAGAGTCACCTTTATATAGAAGTGATATGGAATTCAGTGCAGTAAAGATTAAATAATTTATTTTGTGGCTGCTTTAAGTTACTATAGGATTGCAATGCAGTGGTACCTTGGTTTTTTAGCATCTCGGAAGCCAAATGTTTTGGTTTTTGAATGCCCAAACCCCAGAAGTAATTGCTTCTGTTTTCAAACACACCTCGGAAGTCGAACGGCTTCCACTACGTTTTTAAATTTTCTCTCCATTGACTTTGCAGTCCACCCTTTGCGCCTCAGTTGTTGAAAGTTTTGGAAGTCGAACAGTCTTCCAGAATGGATTATGTTTGACAACTGAGGTACCACTGTAGAGAAAGGTGCCTCTAGGGTTGATCTTTTTTTTCAGTTCACTAGGTTAAAATTCTCTCTGCTATATTTTAGACCACATTTGTTGCACGTTAAATTCTATAGGTCTGGGGGGCGGGGGGCAGAATATAGGATAGATTATATTTCCCTATGCTGTTTTGGACTTCATTCTAAAAAATTAGTTCAATACTGCAAGCAAATTGGCATTGAAGCATTTGTGTACATGTTATCAGAAGACCATCATATAGGCTTTCATTATCTCTTCTACACAGATGATCCCCAGGTCTTTAAGGAAATTGTAGTGATCAGTAGTTATAAGTTACTAATCTCTGTTTCCTGAGGCCTTAAGCAAAATAAACCAAATATATGGTAGTCACATGTGGTTTCAAACCAAATAGTCACAGAAATTGAAGGATATATATTTGATGGATAAATTGAAATAGCAGCATAGCATGAACCCCGATACCAAAGATACAGAAAATACAGATACCCACAAAATAACAAAGACTAACTTAGCCAAGACTAGAATACTTTACCAACACTCTTGGTCTCCCAAGGTTGCTGAAGGTGTCAGTTGGGAGAGTACAAACTTAAAGGATAGACAAAAAGGGCCTGAGGGGAAGCAAACTGTGAGGTAGATGATTCATATATTCTTGTCTAGTAACAAGTGTCTCTCTCCTCAGTCAGTCAAAAGGCTTCATAGCTATAATTATCCAAAACCCTATGTCTGGTGATGCTCCCAATGACAGCATTGCTGAAAAATGTTATTCCAATTAGCAAACTGGCCATGTAAGTCCTTGAGACACTGGCATGGGATAACGCAGGTGCAGTAAATCTTGGGTCTGCCAGCAATTAACTGAGAGAAAACTGCTTTCTCACGATCCTAGATCTAACTGAGAAGGCTTTCTTGCCAAAGTTTTACACTTTATCTGGAATCAAAGTCTAAACACAGGACAGAAACAAAGTCCCCACAACACAGAAAGAGCTACAATTCCCAGGTTTCCTGGGCAAAGGGGGAATGACTGTTAAAGCAATTTAAACCTGTAGCGCAAATATGACCTGTGTAAGAAAAGACCCAACCATCCATTTTTATCTCCCATGAAAGACTGTAGGACCAGTTATGGGAAAGATTATCGTGGAAAGATTGCAGTGACAACAACTGGCAAGACTTGCCAAGAGTGGCGTTTGCAGACACCGCATAAGCACGATTTTTTCACACCACAGACTCACCCCCGTTCAGGTCTGGAAAAAAATGTAAGTGGCATTATGTAGCAGGTAGGATGTGTTGTGAAATGTTAAGAAACAGAAAATACCAAACATGGCTTAAGCAGGATTGACCTTATGAAAAATGTTCCCAAGCCTCCTGATTTTTTCCCTTCCCTTTCATATGCTCCTTTTTCATTCCCCCTTTATTATCTCATTCTTTTGCTAAATGTCTATTATGTTTAGCTACATTTTTAAAATGTAGTTCAAATTTAAAATGGTTCAAATCCCAGCACAGCCGTGCAACTCTCTGGGTCAGTTATTGTCTCTCAGCCTCTCAAGGTTGATGTGAAGATAAATGGGGTGGGAGAGAATTATGCACAGCACTTTGAGCTACTTGGAGGAAAAGTGGGATACAAATGTACCAAATAAATAATGTTATTTTATGGCATAAACTAAGTTTGAAACAAGATATTGAAATTGGTTTCTAGAGAGCCAGTTTTATGTCTGCACCAAATTCAAGTAGCTTCTGTACTGTAAACATAGTTACGTTCTTACAGCTTCTATGGAACTGAATTTTTCATTTTGGTTGCATTTTGAAAATAGTAAAGGACATAAGTCCTAGCCGCTGGCTGAATGAGGTTGTCACACCCATAAGCATACAAATATTGTAGATTGAGTAGTTCTGTTTTTGTTGCCCCCCCCCATAGTATTGCAGAAATCCGGATGGTGATATTAATGGCCCTTGGTGCTATACCACAGACCCAAGCAAAACATGGGACTACTGTGATGTCCCCCAGTGCCGTAAGTATGCTTGTAACGACTTGTCAGCTTTGAGATATTTCATTTTAAGTGTTTAAACGTTTCTATTTCAATGTTGTTTTAGGCTGGAACTAGGCCTGCTGCAGGAAATGGCAGGCTCATTTTGATTTTGCTCACCTCTCCCCATAATGTGTAGCTCTGGTAGCACATATCATGATCTCATCTTGGCATGGTGCCATTTATTCTGACTCTGTTATTGACCACTGTCACAGTTGGGGAACATCTGATATGATAATTTCAAGTCCTACATGTCTATCACTGGACATTAGTGGAAAAGAACGAGGAATCTGACATGGGGTTGCTGTTTTTTATTGCAATCCTAAATACATTTTGCTGGGAGTAAGTCCCATTTAATTCAGTGGGGTTTGGTGGACACACATAGGCTTTCACTGCACACCTATTGCTGTTGACCATCTCTTCTTAGTCAATAGTTTTTCATCTGCTAAAAAAACAATTTCTCTAAACAAGGTCAGGTGCACTGAAAAAGAGAAGACTGGATATCTGCATAAGATAGCAGTCCTTGCTGCTGTTGAAATGAATTACCTCCAGTCTGTTCAAGATCTTCCGCTGCTAGTCACTAGGCAATTTAGGCTTCATTGGATTCTCCTTGACCCTAGCAATGAGCTGAAGGTTTAGGGTTGGTGTAGGAACTAGAACAGGATTGTGTTCAACAGGGAATTTGTGGGAGATTAATGGTTTTCAGAGTTGCATACAAACGTGTCTCATTATGGTGCCCAGGTGTGAGACAGGGCGTGTGAACCTTTCATGGCTGTGTAATGGAAGGCATTTCTCATGAAAACTACACCTGGTGAGATTTCCTCTTCTATGCAACTATTGAAGGTGCAGAAGCCATGTCCACTTTGGCATCTGACCACTCGGTTTCCCAAATTATGAAGACCTGTTGAGGTGTTTATAATCCTAACATATTTCACATTTCCTCTGTGTCTCTTTCATTTATTCCCAGCTGCTGAGGAATATGAATGTGGAAAAGCCAAATATAAACCAATCCTTTGCTTTGGACGGATTGTTGGTGGATGTGTTTCAAATCCCCATTCTTGGCCCTGGCAGATTAGTCTTCGAGTAAGGTATTAAAACCAACAATCCGTTCTGCTACACCAATGGTGGGAAACATTTGGCCCTCTAGATGTTGCTGAACTACAACTCCCATAATTCATGACAATTGGCCATGCTGGCTTCTTGATGGGAGCTGGGATCCGGAAACAAATGTTCCCAAATTGGTATAAAGAGGATAATTCCTGGATGCCAAGATCAAAGTTTGGGGCAAGTACTCTTTGGTCAGAGAACGCCAGAGGAGAGTTAAAACCACAAAATATGCAGCATTGTAAAATAGGAAATATAAGCTGTTGGACCTTTAAAATATCCCCTTGTAAGTTCCAAAACTTCCCTCTTCCCCCAGCATAGGAAAAGACCACACATTTGGTAAGTTAAAAATTGGTTTTCCACACAGCATTCATAAAAGGTTGCACAGACATTTACGGTAAACTTAGTTTGGTTCTGAAGTGGTGAAAGTTCCTAAATTATTAGTATTGGAACTCAGAAATGGCTAAAGAGAGCCATGCAGTTTGAACTGGAGCAACCAGCTCAGAACCTGAGCTTCTTAGGTAGACTGAGAACAAAAGCTTGATTATCTGGTTCTTCCCAAGGTGAGAAGAAGTGGGCAGCACAGCTTACTCTATGGTATTAACCCCTTCATGCATTAATTAGACTTAACCAACCTCATATAACCAACATGCTTATCTGACAGTACAAGGGTACCTCTAGATGCGAATGGGAGCCGTTCTGGAGCCCCGTTCACATCTAGAAGCAAACGTAACCCATGTCCGTGCGTCTGCACATGCGCGGGTCACGTTTTGGCGCTTCTGCGCATGCGCGTGACGTCATTTTGAGCGTCTGCACATGCGCAAGCAGCAAAACCCGGAAGTAACACGCTTTGTTACTTCTGGGTTGCCGCGGAGTGCAACTTGAACGTGCTCATCCCGAAGCACATTCAACCCGAGGTATGACTATATACACGTGCTTGGGAAAAGTAAGTTTGAAGTGAAGGTTTCAGTGGAAAAGCTTCAGACTTTTCCTAAAATTCCTTCAACATTTCAATATGCTTAAAGGAAACCACATGGACAAAAGTTATTGAAACCATTAAAACCAACAAACTCTTGTAACTCAAACTCATTGATTTCAATGGTTCTGCTCCAAAGATGGTTTAGTTGGCATCACTTATACTCATCATTTTTATCAATAAGATCACTGTGGGAGAAAGAGTACATGTTCACACATTAGAAAAAATTCTGTGTTATGTTGAAGCAAAGCTGGAGAACCTCTGACCCTCCAGATTTTGTTGGATTCCATTCACCTCAGCCAGGATCACCAGTGGTTGGAGTGATGAAAGCTGTAATCCAGCAACATCTGGAAGGCCACAGATTTCTCACTCTTCAGTTAAAGGCAGTATTGTTTGCCAGCCTTTGGGGGAAATTGGGATACACCCATCCACCCCTGTTATTTATATTGCTGCCTTTAAAGGTTTCCCCCGTCTGAAGACTTTCTAATAAAACAGAAGTAATCAAACAAAAATAACACAATGTATGCAGTAAAATAATGACAGTAATAGGATCTGAAACAGCAAGTGGTAGAACAGATAAAAACAAATCATCAAGGGGAAAACTCATAGTTAAAATGCCTGGGAGCAGCAGGAATGCAACTAATCTGCCTTTACTTTCTTTTCAGGTCCTTTGATTTGCATTTCTGTGGAGGCACATTGATAGCTCCGCAGTGGGTTCTGACAGCCACCCACTGCTTAGAGAAGTAAGCCATTTGAAAGTGTTGGTGCTGCTTTCTCCGAGTAGACAAGCAGCACAATGGGTCTGCCATGTTGCAATGGACTCTCTTTGGACACATTTACTATTCCATGTTTATTTTTTGTTAGAGGCATTTATGCACCCCCAAAGCATGCGGATAATATTGACTCGGTACAAGGCAGCTTCTTACATTCCCCTTTTATAAATGGTTAGTAATCATCACCTGGTGGCCAATTGTGTTGTAGAAGAAGAGAATCACTGGTTCCTAGTTGCTAGGATTGTTATATCCTGCTGTTCTCTGTTTCTCACTAAAGAGAATTTTTGCTTCCAACATCTTAATCTACCTGTAGCTGGGCAGGACCAAATTACTACTTTTGCACCTGCCCATAAGCTCCCAAATTGTACCTGCCATCTTGGCTGTAATTTCACTCCCTGTGGTGTGAGATGGTGACAAATGCATAGCTGTATGGTGGGTTGGATTGACGCTGGAGGCATAGTATGTGCTTCAGTCGCCCAGTCTCTAACTTTCAAAGAATTCTGCCCTCTCCAGTCATAGTGAGCAGACCTGCGCCTTGGTTATCTGGAGATGCCTTTACAAAATGAATCTGCCTCTTGCAGGTCTTCGAGACCTTCATATTACAAAGTGACACTTGGGGCACACACGGAGAGGGCTACTGAGCCATCTGTACAAGAGCGAGATGTTGAAAAAATATTCAAAGGACCAAATAGGGCAGACATTGCCTTGCTGAAACTAAGCAGGTATTCCTTTGTGTTATAATTTTAATAGTCCTTTTATTGACCAGTTCTTATGTTGTGATGTGATAGCTATTGAAGTGGTTGTGTGAAGTGCCTCCCACAGTGGTTGGGGAGGGTCAAATCACAGTACAGAGCAGGGAGAAATTTAGCTTACACTTTCATGCAAAGCTTTTCAATGCATACTCCCCAAAATAAATATATGAACCAAATCACAGCTCTCCTATAGAATTTGCACTTGCATGTTCAGGCTCCACACCCTCTCTGCTCCTCAACTGGATAGCAGGAACTGACAAAACACAGCTTAATTGGGTTATTAACCACAGATGTAAGAGGTTTGGCATAGGCACTGGGCATATGAAAAGGTTTTGGGGGGTTTTTAAATGTATTTATTGGAAGAAATATACACTAAAAAAATTGGGCACATTTTCACGAGCAGTTCTTATTTTTTAAAATCACAAACTGATGCAAAAATGTGAACTTAAGAGTGGAAAAATGAGAAACTGAGACAAACCAAGATTACAGATGATTTGCCCATCCCTAGATCACCAGACCATGCCTCTCTCTTTTTTAAAAAGAAAGTATAATGTTAACTTGATTGAAATCACTAACAGCAGTGAATACTTCTTTTAATCAAATTGCTTTGCACATGGAATGATATCCACCTAGTTCTGTGTTTTAAGCAACCACCTGTTGAAGCAATAATGATCTGTCTGCGGTATATCCTTGTGTTATGTACACATTTAGGACTAATGGCCCTAACTGCAGATTTTCTTTTAGCAGCAACATGCTGCAATGAATGTGAATTGACACCTGTTCTAGCATATTTGGGGCTTCAGCTGCATGAAGAAATAATGTGTGTTCAAAGTGTTCTAATATAACAAGGGTAAAATCAGTTATGATATTTAAACAACAGCTATCACGGTGTGATGTTTGCTTTGCAACTTGCGCTATAAATGCCTTCAAGTTAAATGCTGGACTCATGTCACGTTCCTGTGCTTTAGGTGGATAGACTGCCTAAAAAGCAGTAGATGTGCCTTTCCAAAATTGAAAGGGAGGTTCCAAACAAGATCAGCTGTTCTAAAAACACTGCATCTGTCTTCACCACTTTTTGCTCGGGAGCAGTACTTCCTTCCAAGTAAACAGGTGTAGGACCAGGATACAAGTAAGGCTTACAGGGAAAGCATTTGAATTGAATATTTCTTTGATAGTTCCAACTTCCATCACTTTTGCTTGCCTGCAACTGGGAAAAGTCGAGCATTGATAAGGACAGACACATTTGGGAACATTAGACTTCTAGAAATGCATTCCTTAAAAAAAAGAAGTTGCCTGAAGGTTCACAAACCAGTGGGAGCAATCAGGGTAAGTGGAATGATGAAAATGAACAATGTAAAACCTCTTGGAAATGTTTGTTTCAGCCCTGCCGTGATCAACGATAAGGTCATTCCGGCATGTTTGCCTCCAGCCAATTCAATGGTAGCAGGTGGAGCAGAATGCTATGTTACTGGATGGGGTGATACAAAAGGTGAGTAAATTTTGAGCAGCTAAGTATCCAAAGTAGTTAAGGTTGTGTTGTCTTCCCTCCGTATTCCATTATATTATTCTAATCTCCATCCTTTTGATTTTTGACTTTATTACACATGGATAGGGTTGCAATTTCGAAAAGTGAAAAGTTGTTGAGCTTTTTTGCAAAAACAAAACAAACAAATTTGAGCTACTTTTTATGAAATTCACCATTTGTCCATATTTTCCTGGACATTTCAGTGATTTATGCCCAGGCACTTTTTACACGGACCACATACTGGCTATGTCCAGTATTGAAAGCCTGCCAGCTTGGCAATTCTCCTAGCACTACTGGGACATAAAAAGAGAAAATTAAAGGCTGCCACCCATCATTACAGCCTGTCACCAACCCTGCCAATGTTTATATCAGAATTTAATGTCTGTTTATTTTCTTCCTTTCTCCCTTACTCACAAAGGAACTGGTGGAGAAAGCATTCTTAAAGAAACTGGCTTCCCTGTAATTGAAAATAAAGTGTGCAATCGGCCTGAATTTCTGAACAACAGGGTCAGAACCACTGAACTCTGTGCTGGGAATATTGATGGTGGCACTGACAGTTGCCAGGTAAGAGAGTCTAATGATGGAAATACTTGGCAATAATAATAAAAATATAATAATAACAATTTTTTATTTATATCCCACCCATCTGGCTGGGTTTCCCCAGCCACTCTGGGTGGCTCCCAAAAGAATATTAAAAATGTGATAAAGCATCAAACATTAAAAACTTCCCTAAACAGGGCTACCTTCAGGTGTCTTCTAAAAGTCAGGTAGTTGTTTATTTCCTTGACATCTGATGGGTAGGCATTCTACAGGGAGGGCGCAAATACCGAGAAGGCCCACTGCCTGGTTCCCTGTAACTTCACTTCTCGTAGTGAGGGAACCGCCAGAAGGCCCTTGGAGCTAGATCTCAGTGAATGATAGGGGTGAATGATGGGGGTGGAGACACTCCTTCAGGTATACAATACACCAGAAACAATGGACATTTGGGTATTGTCTTGGCTGCTCAGCAGTCCAAACCCTCATTATGGCCCCATCCACATAATACATTTAAAATTTTATTATGCCACTTTAAACAGTCATGGGGTTCCCCCAATGAATCCTAGGAACTGTAGTTTATGTCTTTGTGGGAGTTGGAGGTTATTGGTTTTAGGTGGGTTTTTTTGTTCATGTTTTTATCTGTTTATGTTGTGTACTGCCCTGAGATCTACAAACAAAGGGTGGTAAACTACTACTACTAGTAGTAGTAGTAGTAGTGCTGAGAGTTGCTAGGAGACCCTGGTTCTCCTTACAGATATGCAATTCCCAGTGATCCTTGCGAAGAGGGGATCGATGGTTACACTCTTGGAATTGGAGCTCTACGGGTCTCCTGACATTTGCTGTTATGGGGAACCACCCTGCCTGCCCCCTCCCCTTATTTAGTGATACTGTGCTGTTAGGTCTTTGAACTGCAATAAATAATTGACCTAATGACCTAGTGATATTGTAGTTTTGTATGCTAACCTTCCTTCCTAGGGCACTGCATTCACTGGCTATGCTGTGGTTCTGTAATGGCTGCCATATTTGGAGCCGGGAAGGAATTTGCCTGCAAACAGATTAGGCCCGTTTGCAGGTTTTGTCTTCCCCATAGCAATAGTCACAACTTTGGTGGATAAGGCATTGGGGTGGAATCCTTTAGTCTAACATCTGGCAGGAGGTGAAATGGTGGTTCACCCCCACCTCAGAAAAGGTGTGTTCACAGGGTACCTTGTGAGAGGGGTCTGGTTGGAAGTCTCTGTCCCAAAGCCAAGGCTGATGGGCCACAGAGCTTCCTTCAGCAGTTGCGGGGGGGGGGGCTCATCCATGTAGACCTTCATCTTGCAATGGACCCATTAATCCCATGAGCAACTCTGTCATGCCTCAGCCCCCCACCAGGAGGCTGAGAGGGATATACAACCCAATACCTAAGTCAAATCCTACCTCCATCTGGAATCAATAAAGTTATGGCCAATTTTAAAATCCCAGAACGTTGCCTTGTCCAGTTTGTTCACCTTTCTTAGGTTAGGCCTTGCTCCCTGAGGAGGGGTTGCTGCGAGTGTGTCTGCATATATGAATGACCTTGTGTGGGCACAGTCTGAGGCAAAATTTGTCTAGTGAGATCTGTTCATTACATGGTTATGTTTATTTCTGCTCTGTTTGTTCATTTCCCTTTTTCATTTGTAGGGTGATAGTGGAGGGCCTCTGGTCTGTGCAGAACAAGGAAGATATATCCTTCATGGAGTCACCTCCTGGGGTCTTGGCTGTGCGCAGCCCATGAAGCCTGGTGTTTATGTTCGAGTTTCCCAGTTTGTTTCATGGATTGAAAAAACAATGCGTGAAAACTGAATTATTTCAATCTTGTTGAAAGAAGCACATACATATACAGATGTATCACACACACAGAGGATTCAGGGTGCAATGTTGTAAAATAAATTACATGATTGTAAAAATGACCGATTGGCTGGCTGACTTTCATTACAACACGGTTTATATGCTGCAAAAATTCATTTGCAATGTGCTTAAGCTTGAACAATAAGCCAAACTGGATGTGATTTGAGCGATCCATGAATAGAATTGCCAACATTTTTAAAGGGCTAATGTCATCCATAGGGGAAAACATCCATAGGGGAAAACATTCTAGTATCATACAAGGTGCCTGCATTGATTCATTTGTGGGGCAAATAGTTTTGAGGGCTTTAAAAATGCAGGTTCTCCCATGTCACCATAACTACAGCCCATTTGCTACCATTTGATTGAAAGCTATGACAAATAAAAATGAAATGAATTGTTCTTAAATTTGTTTTGTTCATGTTTTCTGATCTACTGGAAACAAATCTAATGGTTCTTTACCTTCAGTTATTAGATTAATTATCAATAGATAATTTCACATGAATACATAGTGAGGATTAGAAAGTATGGTGCTGTGGGTTAAAGCCTCAGCGCCTAGGACTTGCCGATCGAAAGGTCGGCGGTTCAAATCCCTGCGGCGGGGTGCGCTCCCGCTGCTCGGTCCCAGCGCCTGCCAACCTAGCAGTTCGAAAGCACCCTCGGGTGCAAGTAGATAAATAGGGACCGCTTTCTAGCGGGAAGGTAAACGGCGTTTCCGTGTGCAGCTCTGGCTCGCCAGAGCAGCGATGTCACGCTGGCCACGTGACCCGGAAGTGTCTCCGGACAGCGCTGGCCCCTGGCCTCTTGAGTGAGATGGGCGCACAACCCCAGAGTCTGGCAAGACTGGCCCGTACGGGCAGGGGTACCTTTACCTTTACCTTTACTTATACTGTGTAGTTGCCTCTCATAACTGAGGTAATGGGAGGGCCCAATCCATACTACATATATTGCATCCTTTGCAGTGCAAAACAAGTGATTTTAGTATTTCATTTGTTTTTATCGTTCCATTTTTATTCCACTTTTTACCCTTTTTAAAACCTTTATTAAACTTCTTTGAAAATAAACTACATCAAACCAAATAGATGCAAAGGGTAAGTTATTAACATAACAGGCTTAAGGCATCTCAACAAATATACATACTTTTTATTGTATCTTTGAAATAAGAATTCAGTTCCACTGGAGTATTTGAATGCTCTATTTTTCTTGTTATTTATCACAATGTTGTGGATTCCTTCAGTGTATTTCCTGTTTCTCCAACAGAAGTGTGAAACAATTACTCTTACGAGTTAGGGAAGATTAAAGGATGGCCAGATGGCCCAGACATAAGCAAAGAGTCAAGTTTCAAATAAAACAACTTATTTAATGAAAATTATTTCTCTTCTACAAAATCCACATATAACAGTTTCCCACCTGGAAACAATAGGCTCAGAAAACACATTCATACTCCCAAAGTCATAGAAAAATATTATATTTACTTTAAGTGTCTTTTAGGGATTTTTATTATGGAAAAACAGGATCCATTTTCTCCATCTGGCATGATAATGGCATCCACTGGACATCAGACTGAAAGCCAGGTGATTGGCGGTGCCCTCAGAACATTTGGCAAATGATCAAACATATGTGCTGGAAATCTGATGTTTCTGTTTCCCACACCTCCTGCTGAAACTGTGGTGATAAAAGGAAAGAGAAAAAAGAAGAAAAGTCGTGCTTTAATGGTGGGACAATGTTTGATTTAAGCAGGAATGTATGCTTTTAAAAATCACGCTAATCTTTCATGATAACCGCTGTTGCTGAAGATAGCACTACAAGGGAAGCGGCTATGGGAGCTGAGTACTGTGGAGGTTATAGTATCAGACTAGGAAGACCCAGATTCAATCCATACTCAGACTTGAGGCTTACTGGGGCAGTTACTGTTTCTAAGCATCACTTCTCTGTCAGCGTTCTTGTAAGGATAAAATGTGGTGGGGAGGATGGGGACAGAATAACAGATCATTGCATATGGCACGCCAAACTCTGAGTCGTGCAATATTCCAGGGGGTTCCAGGGCTCGGTTTCCTTGAAATGAGGGACAGTGGAGACTGTGGTTTATTTACACATATATACAACCTGAGCCCACAATGTAGGGGCTCATGGCATCAACACCCCAGAAGGTCTCGCTTCTCCCATTGTTACAGCCTTGGGTTCCAGTAAAAATACAGCATGGCTCTCACTCTCTGTTTCTGCCTGCTTCTAGCTTCCCTCCCTCTCTCACATCACTCTGGCTATTGTCCTTCTCACTACCAGCCAGGTGAGGGAGGGGGCCTACCCATATTGCCCTCCGGCACAAAGCAACATCCTTTCTTATACTAACAACCCATACTTAGGACCAGTGCTTTTTCCCCCCCTAAAAAAGATGTTTAGGGATACAGTGGTACCTCAGGTTAAGAACTTAATTCGTTCTGGAAGTCCATTCTTAACCCGAAACTGTTCTTAACCTGAGGTACCACTCAGCTAATGGGGTCTCCCGCTGCTGCTGTGCCGCCACCGCACAATTTCTGTTCTCATCCTGAAGCAAAGTTTTTAACACAAGGTACTATTTCTGGGTTAGCGGAGTCTGTAACCTGAAGCGTCTGTAACCTGAAGCGTATGTAACCCGAGGTACCACTGTACTCTCATTTCCCTACTTCTATTGAAATACTGCCCCTCAATGAGGCCAAGCTTAGATTCATAAAATGTTTAGGGGTATGCGTCCCCTCAGGAAAAAAAGCACTGCTTAGTACCAGGTAACTTGCCAAGAAACCTGCCTGTCTCCTTTAACAATGGAATCCTCAAACTCACACTACTATGCCTGGTGGGAAGGTTGGGTATAAACACAACAAATAAATTAGCATCAGTAGCAGCTTCCCTGCTGGCCTGAAACAGCAGCTAGGAATAGGGATTTTCATTAGGACTGCAGCATGAGGTGCAGGAGTGAGGTTAACTGCTTCCACCCACCCACCAATCTCAATCCGACTAGCTCCCCTCAATGCTTTATATTTGGTTTTTTTAAGCACACATATGCAAGTGAAAGGACACATTTAATGAACAGTTTGGTGCTTGAGGCTAATGAAAGGTCTGGAGAAGGAACCATTTGAAATCCCAAGAAAGCATATGAGATTATTTACGGGTAGATAGCAGTGCAGGCATTTGGCAGTTGTTCCACATCCTCGACTGTCTCCGGTAAGGGAAGGCCCTTTGTCTCCGGTAAAAGCATGACCAGAAGCCCACAAAGAATGGAAAGTATACCTGTCAAAATGTGAAGCAGGAAACATACAGTATGTCACATGGAGTGAGAAATAATATTTAACACTACAGTTTAAGATAGTTCAGAGGCAGAGAACAAAAAAAAATGTGGGGGAAGCCCTAACTAATTGTTGGCAGGGGGGAGTAGGTGGTTTATGTGTATATATGCATGTTTATGGGTGGATGTTTATGAATGGATTTAGGGGCACCAGCTCTTTTAGACTGAAAGCCGGCAAGCAGGGACTATCTTGTTTTTATTGTTATGTAAGCGGTTTTAATTGATTGTGTGGGAGACTTTTTGGCTAAAGAGCAGAGCACAAGTTCTCTAAATAATTAAAAGTATGTAAACAAACTTAATGATGATATTGTTAAGGATTTCTATTACCCACAATACAGTGTTGGTACCTATCCAGCACAATTACACATAAGGAACTAGGCACTGCTGTACTTGTCTTCCTGACAACTCTCCTGTTTTATGCTTTCAGAAGTGTAGAATCAGTGTGGATGGTATCAGAAGGGTGATCTGAAAATTCACTGGGAGAAAGTGGTCGTGGGAAGTGGCTCTCAGCATCACACTTTGCTTCGGGGTGGGGGGATAATTGTATGGCAAAATGGAGCTACAAAACTGTAGTGAGTGTGGAATCCCAATCCCAATATTACTTCCTGAAAGAATCAGAAAAAGAAGAACCATCTTTGAAAAGAGGTCACTTTTAAAACAATATCTTACAATAAACAATCAGAGGCAGCTCTGACCAGTAGGCTGCTAGCCGGTAGAGAAGAAATGGGGCTAAAATTCCCCCTATGTCACACAGTCCTGAGCACAACGAAACACCAAAGTTTCTATAGGGGAAAGAAAAGAGAATATATTACTCAGGATTTATGCACTAGCTTCCAAGATGTTATACTATACCTACTTTTCACATGATACCTCCATTCCACTCTGGTTTGCTTTCTTTAACTGAACTCCAGATTTGGCCTTTACGTCAGGGTATAAGAGCCTGTCAACAGGCACTTGCAAAGGTGATGATAGCAAGAATGCACTTTGTTCTAGACCACACTTCCCCAACCTGCCGCACTCCAGATATTTTGGATCCCAACTTCCTTCACCCCTAGCCAGCATGGCCAACAGCCAAGGCTGTTGAGAGTTGTGGTTAAACTACATTCATATATTGCTTTTGGAAATGTTTCTTTAAGAATGTCCTAGACCTAGAAATATTGGGGTTCCTTTGGCTCTTTTTATATGGGAATGCTAAGGAGACCTCATTGAACCCACTGGAGAGAAGGGCTGTGAACTGAGGATTTTTAAATTTTAGACTCTGAGCACACTGCAGCATGCAACTCCTTGTAAATGATTTTCTCTATCATTTCACCAGTGCTTTTTTTTAATAGAACTCCCACTTTTTTTTGATGGACAACTCTAAGTCCCAATGAACTCAGTGGGGCTTACTTCTGAGTAGGCATGCATAGGTTAGCAATGCACATGTACGAGCCACTTCACTCCTTGATGTAATCTGTCAGGTTAATCATCATTTCTGCTCCACTACTACTTCCTCCCCCAACCCAAGCCCACAACTATGTGGATTCCCCCCCCCCCCAAAGTGCTTATTCCATTTACCTGAATATTGTAGGATACAATTCAGAATTTACAAGATAGACAAGCTCAAAAGTTATGGTGATCCCCAGTCTTGCCAAGATGGCGCATGATGTACTTAGCCATGGTATATCTGTGGAGGATACATGCAGATGAAACACGAAAAGGATTTATTTAACCATGGAAACCAAAAATCAAGATCCTATTCCCGATCCATTTCACAATGAATTCGCATCCTTCTCACCTAACCCCTGTTGCTTCAGCAAAGCTTCTTCACGGATAAATAAGCAAAAGAAGTGATGCTATATTCTACTCAAATGAGGTCAGAAGTGGAGAATCATTTGATTATGAATGGACAAAATGGAAGTTTAAAAGAGATATTATTTATTCACCATTGGTACCTGCCCCAATATTAAGGGAAGGTATTTAATTTTAATCAATAACAATAAATGAGCTAAAAATGCAATCTCCAGATTTGAAAATAATTAGCAGCGTTACTCACATTTCACATTTACCAGCAGGTGGCACTAAAATACTACTTTTCATTATGTAGCTGCCAGTTTAGCTTTAAAGCAGAGCAATATGAAGCAATGCCAGAGATTCCCCGTTAGTTTTCTAGGGTTGCCATATTTCAAAAAGTGAAAATCTCGACAGAAAAGTTGTTGAACTTTTCTTTGGGGGTGGGGCAAAATTGTTGGCAAAATTGCAAAAAATCCTGTTTTGAGCTATTTTTTATTTTTTAAAAACGGCAAAAATGGCAATGTTGAGATGGCTGACACATGTCTGGATTTTTCCAGACGTTTAATCCAATTTCCGTCTGGGCACTGCTGTCAACTGCTGTCTTCCATGCATGTCCAGGAAATCCTGGGCATATGGCAACCCTAGTTTTGCTCATTAGGAAAGAAAATGAAAAGCAACAGCAGCACAATACCTTTCATTAAGACTCAATATAAGGTCACAGAGCACTGTGTGCAAGCTTTTCTGGAGCCTGCCATTATTCCCAAGAAGAAATGCAAGATCATATTTCAGCAAGCTTCCGTTCCAAGATATGGTTGGGGGGTGTGTTTCACATATTTTAAAATGTGTCTGTGCGTGCCCACACCTGTGGTCTGCCTTGAAAGACAAGGGTGAGTTAGCAACTAAAACAAGCAAATAAAAAGGAAAAGGTTACCTTTGGGCAGGAATGCGGTCATTAAGCACGCAGCACCTGCCACGAAGGCACTTGTTGCAAAGAGAGGACGCCTGCCAATGCGGTCAATTGTCAATAAGATTAGAAAAGCTGAAGGCAACTCCATCAGTGCTGAGACAAAGAACTCCAAATACAGATTTCCTTCTATGATTCCCAGGCGCAAGACAAGCCCTTGATAAACCACTGCACTTGTGAACCTTAAAAAGGAAGAAAAAAACAGCTGCAAAAGGTTCAAAGCAGGCCGGCTTGCATGGCAAAGGCCAAAGGGGAAAGCCACAGAGGCAACACAGCTGGGACTCACCAGGCATACATCAGGATTAGAGTGAACTTTCTCATCTGCGGAGTTCTAACCAGTTCGAGGAGAGACGGGTTGCTAACCTCCTTGTCGGAGAGACTGATCTAAGTAAAAGAAACAAAAACCAAAACCCAAATATAATAATATTATAGTAATAATTTATTATTTATACCCCACCCATCTGGCTGGGCTTCCTCAGCCACTCTAATTCCAACAAAATATTAAAATACAGTAATGCATCAAACATTAAAAGCTTCCCTAAACAGGGCTGCCTTCAGATGTCTTCTAAAAGTCTGGTAGTTGTTGTTCTCTTTGACATCTGGTGGGAGGGTGTTCCACAGGGTGGGTGCTACTACTGAGAAGGCCCTCTGCCCGGTTCCCTGTAACTTGGCTTCTCGCAGTGAGGGAACTGCCAGAAGGCCCTTGGCACTGGACCTCAGTGTCTGGGTAGAATGATGGGGGGGGGGAACACTGCTTCAGATATACTGGACCAAGGCCATTTAGGGCTTCAGAGGAGTTTGTACACATAGAAGTGGTATAGAAATGAAACATCCACATAAAAATATGAAAAGTACGGGTTGATGGCAAGTGGAGAGAGCCAAGATTTGCTGCCTGATGTTCCACATGCTCTGAACAATTCATAAAATAATTTAAACAAATAATATCATATGAAACCTTGGGGAGAAGGGGAGATACTTGGACTATATCTACCAAATATTTTGCTTACTTTCAGGGAGGAATATTTATTACCCTGTTTAAATACTGCTGTCAAATAAGACAAGGACCTTGGGCGTGAGTAACTTGGGGCTACAGCTCATCAATATGCAACCCCCCCAAAAAACACACACACAATATAAGGGTGTTAGGCATTCAGATCAAAATCCAATGTACAACCAAATGAGTTTTCATCAAAGCATTAATATTAAACATTAAGTGTTATTTTTGTCTTTCATATTTTTACAGAAAATATGAAACTATTTGCATAATACTGCAAAAGCAGAAAAGCAATCTAGCACAAATTTTTAAAATGATTTATTTTTAAAGGTTGACATTCTGGTTTTTCTAGTTCACATGATAGCAAATATTGTAACTTTTTGATTTTGCTAGGCTTTTACTATTTGGGGAGTTCTTTTACTATTTGGGGAGTTCTTCTATTTGAGTTTATTTCTGTTTTTACTTTGTTGCTTTATAATGTGTGTGTGTGTGTGTGTGTGTGTTTAATTGTACTTCTAAGATTTCATGTTTTTATTGTAAAATAGCCTAGTAATTTTTGTCATTTAAAGGTGGAACAGAAACAGAATAAACAGGAAGAAGTATAGACAATATTTAGTTATGTGTGATGCTGCCTTAGACTGAGTTAGAGAACTCAGTTGTCCAAACTGTTTGGTGCTGTCTTAATATGCACAGCAGCATATATGCACACACAGCAGGTGAAGCCATGGCACTCAATCTACCTCCTGACAGCTGAGCTGCTGCTGTTCTGTTTTTTGGGAAGAGAGACAGTGGAATGGAGGTAGAAGGGAGATCAGAATGCTTCAAATACAGTGGTAAGAGTGCCAGATTGGCTCCCCGATGCACTGGCACCATTCTGACCTCCCTGCCACTTCCCTCTTCCCCTCCGAATAGGCAGCAGCTCTCAGAAAAGCACAAACAAAAATATTTTGTCAACCTTGATAAATAAAAAGAAAATACTCGTGCATTTTCACTTTTTAAACTCAAATCAGCACTGATTTTGCTCACTTCTAGCCTTGGGCCTCTCACCAACTCTTAGCCTAACCTACCTCACATGGCTGTTGTGAACATATAAGATTAAATAAAATGACTAAATAAAAAAAAGACTCAGTGCTTCTGTCATAAACCTCGAACTTTGATTCTTTAAGCAGAGTGATGCATCTTTAGACTATAAAAGGCCATGTTTTTCTCTCCCTCTCTAAGTATAGCTCCAAAGTTTCAACCAATCCTCACTTCTCCCCCCACCTTTGTTGTTGTTGGAGAAGAAGAATGCTCTGTTGTACAAAGTAAAGAAATTATAATGAAAACAACTCTACAACACCACACAGTTCAATGCCACACAGCTCGTCATCATTACAGCAGGTTTATCACCACCAGGGCATTAGCATGCCTACAAAAGATACAATACAACAAATTTTCTCAAACTCAGAGCTTCGCTTTGAAAAGCAGAGCTATGTAATCTTGGAACTAGGAACTCCACTGAGAGTACAGCCTGTGAAATGCACTTGACCCTCCCATTATCACACTTCCGGGAGCATCGTGCTCTCCTTCTGGGCGTAGAATCAAGAATGACTGAACTTGTGTATCCAAAAGAATCTGGAACAGTTCCGAAGTGCAGCTTAGAAGCCTTAGACTATTACTGAGGGCTAAGCAATTGCAGCTGTGACTAAATTAGGGTCACCCAGCTGTGGATACTACTTAAAAATATAGGCTAGGATGTTTGGGAACGACGAGGAGAGAGTAATACTAGCCTGGACACCAAAGTCACCATTCTAAAAATACTGAGATGTTGAACAAACTGAAGAATCTGAACAGATGAACATTCTCTTGCTCGTAATCTGATCGCATGAAAATATGATCTTCATAATATGGTTGACAGACAACACATTCGGAAGATGTGTGTCAAAAGCAACTCTTTCATGTATGGCTGTTTAAAAAAAGAAATTTAAAAACTGCAGTACCTCTTTGTGTTGATTTATATTGATATAGTATAGGATCCTCTGATTTTTTGGAAAGAAAGTACTGAATTCTGCACCTGCTACTTTTAACATTACTAAATATTTTGAGGGTAATGCTAGGTTTTGAGGGAAATGCTAGATTTCCAACAATCCTCCTGGAGAAGAATACTGCTGCTCTGGAAGAGGCCTGACGTCTGCCTGAGCAGGCAGGGACCTGCAATTATTGACAGGCCTCCCACTGGTGGTAGCCAGTGTAGAGTTCCCAAAAGGGGTGTTTGGGGATATGTGTAGGTTTGGGCCAGCTACAAATCCCTTGAATCCTCCTCCTCCTCCTCCTCCTCCTCCTCCTCCTCCTCCTCCTCCTCCTCCTTCTCCTCCTTCTTCCCATGAGGGGCCTGATTCCGACATCTCTGTTGCACCAGCTGGAGTAGTAAAACCACCCTGACCAACAGGTGTTTGGATGTGGTGGTAGCCCACTGTCCTGTTTGCATAGTTAGTATTTCTCTCAATAACTAATTGGGCAACACCAATGTTTTCAAAGCACCTACAGCAACTAAGTGCAGTACATAAGACAAATGAAAGAAAGATAACATGCAAACCCTGCCATCAGGTTTCCACTCCCAAGAGGCCAGGATCTTACATGCATGCAACAGAATGAGTCAGTGTAGACTTTCTTCTTTGCGTATTCGCTGTACAAATGGTGTGTGTGAACATTCGTGTGTGTGTTCCAGGCATCTGACACCTGACCTGCCTCCAATATGACATATCCTGATGGCCCAATTTGCCAATGTGCACATGTTCAGCACAACATCTGAAAGATGAGCAGGAGTGAAACACACCCCAGAGCAAGCCCTTAATACCAAAAAACAGGTACAAAATGGGGGAAATCATCTCCTCCACACTCCAGCTAACAGTTAGATGGCCACAGGGCGAGAAACAGAAAACCCAACAGTACAAACTGAACATGCCTTGCTTGCACCATGATGATGCTAAAAGTGGTGCATTTGATTCTTAGCACGTATATGGTGAGTACCTCAGTATAATGTGGTGGAAGACATTTCCCATTGTCTTTGGCGATGGACTGAATGATCTTTAGGGCTTTTTCTCCTTTTTTACGTGTCAGTAGCCACCGTGGAGATTCAGGTACTGCCCTGCAAAAGTAGAGACGCTGGTGAGGATCTGCAAGCTGTGTTCAGAAACCAAATAGATTTATTGCCTGTAAGAAGGCAAGAAGCTAATCAACATCCCTGTGCGGTTCTCCTGCCTTCCATTTTTTTCCTGGCAAGCTGGAAGCTCTTTAATCCTCCTGTGTGAATGTGTGTGTGTTTGTGTGAAGGCTGAAACAAGCATCCCATGGAGTCAGCAAGCAATTTGACACTGCACACAGTAGAAGCCCAGTATAAGTGACCCACATAATGCTGATGATTCTGTCCATTCTTTATACATAGTTGGACAAAGAAGCACATACGTTATGTGGATGACTTGTAATATGATCCCTGGAAACTAATGAAATGCAAACTAGATTCTAAAGGGAATGTTGCATAGTCAATTTCAGAAACTTTCAGAATCAATTGTAAATTCTGAACTGAACTGAAAAAACTTTGAGTTTACTGTGAAGAAATAGGCCAACTCTTTGTAAATAGCACTCCTATTTGTCCATATTTTACACAAACTATATCTGTGGCTTGTGGTTCTATATTCAGCCATAACTCTTTTCAAATATGTTCAAATAGGTATACTGTTTATAGACGTGGGCTTATATTTAAAAAAGCACAATTTGGGGAGGAGGTTACTGATGATAACCTTCTGTGTTCTTAAACAAAGTACTTTGTTTACATTGTGCTTTAGAGTATTCAAAGCTCTTCAAAGGCATATCACAGCAATCCTTATAATTCCGAATGAAGGTCAGTATTATGGCTCCCATACAGTAGATGTGGGCAATTTAATGAGCTGCGAGACAGACAGGGGACTTCTCATAATTACTATATAATTATATAATGTACTATATAATTATTCTAAAGATACGAGAAAGAAAATAACATGAAATTACCAGTAATACAACAGGAAGAGGAAGTTGGGGAGTGTCGTAGCTAGCTGAATCTCTCGCCATGTGGGAATGAGATAAGCAATTCCAGGAAGAATCACAACTCCAAGGGTGAAAAAGATCTGAATTACAATTCCAACAATCCTTCGCTGATCTGAACCAACTATCTCTGTCACTGAATACAGAAATGGACAAAATAAAAGACATTGAAAGGAAACAGCCTGCACATTATTAAAACCATTAATAGGGTGATGATAGCAAGTCACTGTTCTGTGGTACACATGGAGATATTTTGCTTTGGTATTAACATTAGTTGGCAGAAGAAAATTAATGTCACAGATGTCTGATGTTATGAATCTATGGCCTGGTTCAGACATAACTATCTCAGTTAACAAACCATTGTTTATTCGGCTAAGAACAAGTGGTTAGCCTGGACATTCATCCCTCCCTCCTCCCCTTTCATTGCCCCTTCTTTTGCACAATGTATTGCCTTAAATCACACTTTCCCATTACATCCAGACTTGGAAACTGGTTTAATCTCTGGCTACAAAAGTAGGAAATCAAACCAGATGGTTCAACAATTGACAGAAATCCTGTCATTGTATATTAAACCAAAATAATTGTATCTGAATTGAGCCCATAACTCATTCATTGGTGAGATAGTGCATGTTGGTATTCTTTGGTCTTATTACTATTGAATGAGCATCTATGTAGCTTCATATGTATAAAAATGTCCTATAAAGAATACATTTTTCTTCTCCTGAGTGATGCTGACTTCTGCCTACCTTCACTGTAAAACAGACGGATGTACCTACCAACAATCTGAGTGATGATTCCATAATCTCCACCCCTTTAGTTTTGGGATTTAACTTTTAAAATGCCACATGCACACTTCTCCCAAATAAATGTATAATTATGTGTCACCTCCCCACCTTGAAAACCAGAAACGGCTCATGGAGTGTGGTGGTAAATTAGTGATGAATTATTTTCCTTTGTGCTCAAAAATGTATGTCTAAAAAACCCAACCCAACCAATGGTGACTGCATTTTTTAAAGCCAGCTCACCACTCAAATTAGGTACATCTCTATGCATTCTTAAATTTATAAACCATGGAAAATCTGGGTCATATTAGATCGGCTTGTGACCAAACTATACACAATTCAGAAGCCATTACTGTCTTCAATAAACTTATTGTTTTTGCATCCCTGAGGCAGATAACAAAAACAGGAGAGCTATTGAGCCTCTGGTCAGCTGCTGTACATTGATCTTGTGTGGAATTTTGCCTGGTGGGTCATGAACTGGGGTCAAACCGTTTTACATTCCCTCATCACCCTAGAATGTTCAGTTCACATTGAGTTCAGGAAAACATTGTACTCTGACCTGTTCTTAATGCATAGTTGACCACGTCTATCGGAACGTAATTGTTTAAGTCTTGCTATATCAATCACTAGTTATAATTTAATTAGGAGGTTTTCATGCCTGTCTAGTTCTGTGCTCCCTTTCCCAGCCTTTAATCTATTGGTGATTAATGCTTATATGCAACCTTTGCTTTGTACTTGTGTTAACCAATCAGCAATAAGCACATAGGTGGCAATGCTGTAATATTCAATAAAAGAGACTCCTAGAGACTTGCTCGAGAGATGCCTCCCATATGACACTCACCACTCGTCTGTCATTATTTCAACCCAACAGATGTGACCTGGTTAAATGTGTTGCTGCATTTCATATGCATGTTTGTTAACATTCAAGTAGCAGCTGCTGGCGATGGGATTGATTATTATCAGGACTGCAGTGTGGCAGAGAGGGAGAGTTTAACCCTTTCTCCCTTGTTGTGCTCTTGACAGAAATGGTTCCTTTGGAACTTTCATCAACATCAGGAAGAAATCTCCACCACCAGCGCTATCAGAATAAAATGTCTTCAAATGAACCAATCCCTGCATAATCAGCCCTCCCTTTCATGCAGTAATTTAGTAATTTATTCACAATGCAATCAATTGATTTTATGTGCAATGTGCCTACAGTATAATAATCCCATTCAAGAAATCCCCCCTTTTTTCATCTAGTATCCCACATATTACATGCATATATGAAGAGGAAGAATGGAAAACACGCCAAGTCTTACCAATGACAAAGCTTGTCATCCAGGTTCCCTTTCCAAATACACCTTGTAGAAAGCGAAATATCGAAAATACTACAATATTTGGTGCAAAAGCCACTATGAGGCCACATAGTCCTGCCCCAAAGGAAGAAATGAGGTAAATGTTGATTCTGCCGTATCTGTCAAGAACAGAGAGTGTGAGAGTAAAACAGAGAGAATAGGGTTACCTGGTACGAAAAGAGCTTTTAAGGTCTCGGCCTTTCTTCCTTGGCAATGCCTGGTTGGCAAACCAGCTCTGGGAATGGTAGGGATGCTCTCTCTCCCACTCCCACCCCTCACTAGTCACCTCATTGAAGGCAGACTGAACATATTCCTAAACTTCCTAATCTTCACACGTAATGGCATACAAAAGTGCTGTGCCGAAAACTCTCTTCCAATTTCTCTAAAATTTTGTTCCTCTATACACTTTATAATTTTGGTGGGTGTGGACAGGGCTTTTTTTCCAGCCGGAACTCAGTTCCAACACCTCTCAGGTGGACACCATTGCCATTCTAAGAGAATGAGGAAGGTGTTCATGGTGAGTTTTGGCACCTTTGTTTCTGGAAAAATAGCACTGGGTGTGGAGTTGAGTTTACCTTATTGCGTCAGTGAGTGGTTTTTTTCTTTCCATTAAACATTCTCTCATATTTCCTGATCTGAAAAATCACCATGGGAAGAAGCTGCTCATGATGTCTCTTTCTGCCTTTAACTGAAGCTAGGGAGGCTGGGATAACTTGCTTCCAAGTGCCTAAGGCTGATGTGCTTCTTCCCTTTTGCTTAAAAAACACCAATTATGTCTTTAAAAAGAAATATGCAATCTAATAAAATGAACAGTTGTCAGGGGCATATTAGATAACCTCTCTCCAGCTTCCCTTGCTAACAGGAAAGGCCAACTGAAGACATCAAATGTTTTTCAGGAAATGTGAGCACCTGGGAAGGCTGCAGAATGTAGAAGGAAAGAAGAGACACTCACAAAACCTCTTGGCCACATCAAAATAATTGCAACAACCCCTCCACATTTCATGCATGAAAATTTCACTGAAATTATTTTCACCTTTGATGATTTTCAAATGCTGTCTCCCCACATGAGTTGATGGAGAATGGATAAAAAACATGGAAGACGTTTTGCGTACAGTACTAATACAATGTAAACACTCACTCACATAAGTAAAATAACATGTGAAGCAGCCCTGTCTGCAGTGGAAGAATGACATGGTTCGTAGTTTGGTTAGAAAAGAAAAAATTACCTGTCTGAAGCGTAGCCTAGGTAAAATCCTCCTACCAAAAAACCGAGATTGAGGAGAGATTGTGTCATATCTATTAGCCATCTGTCCTCACAAACAAGGTTGTACTGTGGGAAGAAGGAAAAGATGCAATAAGTTTCCGTAGAAGATAAAGCTTTTATTTGACAAAAGATTCCAGTCTTGAAAACAATATCCGAGGGAGGCTGCAGGAGAAAGGGAATCACTGTAAAAATTGCCTCCCTCCTTTTTCCCTTCATAGAAACCTTCACTGGAGCAAAAAGCCTTCTGTGACTAGAGATACACCTAGTCTTTTTAAAAAGGGAACTAAAACATTAGAATTGACAGTCTCTATATACGGTAAACTATGTCAGGTTTATATAGAACTAATGTTCAGTTTAAGAAACTTATAAAACTATTTAGGATCATATTTTAATGGTGGCTGGGCCTGTGAAGTCCTACCCTCTACAGATGTCATAAAAGAATCTCATATGAAGCTGGGTCCAAAACATCTTTGCTGCCTGAGGCAAAAGACAAGATGGTGCCTCCCCCCCCTCCGCCATTTCATGTACACAAGCCAATACTGGTAATGGGGCAGCGTCCTCCACCATATTTGAGGTCAGCAGGCTAGCTTAGAAGGTGAACGGCAGGCCTAGTAGTACAAAGAGCTCTGCCCTTCAACAACTTGCTGCTGCTCCCCACCTCAAGCACCTGCTGCCTGAGGTTGCCATCTTCCTGTCTAATGGTAGGGTTGGCCATTGTTTCTCAGAGGATCATCCCTGGAAGGCCTCAATGAAAATATAAGAAATGGGTGTAAAATGAAGGGAGTGATAGGTAAAGTGAAGACAGAAGGTAACGAAATGTAACTAAAGAAACAAATTGTTAGCACCCATGTCTTGCCTGCTGTGACATTCTTGCCAGGGACAAGATACGGGGGAGGAAACGCCACTTTGAATAGAAACCATCTGGCTTTGTCAGTCCTTGAGCTAACTTTGGTTGATACCGTATCATCTACATGATAAACATGTCTTAAACTCTGTTGTACTTCTAAGACATCACAGATAAACACTGTTTGTTCTTCCAGTGCTCAGCAGCTATCTCCTGACTTAGTGCCGTGAGTGAAATGGTTCTGCCTTTTTGAGCACATCCAAGAAAAAGAAAAGTTTAAAAGAGCTAAGCAAATCTCCATCTCAGTGCTCTGATTTGTAATCCTGAAGATTTCATTAAATAACTTTTTGGAAGGATTTAACCCAAATCTACTTCTAAGATTCCAGTGGGATAGCCTGATTAATACCAGTTGTCGTAGAGAACTAGTGACCTCAGTCTCTGAAAACTTGCATGAATACAATAAAACTAGTATTAGCAATAGACAGATTTTGGAGAATGCATAATTATTTAGGAGCATGATTTTTGCTTCGTCAACATGAGAAGAGCTTAAACTCTTCAACACACCGTTATATCCTTGACTGAGATCACTAATTAAAATAATAAAATAATGAATGTAATTAATTCCAACACTGATTATCTGAGCAATTCCAGCAAGAACTAACTCCTTTTTAGCACTCCATAGCATTTTATTTATTTATTTATAGTGTCACATTTAAACAGTCCCATCTTTTTAGTAGGGCCAGTTCCCATGCTGGATTACTCAGTTTTTTATTTGGTATGTTAGGGTGTGTTTTTTTCTCTTAAGGGTGGTATCTGATACATAGAGTAGACCCATTGAAACCAATGCTATTAATTAGCCATATTTGAATGCTACATTTTAGCATGATAAGATCCATACATGGGGAAGATCTGCACATTAACTTTGTGCATTGTACATTTTTTGCATAATTTTTGGTATGTAGGTTATATAGCATGTATGAAGGAGAGTTAATTGTAGGTGATGTTACAATCAACAGACTTTTATCACACATGGGCCTATATATGTACCAGGAAGAGAATCTAATTCACAGTATGTTCATTAGAATGTATAGAAGTGGTTTCAGTTAGCATGGAACTAGGATTGTTTATGATGGGTTAATTTAATTTCTGAAGTTAAATGCTTATAGCCTAAACATGTGCAAAATAAATATTATCTTGTCCAGTGAGAAACCATAAAAATATCTAAATGGGGTACCAAGATCAATTGCCAATTGTTTATTTATATTAAAACACTGACACAATTAATATTTTGAGAGGGAGTGTTGCTTTCTTGTATTTGATTGACAATTGATTTATTTTGCTGTCATTTTATTGTATTAATAAAACGGTTTGAAAACCTCTGGGATGAAAAGCGGTATATACATGAATGGATAAATAAATCCTGCTGTCCTTAGAGCTAAGTAAGGTCTGTGTATCGATGGGGAATGTAGTACTTGGCCCTTAAAATAGCTTCAACAGCAACAGTAATGTTTCATATAGGACTTTATTATGTTGCTGACATCAGTATGTTCTAAACAACTGCATTTCTTCTTCTAGGAAACCAATTATCTTCCCACAAAGGGCATGTTAATCTGGCAAATGTTAACTTGGCAGAGCGAAAGTGTTTGCAGGCAGCGGACCAAAATGTATCCTCCATGGAGGACCAAGTGTCAAGATTACAGCAAAAACAAAGCAGCTCCAGGCGTAATTTGACCTTAGAGCTTGGCAAGTACTTCCAGAAGTTTGACTCTGGCTTTAGGGGAGAAACACCCTGGGACCTGGATGAAGAACCCTTCATACTTCAGCCACTAGCCAGAATGACCGATGGTCAGGGGTGGAAAAATTGTAGTCTAACATCTGCAGGGCCACAGGTTCCCTATCGCTGCTCTAGAAGCTCTCTGTGCCCTCTCCTGGAGGCCTGCTACTGGTCTCAGAGAACTGTCATCTACTGACCAGCCAGCCAGCTGTCTAGTGGTGTAGCTCTCTTATACTGTATAACTAGATAGCTAGCCATTAACCCAACAGTACCACCTCAGAATGCACATAGGAAATCATTTGCTATCACAACACAATAATTTTCTTGAATGCATTTTTTTAGTCAAGGGTGGAGGAGGCAAAACTTCATGCCTAGGCTTTGGACAAGGCTAGGCTTCAGGCATGAGATTCCTCACCTACAGGTGTAGAAGAACTGTCTCCTTGTGCTAGGAGATTGGGGCAAGCCTACTCCTAAGCTAGTCATTAAGGCTGTGCTTGCTTACTGAGGGCTAAGCCCCATCAGACACAGCAAGAATTATGTACCCGAGTAAACATGCATGGGATTGTACTACATATTGCAATAGGGAAAAACACATGCAGAGACTAAAGAGTTATAAGAACGTTAACAGTATGGATTGGTAGTTATATCCAGACAGCCATAGAGCTTTCATTTCTCTAAAAAGTCTATGTGATTGCATTCCAATGGTCACCATCTACATTAATAGGAAGACTGCTTGAAGGAAGAGGTGCAGAGTAGTGGAGCAGGATTTTCCACTCCCAAAAGTAAGCAGTAAGAAATACTTGCTGCAACAGTAATTGTTTCCTCCACATGCATCATTTGCCTCTGGTTTGGCAAAAGGTAGAAGGGCCACTGGCCACAGGTACAACTGCTGTCGCATGCCCAGCCCTCGCATGCTTTGCAAACAAAAAGTCCCGGATTCTTGCTCCATCTGCACTATGTATTTGAACATGCTACTACAGTCATGGCTTCCCCAAAGAATCCAGAGAACTGAAGTCTGATAAAATTGCTGATAGTACTTTGAAGACCCCTGTTGCCCCTATAGAGCAACAGTTCCCTGAGAAGAGGGATTGATTGTTAAACCATTCTGGGAATTGTAGCTCTGTGAGGGGAAAAGGGGTCTCCTAACAACTCTCTGTGCCCTTAACAAATTACAGTTCCCAGGATTCTCTGGGGGAAGCCGTAAGTGTTTAAAGTGGTGTGATACTGCTTTAAATGTATAGTGCAGATGGGGCCTCAGTCTCAGGTATCTCTTAGGTTGTTTAGTCGTTTAGTCGTGTCCGACTCTTCGTGACCCCATGGACTAGAGCACGCCAGGCACTCCTGTCTTCCACTGCCTCCCACAGTTTGGTCAAACTCATGTTAGTAGCTTTGAGAACACTATCCAACCATCTCATCCTCTGTCATCCCCTTCTCCTTGTGCCCTCCATCCTTCCCAACATCAGGGTCTTTTCCAGGGAGTCTTCTCTTCTCATGAGGTGGCCAAAGTACTGAAGCCTCAGCTTCAGGATCTGTCCTTCCAGTGAGCACTCAGGGCTGATTTCCGGAGAGGTTTGATCTTCTTGCAGTCCATGGGACTCTCAATCCTTCTTGGATCACTGCATTGCCATGGCGAAGGGGCTTGAATAACTCAGAGAAGCTATGAACTATGCCGAGCAGGGCACGCAAGATGAACAGGTCATAGTGGAGAGTTTGACCAAATGTGATCCACCTGGAGGAGGAAGCAGCAAGCCACTCCAGTGTCCCTGCCAAGAAAACTCCATGGACAAGGACAACAGGCATATCTCTTAGGTATAGTATAATAAACAAATATCCAGTTAGAACAGGGAAAGGTCCTTGTGTGCAACCCTGGAGAGCTGCTTCCAGTCAGCATGGAGCATTTGTCTTCAACTGGTGGGTTGGGACTAGGGATGAAAGAGAACTACAATTCGTTGAAAGCTGAATATATCCATTTTGCCCTTTCCAAAATACTGTAAGAACTGAAATGCACCATCCTTCAAAATGCACAGTTATCCAAATTTTGCAATGCTGTTCTCCAATTGAAGCTTAATACAATGCATATGTTAGTGGAAATTGTGCATTAAAATAAATATATTGGTGGAAATAGCATGCAAAATGCATAACATTATGAGAAATTGTTTGCAAAAATGTGCACATTTGTCAAAACTGTTTCCAATGCTGTGTTGATTAGGATAAATTTGCACTAAAATGCTGAAGAATTTTCACGAGAATTTTTCAAAATTCACAGAAATTTTGAGAACTGAAGACTGGAAAAATGAGAAACGATGGGCCCATCCAGACTTTCATTTGTTCCATGATTTCAAGTCAAGGGTCCAAGAGGGTTTCTTTTGTCCTGCAACTTTCCCTGGGAAAACCCACTGTTTACTGCTGAAATCTGAACAAACATCAGTCCGCAGACTAACATAAGGTATATCACAACAACAACACTACCACCGTGCAAATAACAAAATGAAGACATGGGTCCCTAAATGCATGTTGGGACTAATGGTGGACCCAAGATTGGGAAAGTGTGAAGACTTCAGGCATACAGTAGCTTGACATGCCGACAGCCCAGCTCAGTATAACACAGCTTCCTGTGTTCATTGCAGTGTCTGAAAGCAGCTACTAATGCTACCATATCCGCCTGTCCTTAAATCTGTCATATTTCAGTGTTAATGATTAACAAAATGTTACCACAGACAACCAAAGCAGAATTACATCAAAAAGATCACTGTCCTTTTCCTCATTCTCTAATCACCCTCCTGCCTCCACCAGCAACATTTCAGCAAAACAATTTCTACTGTATTTATCTAAAGAATGTATTGATATGAGCTCCAGGAAAGAAAATGAACAATATCTAAAATACTGTAATGTATTTCTATCTTAAAATGTATACCATATCTAATTCAAACAGAACAAAACTAGTTCTGGAAAGTTATAGTCCACAAGTGTAATGTGAATAAGATACTATTACAAGTGGGTTCCCTTTTACAATTTTGGTGCAAACTAATATCATGAAAGTTAGTGACATAACTTGCATACCTGATCTGCTCCTCCTGTAACTGTGCTTTCTACAGACTACTCCCTAAATAAATGCTGTTCTAATGCTGGTACTGTTTGTTTAACAATTTAATCAGTTGCTTTTATTGTTCTAGTTGATTTACTGTGTTTTAGGTAGTTTGCAAACTGCGATGAGGTCACTACCTCAGGCAAGAGATGAGTTAGGAATACGAAAGATAAATAATGCAATACTTTTCTTTATTTCAAGACTTGCATGTGTTCCAGTCTGTGCTGAGGAATATTTGAGCACCTTTTAATAATATCTTGTATTTTCAACAGGCATTGCTTCTTTATTGCACTATGCTTTGGTGCAACTTAAGATCTCTTGGTGCAAACTAACTTAGGTTACAATCCTAAATGGGCAAGTTGGTTTAGGTTCTCTTCCTTAGTTTGCAAAGAGCCTCCTTCAACATCCAAAATTCACATATCACAGATGGATATCCACTGTAACCTGTATCAGCAGCACCTTCTTGCTCACTCCCCCCACCCTCTTTTTTGTTGTTCTACAACCTGTCTAAAAAAGGTTTTGTGAAACTCAAAAGCTACTGTGCTGTTTATGACTTTCAGCCCATCCTAAAATATTAAGTGGTTTTTTATACATTGGATTTTTTCTTAATGGACCAACACAGCTAGCCGCATTTTTCATACTTGATTGTTGGTGTTTTACGACGTTTGCTCAGTTATTCTCATTTTATAAATGTCCTTGTTGGCATAGTGTCACTTTCCCCTCTTATTTTATGGCTGAAAATTGATCTGAACTCAATTTTAGATTTCCAACTTTAAGATCACAGGAAACTGCCTTGTACCAGATCAGATTATTTGTCTGTTTAGCCCAATTTTGCTGACAGGCAGCAGTGGGTAGAATTAGTTCCCATCACTGACTATCTGATCCTTTTTTGCAATGCCAGGGATTAAATCTAAGACCTTCTGCACGCAAAGGATGTGCACTACCAGTGAGCCACGCTCCCTTCCTAATGTATTGTCGAATGATAAATGACAAGAAATTCATCCAGAGAGATATACACTGTCTATCTGAATTGGTGCTGCCCTTCTATACAACTGTATTGCCTCAGTTTCCAAGAGGAGTCATTTACATATATTCTATTAGCCCATCCATTATCTGAAATGCCATAGCTCTCGTTATACTCTTCTATCTCAAAGAGTCAGTAGAAATGGCTGAGTTTTGGAATTTGCTCACATATTAAGCACATTAAACATTGGCGCTGCTGTTTAAGGTTACCTATGAAACTTTCCAATTGCTGTTGTGGAGAAGATTAATTATCTGTGTCAACCCACCATAGTTTGCACTCCAGCCTTCTACTTATATGTATTTTATAGTCCTGTATTGCTAATGAAAACATGGCTGGAGGATGTATTTTGAATTCTCTTACCTCGCTGGCAATAGTTGAATGAGGTTCTTTGTAGAGCCAGCCATCCCGGCGGCACGTTGTAAGTGACACATTGCTCAAGCTGTTGCTGGTAAGATGAGACAGTGGGTTGGTGCAGCTAGAAGAGGTGTTATGCCACTCCATGTCATACTTCTTGCACTGGGAAGAATCATTCACCAGACTTGAAGCTCGAATGGTAACGTTGTACTCCTCTTCAAATGTCCATCCACATTGCTTCCTTAATTTAGATGCATAAGGAACCCTACACCAATATTGCTCTGGGTCCCGGCCAAGGAACACAACACCAACAAATAAGAAGGAAAAGGTTATACCAGTCTGGCAAAGGAGGAGGAAGACCCGCTTTTGAAACCTTCCAAATTCCCCAGCCTCTTTTAGAAACTCTTCAAAAGACGGCATTGTAGACAGTTCCTCCCCTCCCCCAAGTCAGATGAATCCAAGAGGTGACACAGCGTCAACAGTCTCAAACTTTGTGGCTGTTGCCGGTGCTTCCTATAAATCATGTACGCGCAATCTCTCTCTTCTTTCTCTGTCTTCCTCTCTGTCTCCCTCAGCTACACACACATGCAATCAAGTAGCAAAAGCAATGCCGGGGCAGAGCAAAGTTACACACACACACACACACACACACACACACACACACAAGTTGTACTGTCAGTTTGGCACAATGCTTACGCACAGAACTGTAGGATTTCACTATACACTTGGCACACATGCTGCCCCAAAGAAGGGGGCGTATATATTTTTTCTGTCTACCCAAAGGAGAGATTATGTAATCAAAACGGTTAACTCTTTAGGGACATGCAAACAGCAGAATATAAAGCAGAACTGTGGTCGTTTCCCATAAAAATTAATCCAGATTTGTCACATTAAACAGAAATTATGGGAAAGGATCCACTTTGTTAAAGTCCATTAAACTTCTCCCTCCCCAAAACTATTGTAGTGGTCGATTAACTTATTTCAGTTGATAATTGGAATAGATAACCACATAGGTTACTGCCAAGAGGTTATAATGTGGGTCCAGTGGTGTGAGGGGGAACCAGACACAGAGAATATCAGCTGCTAGCAGTTAGAAACAGTGGAAATGAAGAAAAATGAAAGAGAAAAGAGGTGAAGCGAAAAGGTAGCTAGAAGAGTCACCACTAAGAAGATGAGGAGCGATCATGGGCATCCACAAGACATTTTACTGAAGGGGCAAAGTAAATACTCCAAATGAATAAATAAACATGAGTAGTTGAAAAGTGAGAGCAGGCAAGTTTTTCACTTTAAAACAGAGGCGTAGCGTGGGTTGTCAGCACCCGGGGCAAGGCAAGTAATTTGCGCCCCCTAACCCGTGGATTTGCGCTCCCTAACCCTAACCCCCAGATGTTGCGCCTGGTGCGGCCGGCCCCCCCTGCACCCCCCACGCTACGCCACTGCTTTAAAAAATGAGGGAATGGTGCCTGCACTTTTTGCCACATCGCTCAAAAATGAATGCTGGAAATATGGGAATTGTGGTTCATTTGGTGGCACAGGAGGCTGTTCCCCTCCCCACTGGGCACCCATGCAACCAAGCATGGAACAACAGAAACTTGAAGGGAACATTCAAGTCAGGCTGACTGACTGTCCTCTATCTATGATAGATAACTGGCAGTGTTGCCACAATAATCAAAAATGGTTTGGGTGTGTGTGCTCTATCATGTTTTCGTTTTCTCGTGTTTATGCTTCTTAATTAAAAGTTGTTCCTATTTAACTAGAGCAGTTAAATTAACAATTCAAATTGTGCACAAATTAACAATTCAAAATTACTCAACCCTTTCTGTGGGCAGGAAAACTGTGGTGAGCAGGGGGGGGGCAGAAATGTTTTAGTAAATTTATCCAAGGAAAGGGGAGGAGAAAAGCCCCAACGATTTCTGAGGGGTGGGGCTTGCCAGTGGGAGTAGCAGAGCTACTTACTTGGTTCCTCTAAAAGGTTTCGATTTTTGCTTGTGGCAGTGGCCACTACTGTGGTTGGAGGCCTGGCAGTCATTTTGCACCCTCCACAATGCCCCAAATTTAGCATGGTTCCAGGACATTAAAGGTGGTGGGAGCGGAGAGACACCACAAAAAATGGTGGAGAATATTTAGGCAAAGTTCTGCAATACTGCCTTCTTTTAAGAAGGAGACAGGGCTCTACTTATCTTATAAAATATATAACAAACTATAGCAAAGTCACTATGCACAGGCAATGTAGATAGACCAGCAGTTTTCAACAAGTGTGCCATGGAACCCTAGGCTGCCTGGAATGAAGGTCGGGGTGCCGTGGGCAACACTGGCCTCTGTCCCTCTTTCCATCCCTCCTTCCTTTGATGCCCTCTCACATCTCTGCCTCCCAAAGTCTAGCACAGCTGTTTGTTGCAGCAGCTCTGGCTACAAGCTTCCCAGGTCAGGGGTCAGCAACCTTTTTCAGCTGTGGGCCGGTCCACTGTCCCTCAGACCATGTGGTGGGCCGGACTATATTTTGGGGGGAAAATAATTAACAAATTCCTATGCCCCACAAGTAACCCAGAGATGCATTTTAAATAAAAGGACACAGTCTACTGTTATAAAAACATGCTGATTCCCGGACTGTCTGTGGGCTGGATTGAGAAGGTGAATGGGCCGCATCCGGCCCCTGGGCCTTAGGTTACCTACCCCGGCCCCAGGTGAATGGTGCCTCTAGGGCTTCCCAGGCCCCTGTGGAGCAGTGGGAGGAGGCACCTCTCTTTAGGGTGGGCAGCTCAGAGACCAGGGGTAGATGGCCAGAGGACTCCCAAGGAGAGGGGAGAAGAGAGGAGGCCAATGGAACACTCCACAAGAGAGGGTGTTTGAAAAGGGGTGAGGGGCTGACAAGTCTGCAGGCAAGGGGTGACACAACTGGGCTCCTGAGCCCCACAGAGGTGCTGCAGAAAGAATGTAGTTGGTCAAGGGAGCCACAGACTGAAAAAGGTTGAAAAGGTTGCTTTTCCTTCTTTTACATCATCACTTCAATTTTCTTCCTTCTTCTTCTGTCTTTTCAATTCTTTTCCAAAAGGTGGCAACACTGGATAGACTTAGATATATCCCACGCCTCGGGGTCAGCATAACAACTTGTAGATTAACCCTAAGACATGGGAAATGTCATTTTTCCATCAGCTGTATCCACAGGGTTCCCACTTTTTGAAAGCATAATGTTGTTATTTCCATGGATTTAAAGCTATTTTTAACCATTCCATTAGCTGATGTAAATACCAGCCATTACAGAATAGTAGTAATAACAAACTTGCTCTGTAAAAGGACAGGAATCCCTGGGCACATCTGTAGGCAGAAGGCTAAAATGGGAAAGAAAGATAAAAGAGAGTCAGGGATTCAGTGTTAAACTCATGTTAGGGAAAAGAAAACTTCAATTAAACGCACAATAAAAGATCCCAAGAATGTTTTGTCTGATAATATTGTTGTCAAGTCATTACATTCCAATGTTTTCCATCTAATCTTCCTTTGCCTTTCTAAAAAATAATAATGTGTTTTTAAAACAACCAAACACCACTGCAATGACAGCCCACACTGGCACCACAATTATGTTATGCTATTTTTAAAAAATGCTACAAATGAGACCTTGGTGGTGGGGACCACAGGAGAAAAAGACAGAAAATACCGGAATGTCATGGTTTGGCAATCACGTTGTCTAGATCTTCTTTTGAAAACAAGCAAATGATGGCAATTCCAGAGAAAAGAACAAGCATGGAATTAAACCACTGTTTGCCTACCACTTCAAATTCTCTGCCTGAAACAACCTTAAAATATTTCAGAATGACCGCTCCCCGCATAAAAGGGGGGTGCCCTTTGCATGGACACACGCAGCCCCTGGATCTGGAGCAGCTCTATTCAGCATAGGCTTGGCTTTGCCTTCCCTCAGGTGGGATACCTGGAGGTCTCTGCCTACCCCAGTCAGTTGTCCAATCCCACCTGGGGGAAGCGTTGCCAAGGAGATCAGGCCAGATGGGGGAGGGATTACCTGCCCACACAATAGAGGGAGGATCTTACCTGGGAATCCTCACTTGGCTCCAGAGCTTCTCCCACCCTACCCATCCTCAGTTAATGCCTTATTTTGCAGGTTAACTTTCTTCACAGGTTTTGCAGGTTAACTTTTCTTACAGGTATGCGGGCGCTGCTACGTTAAGGTCGCTGTCAAAGGGCCAGAAAGGAATTTCCCTGCATTGGCAGGTTTCGCCTTTCCCGTAGCAAAATGTCACAACTTTGGCAGTATCATGCCTTGGGCGGAATCCTTTTACCGTACGCCGAAAGGTCGTCATTTCCCTTCCCTGGCGGCGGCGTAACGGGGGCGGCTATCTCTGCTTGAACATATGTTCTCCAGAGCCGGCCCATCCCCCACACAAACACTGGATAATCCTGATGCTCCCTAGGTCCCCAGCTGGGGACTGGGGAGGGAGAACGCCCAATGCCTGAGCCAAGGTCTACCCACATTTGAAATTTAATAAAGTTGTGGTCAATTTAATCCCATAGCACGTTGTCTTGAGTCGTTATTCCACATGACGGGGGGGGGGACCACTTGGGATCTGGGGACTCCGCCTGTCCACGCAAAGAAGAAAATCAGCAGGTACAAAATTGAAAAATTGTTTAAAATACAATGAAGTAAGAGTAGGAAAACTTAAACCCAATACCCTTTTTGTCCCTATATTTCCAAACAAGGAACTTTAAAAATAAAGGTCACAGAAGATCCTTATCCCCTTTGGAAAATATGATCGAATAACCATGCAAAAAGAAAAGAAGTATGCTGCTGCAAATTTACCTGATATTATATTAAATATGAGAGAGAATTGACCTTATGCCTGGGAAACTGACATTGGCAGCACAATCCTACACATATCTACTCAGAAATAAGAATCACTGAGTTCAGAAGGGTTAATCCTAAGTAAGTGGATATACAGTTGTAGCTCAACTGTCTTCTCTATCAAGGAACCTGGAATTCAGTTCATTGTAAGGCACTGTGATGCCAGAACCAGGAAACCAGGTGTGTGATACGTCCTCTCCCTGCTGGCTGCTCCCGATGGGTATTTGGCACTCATTAACAATGTTTCAGATCCTGCACAAGAATGCAAGAGGAGCAATTTAAAGTGTACTAAGTACTGGCATTTGATCTACACAAAGCTGCATTTAATTTGTCAAGCAGTCTCTGTTGGGGAGCTAAAACTGGTTAGATAGGCTACATTGTGGGGCAGCAGGTCACATCAAGTAATGCAGACTCTGAGGAGTGTGTGTGCGTGTGAAAAGAATAAGGATAAATGCTAAAATGCCATGTAACTATCCACTTGCACATTTTTATATTTTCTCATGAACTAGTTCACCTGGCCATCGAGATCTTAATTTGAGGCTCTCCTCTTGGTGCCCCTCCTGCATTATATTTGTTGATTTATTGAACTTGCATTACTTTCAAGAAATCACAAAGCAATTTCCAAATATAAAAAGACGTGCTTTTAAATATAAAAATCCAAATTCCAAATACTACTAATAATACAATTCATCACATTAAGAAATATAAGCAATAGACTTGTACACAATGTACTTAGGTAAAACAAAACACAAAATGTCCATAACAAAATATAGCACATTTATTAGCAAGCTACTACTCCAAAATATGACAGCAAGCAGGAGGTCCAGAAGTCAATATTCCAAGGTAGGCAAGAGGTTCATAACTGAGCAGAAGCAATTAAGATTTCCTGACAGTTATCATAGTCTCATATTCATTCGACAACCACACTCCCTTTGTACCCATCACATCACTCCATTCACTCAATTATCACTTCAGAAAAACTGATCAGGCAAGATAAAGACTATGTAAGGTGTGTGATGATGACTGGATCTACATTTTAACATCAGTTCACATTTTTTAAAAAGAATACTATCTCCAGATGTTAATGAATTACAACTCCCATCAGCTCCAGAAAGCATAGTCAATGGACAGGGATGATAAGAGTTGTAGTTCTACACCATCTGAAGGTCAAAGATTTTGCATACCTGATGTAGAGGAGCGGGGCTGTGTACCAATCCCCAAATCATGGGAGGGAACTTTAGCTCAAGAGTAACCAACCCGATGCCATCCAGATGTTCTTGGATTCCAGCTCTTATCAGCACCAGCCAACCTAGTTAATGGTCAGTGACAAAGCCCCAAAATATCAGGAGAACAATACCTTAGCTAACCCTGCTTCAAACCTTCATGTGTTGACTGCAAAGATCTGAAGGGAGATTCTTACTGTGTTCAGCTGAGCATGGTTAGGGGGTTTTCACATCCTAACAGACCTTGCCAATCACAGGGGAGATTCTAAGCATGCTCAGCTGAACACATTTAGTAGAATCCTCCCTCAGACCTTCACACTAAACACTCCAAGGTCTAAAGTGGAGCTGACATGTGTGGGGACACTGGGGCTGAATGGACTTAGAAGTCTGTTTCAGACCTTCATGTTCAGCACACAAAGGTCTGAAGTGGAGCCAACATACGAGGGGGTGTTGGGGTTGATGCTTTCTTGCCCTCTGTGACTTTAAGCCCTGATGCATTCCATATAATGCATGAATAGGGCTTTAAAGTATGTCTTCAACCATGCTGTAGGATATAGAAAATGGAATGCATTCATTTTTTGGAAGTTGTTTGCAAAAATGAGTACAAAACATTTTGATAAACACCCTCGGTAGAGTGTAGTTTTCCTCCACTTTTCCCAAGTTGAAACCTCCCATGGTCCGAAGAGCAGCAGAGTCAGAGTTGTGTCCAGTCTGCTGCCATTACTATGGGGATTCTACAAAGTTTTTGGTACCTCTGCCCCCTATAAATTAAGATTTCCCTGGCATCCAAGATATAGTTCTCAGCCAGGTTGTGGTTAGTTCAAAAATATGGAAGCTAAATCTTGTTGGAAGACAGCTGCACACTTCTGTTCCTGACAAAGTTGAGTAATTCACATCCATTCTAATTAATTTCATTCTTGATTTCCTAGCTGCTTTTACAGAGAGAAGATGTTAATTCTTCCCTGAACCATCAAGTTCAGCAGAATACCAGAAAGAAGCTGTGACAAATAAAAGCCTTATGGCAACTTAAAGATGTTAAATACGTTACAACGTAAGCTTTCGTGGTTTAGAAAAGGAATGGGGAAACTTTTTTAAAGTGAGAGGGCCACAATCTTCCAGGAACCCCAGGGGCCTTCTTCCCAAAGGAGTCCAGGGCAGAGATTACTGATATCAGACTGTAAACTTTAATGGTTACTTGTTATATTTCTATTATGTCATTACAAATGTATGAGCTGCATCACTCCATTCTCTGTGTCATTTCATTAACTGTTCCTATAGTCATAGTATTAGAATATGAAGCTTCTTCTGATCATCAGAATCTATTAGTGAGTGTTGCTGTCTTTATTGCTTCTGTTCTAAATACTTATTGCTTTATGTAGCATCATCAGTATGTGCTATGCACAAAATTTTAAAGAGGACAAGTCCCTGCGCCCCAAGAACCTTACAATCTATACAAATTCTGTTAGAGAAAATTGCTTTGCAAATTGTTTTGCATATGTTAAGCAAAATTGCATGCAAACGTTAGGAAAAATTCGTACTCAAATGTTTGTGAATTTTTGTGAGGATTGTTAAAAAAATAATAATAATCCACAAATAGATGAGGAAATACAAAGTAGACTGGAAAAACAAGAAACCAAACTGATATACTTGCTCATCCCTATTTTGAGTACACAAGGATTAGGATCATACTGTTAAATTACAGCTTTCGGCTGCTACTTTTCACACTTTTATTTCTCTTTGCACATTCAGAAACATGTAAGTTTTAAAGAAGCTTTTAAAGGTCATTATTGTTTCTGGCTCACAAATTACTCTAGCAAAGGCTTTACAGAAGGTGGGTGCTATCATCAAGAAGGCAGGTTGTGGAACATCCAACAGGTATCTTGGTCCCATGCTGCTAGGTCTTGAAATGTCAACAGCGAAACCTTCACTTTGGTTTAATGGCTAATAAGCAGCCAGTAACAGATCTTTCAACATTGGTGTAATTTGTGTAAAGCTGAGTGTCCCACTTAGCCTCCTAGCAGCTGAATTTTGGGATAGTTGCATCCAGTGCTTTCCAGTAGTCCAATTATGAGGTCACCAATACATGGTTTGCAGGAAAGAAGGCTAAACAATGGGTGGACAATTTCCTTCAGAAAAGGCTGCCACTCCATTCATCACATCAGCTCAGGATGTTGGGCTACATAGTATTAGCATTAATAACAAAACCTGACTTTTAAATCTGTAAAAGCCCTACGAGAATAGACCTACCACATGATTCCCTACATTGCAGTTTCTTCTAATAATCTGGAGGACATAAATGACAACTACATTGCATTCCTGATAGAGTCGCAGCTTACAATTCCAGAAAAGGACATGTTCTCTGAGGCATAACTGATTAATCTTGTTTAGATTTGTGTTCAGCGCTGGAGTTAAGTGGCTCAACTGGACAGCATATGCTGGAAATGGAACATGATAAAAAGGATCTGACTGATTGGGTCAAAATGGTGCGAGCAAAGACCATATAAAAACCCAGATAATTAATCTAGATGCATCTATTCTGTCCAAAGCAGATGTTTTCACCCACTTCCCATTGGTATACTGAAATGCTCTCATTCTTTGTTATTCCTTCTGTAAACCTTAATTCTCATAAATGGATTTTCCAGAAATTGGGATTAAGATATTGTCGTAAAGATTACAGGATTCATACAAGTTCTTATGCTAGCAAATCCTGCAGGTCACAATCCAGATCCCATTGCTGACCATGGAAAGGGATGATCCATGAACATTAACAGTTCCATTGAATACGAAAATCCCAGATGTCTTCCCAATGCACTTCCACTAGATTAACACAAAGCAAGAAGCCACAGAGATTGGAAATGTCACAGCAATTGTCTATATTGATTTAAAATGTACATATTCCCAAGCACAGACATTACTCTTATTCAAGGCACCAGCATATAGTCTCTGGTTCTTTTTACATTTTGGGGAAAATGTGTAACACAAGAAGTATCATGTGATATTATTGGTACATTTAAAGGTAAAGGGACCCCTGACCATTAGGTCCAGTCATGGATGACTCTGGGGTTTCGGTGCTCATCTCGCTTTATTGGCCGAGGGAGCCGGCGTACAGCTTCCGGGTCATGTGGCCAGCATGACTAAGCCGCTTCTGGCGAACCAGAGCAGCGCACGGAAATGCCGTTCACCTTCCCACCGGAGCGGTACCTATTTATCTGCTTGCACTTTGACGTGCTTTCGAACTGCTAGGTTGGCAGGAGCAGGGACTGAGCAATGGGAGCTCACCCCGTCGCGGGGATTCAAACCGCCGACCTTCTGATCGGCAAGCCCTAGGCTCTGTGGTTTAACCCACAGTGCCACCCACGTCCCTTATTTGTACATTCAGCTCTGGGTTAAAGAAGCTTAGGCCTTCCAGGTGTTCTCCCATCAGCCTCAGACAGGATGGCCAAAGGCCAGGGTTGGTGGCAGTTGTAGTCCAACAACATCTGGAGAACAACAAGCTGTACATCTCTATCGTAAACTCTGATGTAAACGCAGTCCCCATCAATTGGAAACTGACAGCATCTCTCCAAGGTTGCAGGCAGCTTTTACCAGCTCTATCTAGAGATGTCTGGGATTGAAGCTAGAGATACCTGGGGAAGCCATGGCTCAAACCTAGGGGCTTATACATGCAAGACATGTGCTGTACAACTGAGCTATGGCCCTTCACCTGGAGGTTTTGCTCGGCACATAATATTTTCATGTGGCAGAATTAGCAAAAGCATACATACTGTTTCTCAAAACATATTACTCATGCAAGAAGCATGCCTCATGTAGATCAAGCTGACTTGAGTTGCAGCATAACTCAACAAAGGGTGAGAGATCAGTTCTGATATAGGTTTAAAACATAAGAATATAAGAGCTGTGTTGGATCAGGCCAAAGGCCCATCTGGTCCAGCATGCTGTTCTCTCATTGGCTAACTGGAAGCCCATGAGAAGCTCACAAGCATGACCTGAGTACAAGAGCCCTCTCCTTACTTTCAGTTCCCAGCAACTGGTATTCAAAGGCATACTGTCTCCAACAGGGCAGGTAGAACGCAGTCAGCATTTGAACTCACATAGCAATCCACAAGAGAAGCAAGACAGAGTGGACCGCTTGATCCAGACTACCCCGCCTACACACACACACAGCTCCAGAAGAGATCAGTCAACATCCACCAGTGCTTCCATGTTGATGTCATGAGGCTCATCTAAGAACATAAGAAGAGCACTTCTAGATAATACATAAGGTTTATGTAGCCCAGTATCTTGTTTCTCACAGTGGCCAACCAGATTCCCCTAGGAAGCTCACAAACAGGAAATGAAGCAATAGCCCTCGGTAGCTGCGGAGCTACTTCCAAGCAACTGGTATTCAGAGGAATGTTGCCTCTGATCCTGGTTGGAACATGTAGCCATCTTCAGGGTAACTTCCTCTATTACTAGTGGACATAGGCGCCGACTCCATGGGGCTTGAGGGGGCCCGAGCCCCCTCAAAAATTCGTTTGGGGGGGCTCCGCCCCCCCAATAATCTCCGGCGCCCCTCCAGCAGAGCGCCATCGCCGCCCCTCCCCCAGCCCAAAATGCACAGGGAGGGGCGGGCTGCATGCCTCCTGCCCTCCCTCCCGAGCAAAAGCTCCACCCAATTTCCTTTGGAGCTGATTAATAGGCGCAGCACGCTCTCCCCTATTCGCTCACGAGGAGGCGGCGCCACTTTATTTGCATATTCATGAGCTTATTTATTATTCATGAGCTTTCCCGGGCCCCTCCAATATTTTTTTGCTGGAAACTGAAGGTACAAGGTCTTGGCAAAGGAGGTACATTTTCTATATAAGCATAATTATCCTTAAGCATCCTGACTGTATAGCACACATCTCAGGCGCTGGAAATCACAGGAGGAGACAGTGCTCTAGTGCTCAAATCCTGCTTACAGGCTTTCCATGAAGAGAGAGAACGGGGATGGGCCACTGGCCTGCTCCAGAAGGCTGTTCTTATGTTCACTGATGGGTAGCAATATGTCAGGGGTGCATTGAATGTGCATTCAAATTGCACATGGAGGATATGTGAGGGATTTAGTGCTCCCTCTATAAATCTCATTCAATTGTCCCTGAATGCCTTTTCCTGAGCCTATGCCCTTCTTTTTTCAAAACACTCAGTCATGCTGATTTCAGCTCTGTGGGAGAAATTCCACAAGCAAAAAAAGCCGCTGAACTTACTATTTTACGTAAATTCATTTGATTTATCTCCTCTCCCCCAACACACATCATAAAACATAACAAACTCTGTTGTGTAAGACCAAGCAGCCAAGCACTCTCTCCTTTTGTGGACCCTTTGTAGAATGTGCAAAAGCTATTTATTTAGTTAGTATCATGTATATCCTGTTCTTCCTCCCCAAGGAGATCAGAGTGGCATACAATGAAAGCTTGTAAAAACAAAACAAAAGACAGCAGACAATAAGAAAACAATAGAAGCTGAAATATCTAGAAGGCTTCAAAAGTCTGATTAAAGATAAAAGTTTTAACTGCTCTCCTAACCACAAACAGCAATGGGGCCATTCAGTCTCCCAGGGAAGGGATTTTCAGGGGCAGGAGGCTGCTACACAAAAGGCCCTGTGGCACATGGGTCTCTGTGGAAGGTCTCAGTTTTTGGGTAGGGTTATATGGAAGAAGGCGGTCCTTTGGGTAACTTGGTCCCTTGTCCCACTTGTGGGCTTACCTCAAACAAGACTGGCCCAAACACCAGGCAAGGGGAGACAACTGCCCCAGGCAACAGGATCCATAAATGTCCTAATGCCCTTCTGCCCCTCCATCACTCCGTGAGGTTGAATTTAGGGGTGCATATCTCAAGCTACATTTGGCACCTACCACTATTGCCAGTTCCGGGTTATCATAGAATCATAGAGTCATAGAATCATAGAGTTGGAAGAGACCACAAGGGCCATCGAGTCCAACCCCCTGCCAAGCAGGAAACACCATCAGAGCACTCCTGACATATGGTTGTCAAGCCTCTGCTTAAAGACCTCCAAAGAAGGAGACTCCACCACACTCCTTGGCAGCAAATTCCACTGTCAAACAGCTCTTACTGTCAGGAAGTTCTTCCTAATGTTTAGGTGGAATCTTCTTTCTTGTAGTTTGGATCCATTGCTCCGTGTCCGCTTCTCTGGAGCAGCAGAAAACAACCTTTCTCCCTCCTCTATGTGACATCCTTTTATATATTTGCAGTGGCGTAGCGTGGGTTGTCAGCACCCGGGGCAAGGCAAGTAATTTGTACCCCCTAACCCGTGGATTTGCGCCCCCTAACCTGTGGATTTGCGCCCCCTAACCCTAACCCCCAGATGTTGCGCCTGGTGCAGCCGGCCCCCCCTGCACCCCCCACGCTACACCACTGTATATTTGAACATGGCTATCATATCACCCCTTAACCTCCTCTTCTCCAGGCTAAACATGCCCAGCTCCCTTAGCCGTTCCTCATAAGGCATCGTTTCCAGGCCTTTGACCATTTTGGTTACCCTCCTCTGGACACGTTCCAGTTTGTCAGTGTCCTTCTTGAACTGTGGTGCCCAGAACTGGACACAGTACTCCAGGTGAGGTCTGACCAGAGCAGAATACAGTGGCACTATTACTTCCCTTGATCTAGATGCTATACTCCTATTGATGCAGCCCAGAATTGCATTGGCTTTTTTAGCTGCCGCGTCACACTGTTGGCTCATGTCAAGTTTGTGGTCAACCAAGACTCCTAGATCCTTTTCACATGTACTGCTCTCAAGCCAGGTGTCCCCCATCTTGCATTTGTGCCTCTCATTTTTTTTGCCCAAGTGCAATACTTTACATTTCTCCCTGTTAAAATTCATCTTGTTTGTTTTGGCCCAGTTCTCTAATCTGTCAAGGTCATTTTGAAGTGTGATCCTGTCCTCTGGGGTGTTAGCCACCCCTCCCAGTTTGGTGTCATCTGCAAATTTGATCAGGATGCCCTTGAGTCCATCATCCAAGTCGTTGATAAAGATGTTGAATAAGACCAGGCCCAAGACAGAACCCTGTGGCACCCTACTAGTCACTCTTCTCCAGGATGAAGAGGAACCATTGATGAGCACCCTTTGGGTTCGGTCAGTCAGCCAGTTACAAATCCACTGAGTGGTAGCATAGTCAAGACCGCATTTTACTAGCTTCTTTACAAGAATATCATGGGTCACCTTGTCAAATGCCTTGCTGAAATCAAGGTAGGCTACATCCACTGTGTTCCCTTCATCTACCAGGCTTGTAATTCTGTCAAAAAACGAGATCAGGTTAGTCTGACATGACTTATTTTTCAGAAATCCATGCTGACTATTGGTGATCACAGCATTCCTTTCTAGGTGCTCACAGACTGTTTGCTTAATGATCTGCTCCAGAATCTTCCCTGGTATTGATGTCAGACTGACATCAATACCAGGGTTTGGGAGGGGTTTTTGAGCAATATGCACTCAATGGATACCTTCCATGTTATATACCCTTCCCATGACCATAACCCATTTGCTTGCTTTTTCTTCTGGGCCTAAACAGCACAAGCTCCAATATGAAGAGGATAAGGCTTGCAAATGTTCTTATTGTTCCTTTTCCCTGCTTCCGCATTAAGAGAAGGCAGATATATAAGCAGGAGCTGAAAGGAGGAAGACCATCAGGGCTAGGACACTCCAGGGATTGAGGGGCCTGGGACATGCTCTGGAGCACAGGTGGGCAAGCTGTGGCCCTCAGCCCAATTTCACATGGCTTTTGGCCTAATTTCATGTGGGGAAATGGTGGCAAAGCTGGAGGAGAAACTGAGAAAAATGAGCGGCAGAGAGAAAGAGAAAAGGGGAAGCCTCACCCACCTTTGGCTTTGACCCTGCTAACTTCAGGCTCTGGCCCCACCGAGAGGGCTAAGCTGCCCTCAACCGATTAACCAGTCCTTGACAGAAAAAAATGTGGCCTTCCCCTGCTTTAGGGGAAATTGCACTTGCCCAAACAGATCCATTTCAGATGGGGCTGCATCTCCTCAGTGGGAAGACAGCTTGATCACTGAAATGGATCTGGAGAACAAGAGTGCAAAGCCCGCTTTCCCCAGAGTTTGTCATGCCGCTAGTGGTCAGTTGTTCTCTGTATATGAGCTAAGGCCATCAGGGCAGCCATGGATTGAAGGAGGGGTCAAGTGGTTCCTCTTTCAGGAAATAAACATCTTGCAGATGCTAAGAAGGATAAAGTCAAACTGTTGTGTGGATTGTTCTGATAATTATCAAATGCAACGACAATGTTTACTCATCTAAAGTGAAATCATTAACATTTTGGATGATATTTTAGAACCCCAAACCAAAACTTTTTGTCCCTAGAGTAACCACTAAAAGGAGAATTTCCTCTTGTATAAGCACGTATCACTTTTCCCCATCTTAAAAACGAGTGTGTGGTAGATTCATTCACACACACACACCCCACACACACCATTTTCCCCTTCAAAATTATGCTCAGTCTACAGGAAATTCAGAGCCAAGGAAGTATGTATCATTTAAATATATGGCTAGTTTTTACGTGTGCTTGTGTGGCACCACAAGATGGTATAAATCTTAGAAATGAAAGTGTTTGTGGCTGCAGGGCAGGAGTGTTGATTTGTCTGCAAAAGCTGTAGTTTCTCGCCATTTCTTGCTGAGAGCAGAACAGTGGTACATTCTAGAAGGCAAATGATGGATGGTGAAAATGCTTCCCAAGTCACTGAAAATGAGAGACAACATTATTAAGCAGCAAACAAACACCCAAAAAACCCAAGTACAGGCAAATGTTCAAAGGTGGCATTGAAAATCTTTTCCTTCTCATCCCTCTAACTACATACCTTTTCACTGCAAACCAAGTTTTGAAAAGAAGGATTTGGCTTGATGCTAGCTTTCCAATTAAGCTAACTGGGGAAGGGAACATTCTAATTGGATTCAGGTAGCTGCAAACAAGTCTTCTTGGCAAGCTTGCACAAAACTCTTAGTTGAAAGGACAAAAGTCCCCCAGAAGTTCACAGATGGGTTTGCATAACACGTTGCTCAAGAGACCAACCGGTAGCTATGACTTCAGTGGGAATCAAACTAGATGGATGGCTGGTAAAGAGCTGCATACTGTGCTAAACATAATTGTAAAGAGGAACTGTGTGAATACAAACAAAATTTCACATAATTGAATCCCTTTTAAAAAAGAAAAGAAAAAGCTCCCGGGATGGGTTTTAAGGGCCTACTAGTACAGACTTTAATAATTAGATCAAAACAAGATTTACTAATGAAAAGGAAGTTCAAAATGTCTTCAAAGGCAAGGCAAGTTTTATTTTTTACATTTGGGATGTGTGTTTAGATCTGTCACTCTTGAACTGTGTTTATTAAAAACGAAACACTAAAGAGCGATAATCTCCTGCCCCCAAAATGATAGAACTGGTAGGATTTGGTCATGTTCAGGCACAGTGAAATCTGAATTGAACCTAGGTCATCACTGATGGTAATAAATTAGATGAGACAAGGTTGACAACAGAGGGTTTTATATGATGTTTCCATTTGCTGAGTTACTTATCACATAGTTTAAAACTTGCTTCTTTCCAACAAATTTTGGGTGGTATCCAAATATCTCGTACCAGAGGCGCAAGAATGCTCACTTGTGCAATGAAACTTCCCTCTCCACCCACTGCATGTCCTCTAAATCTGTTATGGGGATTTCCTCTAACCCTCTGGAACAGATGTGGGGGGGGGAGGAGGTCTCACAGGGAGAAGTGAGTGGGGGTGTTTTATTCTGAAAGCAAAAATCATTGCACTGGTGGAATGAGATAGTTGGATACCACCCACAGAGACCTATGTCTGAAGCAGTGGCGTAGCGTGGGGGTGCAGGGGGGGCCGGCCACACCGGGCACAACATCTGGGGGTTAGGGTTAGGGGGCGCAAATCCACGGGTTAGGGGGTGCAAATCCACGGGTTAGGGGGTGCAAATTACTTGCCTTGCCCTGGGTGCTGACAACCCACGCTACGCCACTGGTCTGAAGGCTAAATTTCTTGATGGAACAATGTCAGCAAGCTATTCAAGTGAGCCTTCAGAAGTAGTAATCAGGCACCTACTCATAGTACAGACGTGTCTTTGCAGATTATTGCTGAAACTAAGAAAAGATGGGTACTGCTTAATCTTTGAAAGCACACCTGCACACTCTTTTTTTCCTTCCAGTTTCCTTGCCGGTAGATGTGTCTCCTGGTGAAGTTCATAAGTCTTCATTGGTTCTTCTGTGTTAAAATCAGGTTTAATTATCTGAGAAGAAAATTCTCTGCTATTTCAAAGTAACCCAGGACATACCATTGTTATATGTTGTATCTGTCTAGGCTTGTGGACTCTCATTTTTCAGGCTGATGGGTGTGCAGTGATTCTAGCTAGCATAGGCTACATTCAGTGGAAAAACTGCAAAGCCAATCAGTTGTAACAGGGATGTGGAACCTGCAGCCCTCCAGATATTGTAGGACACTGACTCCCATCAGTCCCAGCCAGCATTCTACTCTGTCAGTGAGGCTGTTGTACTTTCTACCATTGAGCATTTTGTATCTTGGCTACTGCTCTCTGGCGCAGCCTCTGGTCTCCACATTCCGGACTCCTATGAGATCTTGGCTCTGGGCTCCTATCTCTATATCTGCTGCTAGTCTTCCTTCCTGCTCCAGATCCCTGCCATCTCAGCTGCTTATGTTGTCTCTACTGCTAGCTCTCTCGTGAAGTCTTCATCCCTCACATTCACATCTTATCTCTTATTCTTCCCCACTGCTGGTCTGGCTTCATGGATTACAGCTCTGCATCTCCAAGGTTCCACTGTGCTACCTGTAGCTGTCTGCTACCGTCGTAAAAAAGAGCTAGAAATGCACTTCCGGAAAGAACTAAACTACTACTTGGTAAAAACAACAACAACAGCTTTAGCCACTTGTAGGCCTACAAAACAATTGTCAGACAAATAGGCCGGTCTGCAGGTTTTTGCCTACCTTATAGCAAAACGTCACAACTTTGATGGATAAGATGTTGGATTGGATCCTTAGCTGATCAGGTACCCCATTAAAGGCATCCAGGAAGGGGTGTTTCTGTCCAGGAGTCCACATAGGGACCAATGGGCTATAGCACCATTCCCAATGGTGGCCCTGGTGGGATCATAGCACCTGGTACATGTCAGGGGACAACCCCCCTGTGAGGGTCAACAGGGTCAACCCCCACCCTACTTATCAATCAGCAGGTGGTGTACTTGATACCAGACACATACCCAATGCCTTGACCAAACCTACTTACAACTGTAATCAATAAAAGTTGTGGCCTAGTTCAACCCAATACCAATCCCCTGCTTCTTATTTCTGGTTGGACCCTCACTGGGCCACAAGCACCATGCACCTGAGTATGCAGTCTAGACACTATTTCCCCAAATATATTCATTTTTATGCACACTTTGCCATAATATTTGCATTCTTGTGCTCATTACTTGGCTGGAAAAGTGTGTTGCAGAATTCAGAGGTATGTGAATTTTGAAGAATGACTGTGTTTCCATTCACATATTGTTTCAGAAAGTGCAAATTAGGTCAATTCACCTTTCAATGTGAACTGAATCAAATTTCTCCCCCATCCCTCTGGATCTGGAAAAAGGCACTATTTCCATTATCCAGGTTCCAAGCAGTTGTTGTTGTTGTTAATTGAATTTATATACCGCCCTATACCGCAGGTCTCAGGACAGTTTTGAGCTTGAAAACATTTTTGGGGGCTCACTGAGATGTCTCACGGTAAAGATCACAAATATCTCTTGGTTATCCAGCATCAAAGCCACATTTGCTCATTTGTGTGTGCAGGGCTTATTTTATACAGTAAAGCATCTGAATCTCCGCTCACAATTTGAAATGAAGCAGCTCACCCACAGATATACTGTGTGCAGTTTCCACTGACCTGTTGTAGTGCCAGAAGTTCAGAGTCCAAAAGTCCTTATGTGAACTTGGCGTGTGTGGTGACATACTTTGCCACAAGTGTGAGATTGTGCCATTTTATAAACCGCTAGGTTACTGATTATACAGCAGTAGAAGTGGCCCCAAAGAAGCATTTCTTCATGCTGGGAGATCTTTATTTATTTGTTTGTTTTAAAAAAGGAAGAAGAGAGGTCCTTCTTCAGTTTTTAAATTTTCTAAATACATCTTAGCATTTTTAAATTGCCAGGTGAAATACAAGCTGTAGTGCAGCTAGCAAAGCTATTTGGTATTTTATACAGTACCTGTGTTTGTTTTGCATCTTCTACATATTATTCTTAGTTCAATCCCACTTCAAAGGTTTGGGATCATTTGCCTTATAAAAATAAAAAACCAAAAAGAGTCCAATTGGACCTTGTTGAATCATGACTATGGAATTCAAGATTTACATTGGTGTTAGTAACACAACAGGATATTTATCTATCTATGACTATTGTTTTCCTTCCATCCCATCAGCCTCCAGGGGTGAAGTTAAATCACTGCATTAGTAGCACTGAAGTGACTTCCCCTGGGAGCAAGCCTGGGAAGTGTGTATGGAGATCCTGGACTGCCCACATGACAAGACCCCCCTCTCGGCCTCAACAGGTACTGCAGCATAAAAGGAACATCAGAAATTTAGACAAAACCATGAGCACTGTAACCAGGAAAAATTAACACAACAAAATCCACATCTGAATATAACCCAAGACCCAAAAGGGGTGATACCACTTTGAAGGTATCAGGTTTGATGGTTGGAAGCAGCTTCCTATTTTCATTAGAAATACAGTGGCACCTCAGGTTACAGACGCTTCAGGTTATAGACTCCGCTAACTGAGAAATAGTACCTCGGGTTAAGAACTTTGCTTCAGGATGAGAACAGAAATCATGCTACGGCAGCGCAGTGGGAGGCCCCATTAGCTAAAGTGGTACCTCAGGTTAAGAACAGTTTCAGGTTGAGAACGGATCTCCAGAACAAATTAAGTTCTTAACCCGAGGTACCACTGTACACTTGATCCCATACCTCCATCTTTATTAGCTCACTTGCAAAAAGCTTATTCCTTCTATTTCCTTAAGGCATGTTTACCCTTCTCTTTAGCTGAAGAGGCAGCCTGCAGCTTACAGTGATTGGTTATAAGACAGTCTCTCCCCTCAGGGTTACAAACTAAACGACACTGCACAGAAGGAAAAAGGATTTTGAGAAAACGGGGGGGGGGGACAAACTCAGGCGCTATTTCCCAATTACAAAGTTCTTACAGTAACCAGTTGAAATAGAAACAGATCAAGGAGAGGAGGAGCCAAAGGTTCCTAGTCTCTCAGTTGTACCAATAGGGTGGCCCGGCTTCTCTTCCTTCCATCCTGCTGTAGCCTGATGGGGGTGGTTGCTACCAGGTGGGAGAGGAAAAACTTGGGAAAGCTAAGTTGACTGAAGTACCACGTGGTCTCTCCTCTACCACTCAGCTTGATAGTGCCTTCATCCTAACTAGGCTTTGTGGGAGTTTTTGCAGTCAAACCAACAATGCATATTTATGCTAGTTAGTAAATGAAGGGGTTAAGGACCACAGAGCTGTAAATTTCTAGAGAAGGCATGGTTTCAGGTTAAGAACGGACCTCCAGAACGAATTAAGTTCATAACCAGAGGTACCACTGTATAATAACTTATATTTCCCACATTTTGCATACACTGGGTTTTAAGCTCTGCTGGGGGTGTTTTGGCTAAAGAGTGAGTCAAGCCCTGCACATTTTTTGAATTCAGGCAGTCAGCCATTTTGTTGTTCTTGTAGCTCTACAAGCATGTGGGACTTCAGGATTAACTGGTATCACCCAGTTAGTTCCCAACACAAAGTTTGGGTGCTATAGACTTGGTGGCTAAATGAGACAATACATGCTGACTAAAATAGTGGCTACTACATATAGAAGTGATAATGAGAAATAACCCTGAATTTTGGTTGGATTGAATAAGTATTGGTTATATTACAATATTATAGTTTAGCTGTCATGGCCTCTAAAAGCTGATCAATAAAGATGCAGTTTTCTTAATGAACATAATGTTCCCAGGTTGGATAACATGGAATAATCAGTCAACCGGCCAACAGAATGTGTGAGACATCATAAAGAGAATTCAGATATGGTGTGAAATAGCCCGTTAGACTGTAATGCATGGTTTGTCAATTTACAAAGTGAAATAGCTGCTCCCCTGTGACTTTTGGCCTGATTACATGCTGTTATTTTAAACAGCTTTGCTGCCAACAAAATGCTGAGAGGCACACATGAGATTGTTACTTTCAATGAGGTGCTTCAAATGCAAGAATGCCAACCTTAGATGACATTTTAGAGCACATTGGAGAGTTTGACTTGTACCAGAAAAGGGCTTTTTTTGTGCTGTGTCTGCTCTCTGCTGCCTTCACACCCATCTATGTTGGTATTGTTTTCCTGGGTTTTATACCAGAGCACCACTGCCGGAGTCCTGGAGTTGCCCAGTTAAGTAACCGTTGTGACTGGAGCCTTGAGGAAGAGCTGAATTACACCCTTCCAAAGGGTGAGACCCATGGGGATGCTTTCACTAGCCAATGCAAGAGATATGATGTTGACTGGAACGCAACTGAGCTGAGCTGCATAAATCCACTAGATTTTCCCACTACTTACAGGAACAGAAGCAGTATTCCTCTCACTGCATGCCAAGATGGCTGGCTTTATGATTTCCCAGGATCATCCATCGTGACTGAGGTAAGAAGTAAGCAGCTGTTTTCTAGAAGGCAATACCAACATTAACAGCTGAACCCTGAAAGGATCTGTATGAGTCTGCTGGGCAGCTTAGAGAGTCCTTGGAGGTCCTTCAATAGCTGCTAGAGAGAAGGGCTTCAGGAACACAGGAATCTTCTTCTACCAAGTCAGCATTGTCTGCTTGGACTGGCAGCAAATCTTCATAGTCTCAAGCAGAAGTCTCTCTCAGCCCTACCTGGAAATGGCAAGGATCAAAGCTGGGACTTTCTGAATGCAGAAGCATGTGCTCTGCTGCTGAGCTATGATCCCCCTCTATAGATGCTTCCCAACTGTGAAACTCTTTCCCCCAAGGCAGTTGTGGCTGGCACCGTTGGTATTTACAAATAGGCACTAAGCAAAGTCTGCCCTGTTCATTTGGTGGGCGATTTAATATGACTTGCTGTGAATAGTTCTTAAGTCCCTCACCCATGGGAATTGTTTTCAAGGTTGATTTCAACATTGCTATTAACATTAAGCTTGTTCCAAGCTTAAGCTAGCTGCACTTAGGTCCCATTGAACTCAATGTGAAGAATTAGTCATGACATTGATTTCACTAGGAACCAAGTTCTCCAGTCTATTTTTTTGAAAGCTTTTTGCTTCTCTTTGTTTGTTAATGGTTTGCGTATCTGATTTTAATTGTTATTTTTAATGGTGTTCTTTCATTTGATGCTTGTTCACTGCCTTGCATACTGACAATGATATAAAGGTGGCGTGGAAATGTTTTAAAATAAGCAAGCATAACTCCTACTCAAAAAAGCCACTCTGCCTAAGATATTGCTTGTGTATGGGGACGTTGGAGGGTGGTAGTTGAAATGGCCATACACTTTAGAATGAAATAGTCCTGAGAGATGCTCTTCAAATGATTTGGAATTACAGTTATCTTAAAATCTCACTCAAGGCATGGAATTTAATTATATTTTTGCATTGTCTCTGACCTGGATGTGTTTTCTTTTAGTTTAACCTGGTGTGTGAAGATGCCTGGAAACTGGACTTGTTTCAATCATGTGTGAATGTGGGATTTTTTGTTGGTTCCATAAGCATTGGATACATGGCAGACAGGTAGGTCAAATTTTATATATACAATTGGAGTATTTATTGTTGTATAGCCACAGGCTATATAAGAATGCAGCATAGCTTTGCTGGAAAAATATTGTTTTTAACTGAACTTCAATGAGCTGGCTAAAGTATCTGAACCGATTACTGGCCTCAGCTGCATATGAGAATTGGCTCCCTTCATTTTGTCTGGTGATGGCCCAAGAAATTTGAACTCTTGTATGTACACACCATTAACAGCTGGTTTACAGCACATGCCTAACTCTTCTGTTTAGAAGCAAGTCCTGTTAAATTCAATGCGGAGAGAGAATACATGCAAACGCGGCAGTTTCAAGACAAGTTAATTATGTGGCACTCTGATCCCAAGAGGTACCAGGGCTGCAGATTTTATAGAAAATCATACTTCTTAATATTGTTAATTGGTGAAGATGTGGAAAAGCTGCTTCATAAGCATTGTTTATAGCGATAGCTCAGGTGGTAGAGCATGAGGCTCTTAATCTGAGGTCTGTGGGTTCGAGCCCCACATTGGGCAAAAGATTCCTGCTTTGCAAGGGGTTGGACTAGATAATTCTCATGGTCCCTCCCAACTATGATTCTATAATCTATTCAATCCTAACATAAAAGGTAAATTTGATGAACAAAACAAATTCCTTTTTAGTTTTGTCCAATACAGTGGTACCTAAGGTTAAGTACTTAATTCATTCCGGAGGTCCGTTCTTAACCTGAAACTGTTCTTAACCTGAAGCACCACTTTCGCTAATGGGGCCTCCTGCTGCTGCTGCGCCGCCGGAGCACAATTTCTGTTCTCATCCTGAAGCAAAGTTCTTAACCTGAAGCAATATTTCTGGGTTAGCGGAGTCTGTAACCTGAAGTGTATGTAACCTGAAGCGTATGTAACCCGAGGTACCACTGTAGTAATTTAGCTTATTTTTATAGCTCCACAGCAGAACATATTCTTTGCATGCAGAAGGCCCCAGCTTCAATCACCATGTGAGCTAGGAGAGAGCCTTGTCTGCAGCCCCAGAGAGCTGCTCAGAATCAGAATAGACAATTCACAGTTACATGGACCAGAGGTCTGGTGCAGTGTGAAGCAGTTCCACATGTCCCTCTCCCCTCTTTATATGTATAATATTGACAAGCGTCATTTTTCCCCACAGGTTTGGGCGTAAACGGTGCCTGTTAATCACCATCTTAATAAATTCCATTTCTGGTGTTCTCATGGCTTTTGCACCTAGCTACACGTGGACGGTGGTTTTCCGCTTGATACAAGGATTGGTCAGCAAAGGGGGTTGGCTAACAGGCTACATCCTGAGTAAGGCTCCTTACAGTTGTCTCTTCTGGGAATTAATCTAATAGGGATTAAACTTTGCGTGTGGAATTGCCAGGTTCAACCCTTGGCAATTCCACATAGGGCTGGAAAAGACTCCCTCCTGCCTCCAATCCAGAGATCTCATGCTCATTCACCTTTCTCCTAGGAACAACAGGGATTTCCAGTGATTTGATGGAACTGATAAGGTTGAAACCTTAGAATATTATCAGTCTCTCAGGGTTGTCTTGGGTCCTAAGATATCAACAAACGATGGGATGCTTTTGTTTTCTAAATAGAAATATACTTCCTGTCAAGGCTTTCTTCCATCCAGAACTCACGGGAACTCAATTCTTAGAATTGCCATTCTAAGAGAACAAGGGAGGTGTTCGTGATGAGTTCTGGCACCTCTTTTCTAGAAAAATAGCATTGCTCCCAAACACTCTGTAGAAGCTTAGCTTTGGAAGATCTACAAGCAGCTGTCATGCTCCTGTGGGTGCTCTCTCGGTCAGCAACAAGGACAGGGTGACAGGCGCAACATAATCCAGACAAATCAGAAGTACAGAGAATCAGACTAGGCCCAAACCATGATCCAGAGAAAAGGAGAGCAGAACAAGAAGATGAGGTAAGGTAGAATACAGCAGGGCAAAACAAAAACAAAAAAACCCAGCAACTAGAAGACTCAAGAGGGAGTCCTTATATACTCTGGCCTGGCTCCCCACCGCCAGCATTTTAAAAGCAGTCCGGGATAGCAGGGAAGCGCTTCCCGCTATCCCGGACGGCTGAACCCCTGGCCTACCTGGCAGCAGGGTCAATCCCTGTGTTCAAGGTCCTGCAGCATCCCAGCTGAGGTTTGTCAACATGGGCAGTTGTGAAGACACCTCACATCAGCTCCTTTTTGTACTGTACATGTTGATTGCAGCATCTGGGCTTGAAGAAACATGTGGTCCTCACCTATTCCAATCGTATTCCATCTGAGGAATCATAAACCTCCCAGAGCTAGCAAGCCTCACCTGGCCAGCTAGTGAGCTGGGCTGTGGGCCCTTGCCTGCCTCAGCCTCCTGGAGCACCTCATCTGCTGCTCCCTATGCCTCAGAGCCTGCTGTGTTTGTGGAGACAGGGGGCCCTCTGGCTCTGGTGATGGGCCCTGATGCTCTGGTTCCTGTGCACTGACCCCCATCCCCTTGTCATCCTCTGTTACTCCATGAGTATTTCCTATACCAACCTCTCCTTTCCCATTCCCAGCTTACCCCGGTGTGTCCCAGTCCTGGCTATACCTCTTGCCAGGATCCTGTTCCTCCTCTTCCTCTTCTCTGTTGTCTTGCCGGTTCCTGACAGCCTCCTAGACCACACCCTCACTACAGCTTCTGTTCAAGCAGTTCAGGGATTGCTTACTCATGAGGGGAGCCCTTACTCAGAACAAAAGCTGCATGACACCCTGGGTCTGTAGATGCATGCTATGTTGTTACTTTTAGGCTTGGACCCAGAGCTTTTGGCACAGGCATTCTCCAGGACTGGGTGGTGGTGGGTCCATTGCCACCTCTAACAGCTCCAGAGGTTCTTTGGAAGATCTCCCCATGGAGAAAATTTAAAGGGACACGCATCTCTCAGCTCTGGTTCCCATGGACCCTGCCTGCACCTTAAGGTCTTCACACTGTGTGTGGGGGGGGGTCTGGTTCATCCTTTGAGGACTCCCTATCTGGTACCAGGTCAGGGCTAGACATGACAGTGGCTTTCAACAACAGCTGTGTTGGTTGAGGATGATGGGAGTTGTCGATCCACAGTTTCCCTGGCTGTCGGCAGGGAGGTGGGATGGGATGTGGGAATCAAGTTCAAGGTGGCTTGATAGATGGGAGATCTAGTGTGAGCTGTCTTCAGATCATTTCCCGCACCCATTTGCTTATGTTAATGAAGTGTCTCCACCCTTAAAAAGTCACAGAATTTGTTGGCCTGAGCTACAGAAGAACCGTCGGCATTGTTTACCAGGTAGCCTTTACCGTTGGACTCCTTGTGCTTACTGCTGTCGCTTATGCAATTCCTCACTGGAGGTGGCTACAACTGGCAGTTACCTTGCCAAACTTCTTCTTCTTGCTGTATTACTGGTAAGCAAGATTTCCATTACAGCCAAAAAAGCCAAGGCATCTGTATAATACCAGCATGGAAGCTTAGCTAGATGTATTGGAAGGTACCCAACAGGGCTGGTGTCCAATTCCAGGAGGCTTTGACATGGTGCTGCCAGAGGGCCCCCACTCCTCAACATGGACACCCAACATACAAACACATCAGCTCCCAACACAGTATTTTTCTTCCTCTTCTTCCATTCAAGAGAGCCACTGCTTCATGTTCACCACCAAGCCAAGCAAGGAGGATGGTACATTGGAGCATGTTGACTCAGCTGGGTAGGGTTAGTGTGAGGGATGCTTTTGAGCCCCTGGGCCCTTGACCAGTGCCTGATCTGACTGGCCACTGGGACTTGGACTGGGACTGGTATCCAGCATTTAACCATGTAAAAGAGAACTCACAGTGTAGGATATTTGGCATGGAGGTGACAGTCCTCACTTCAAATGTCTCATGCAACTCAGGCCAACTTCCATATGGCCTTATCCCTTTTTTCTTTACAAGTAATGTTTTTACAGTGTCATGCATTTTGCTACCATCTAGGAATGCCCCATATCTTGCTGTTCTAGGTGCCTTCCGGAGTCTCCAAGGTGGCTGATAGCCCAACGGGAAAATGACAAAGCCCTGAAAATTATTAAACGCATTGCCAAGGGAAACCGGAAGAAGCTGCCTCCCTCTATGCAGGTAACCCGACCCATTTTGCCTTCAAAGTTACATAAGGCACGCCGATGCACAGTTTGTATATGGGTTAGAAATCCAAACAGAGGCCATTTTGGCAAGCCAGAATACATACAGCAAACATGGAAGCGTTTGTAAACTTCAAAACCAATTCTGGTCCCACATGCAATGAAGCTGGGAGGCGTGATCAGTGGAGCCAGATATTGGAGTAAAATAGGCCACAACTTTATTGATTATGGGAGAAAAGGCATGGGCATGGATCTGTTAATCAACTAGGCTGAGTGCTGGTTGATATGCTGTCAACCAACAGATGGGGTTGGCTGGTGCTGGGAAGGCACTGAGCCACTGGTAGGGAGTGCTATGGCCTGTCAACCCCTAACTGGGCTTCTGGACAGGATATGCCACCCTCCAAGACTCATAAAGGGGATCTCTTGATGGCGTGGAGCAGAGTGCCCGTCCCCTGTCCCTGCTTCCTAAAGATTCAGCCCAATACCTCTCCCACCATCACAAGTTGTTACACAGTAGACAAAAACTCACAGGTCCAATCACTGGCTCCCCCGTGGCTGGTTCCACCCCACCCTCCCACAGGGATGCCCAAAGGATGTGAAATGCCATTGGGCCACAGAAGAGAATAAAGACACTGGTCGCTTCCCACCCTGAACCCACATAGGGCTGCAAACATGGCTCCCTGATAAGTCAGGGAACTAGAACGTCCTGTAGAATAATTATCCTCCTAGCCCACTGTGGTTTGATGGTTATATCTAAAATCAAGCTGCACATGTGTGTTTTTTAAAGCTCCTTCACCCATTAAGGTTTTACAAAAATCCCTGCAGCTATGACTGGAAACTTTCAAGCTCCATTCTTTTCGTTTAGATTCCTTCCTGCTTTGCACTAGATGACCCTCAGAATCCCTTCCAACCCTACAAGTCTATGATCCATTTTCCTGCGCCCCCCCCCTTAATGCCCCAATGATACAAACATTGCTTGTTTGTCCTTCTAGGATCTTCAGTCTGAGGAAGAAATGGGTGACAAACCAATCCCTCTATTTCTGGACCTGGTGAGAACACCGCAGATAAGGAAACACACCCTCATCTTGATGTACTCTTGGTAAGGAAAGCCCTTGCAAAACTTTGTATTAAAGCAATTGTTCCAAATCATTAAATTTCTAGGGCACAATCTTCTCCCCACCTGTCCACATGCAACTCGCAGTGGAGAGCCCTAAAGGACTCAATGGAACTTTTTAATTCCCCTTCCGTAGTGAGCATCATTGGTTGATCCACAAGCACTTTCCACTCTGCCAGTCCTCCTGAGGGCTGCCTACGTAGCTCCAATTAGGCCCCATATTTAATTTTAAGCTGCCCTACATATTTGGCTAAGGGACACAGGTGGCGCTGTGGGTCAAACCACAGAGCCTAGGGCTTGCCGATCAGAAGGTTGGCGGTTCGAATCCCCGCGACTGGGTGAGCTCCTGTTGCTCGGTCCCTGCTCCTGCCAACCTAGCAGTTTGAAAGCACATCAAAGTGCAAGTAGATAAATAGGTACCGCTCTGGCGGGAAGGTAAATGGTGTTTCCGTGTGCTGCTCTGCCACATGAGCCAGAAGCTGTACACCGGCTCCCTCGGCCAATAAAGCGAGATGAGCACCACAACCCCAGAGTCAGCCACGAGTGGACCTAATGGTCAGGGGCCCCTTTACCTTTACATATTTGGCTGCAACTATGAGTAGGCTTTCTGCACACACAAAAACAACCCCAGCCCTGGAAAGAGCCTGGCTTCACCTGGCTTCTGTTTTTTTGTCTAGGTTCACAAGCTCTGTGCTGTACCAGGGCCTCATCATGCACATGGGAATTGGTGGCGGCAACATTTACCTGGACTTTTTTTACTCTGCTCTTGTTGAATTTCCAGCCGCCTTCATACTCATACTCACAGTTGACCGCATTGGCCGCCGCCATCCCTGGGCTGCAGCAAATCTGGCAGCAGGAGCCGCCTGTCTCCTTACAGCCCTAGTGCCTGAAGGTGAGCAAGTTGAGCGCTCAAATGGACCTATACGTTCTCTCTTTTTTCTGGCTTTCTCCATAGAGGGCAAAATATACAGGAACTTGGACCTGCAGGGAGAATATCAGCTTGAGAGGGGTGGGGATTCTGAAAGGAAAATGACTGGCAGGGGAAGGGTTGAGCTCCTTCTTTCCTGTCCTGGGTGTAACTGAATCTAGCAGCAAAACCCAGTCATCCAAATATGTATGTGTGCTCAGAATCGATGGGCAAGGAACCTGTGACCCTTCAAATTTTGTTGGCAAGGCCAAACCAAGACATTTTGGCACCTGAGGTGAACTCCAAAATGGCGTCACTCTCCCATCAGGGAAGAAGGGGTGAGTGAAGAGCTAAGGAAAAAGAAAGGGGGGAATATCTACATTGGGAATGGGGGAGGGGATAAAGATTAACATTGGAAACAAGGATAGGAGGAGACCAGCAGTTTCTCCTATTTGCCAAGAGGCTGCTGTAGAGGTGGCATTGGGTGGGGGCTGCTGAGGAGGCAGCAGATCTGGCCTCCAAGGAGCTCTCCACTGCTATTGCTGCCACTGTGGCAGCAGCACCACCACCAATGGACAATGTATTCCTTGAAGGTCAGATCTGCTTCTCCTGTGGATTCTGCCGCCTGAGGTGGTTGCTTCACCTTGCCTCATGTGTGGGTCGGCCCTGGTTGCTGGACTACAACTCAGCGAGGGATGAATCCAACAATATCTGGAGGGCTGCAGGATCTCTATCCCTAAGCTGTCTATATCAAGTATGACTTCACCCTGCTGCAGGGTATTGCGTGTAGGTGCTCTTCACTTCTATATATCCAATGTTCGGATAAGAAAACCCTATGGCAGTCATTTCTGTTAACTGGTTTGCACCAATCTCAAGAATGCTGGCTACATATTGAGCTAGTCTTTCCATAACGGCATCCATTCAAGGTTTCATCTTGCAAATACACAGGGAAACTCCATTTCTAATTCATTTTCTCTGTGTGTTTGTGTACCTGTGAATGTTGATTCATTACTTCCTGACAAATACCAGGTGCTTCAATACAAATACCAGGTGTGCAGTATTTGCCCCATGAAATACAATTTCTAAGAACGTGTAACTTTTAATGCCAATTTTGCAGAGAAAACCTAGGAAGCCACAAAAGCTTTCAACTACTTAACAGTGTGTGCAATGTCTTTTCAGATCTCTATTGGCTTAAAATGACTGCCGCTTGTATAGGCAGGATGGGCATTACAATGTGCTATGAAATGATTTGCTTAGTCAATGCAGAACTATACCCAACTTTCCTCAGGTGAGTGAGCCATCTTCTGATACTATAGGGTGGGCTGGTGTCCCTTTGTCAAAAGGACAAGTTGACAGTCAAATGTAGAGCTCACTACTTAGGCTGCGGGTGCAATATTAATTGTTGCTTTTCATAAGCTGGTGAAAAAAATGTGAAAGTTTATTTATTAATGAACACATTTGTAGACAATCTTTCTTTTAAAAATGCTCAAGATGCCTGTCTTGCAGTTATGAAGTAAAAAAAAAAGTACAAACAGAAATAAAACAACTCTTTAAAAATCCTCAAGAGAACATGATAAAGAAGTAGGAGCTAGCAGGGAATGTGAATTTAATAGCTTTTAATGAGAGTGCTTGACCTGCTTTAATTTCTATTTTCCATTTGTTTCCACAAGTGGCTGGATCTCTGGGGCACTATGGTAACTGGGCAAAAGAGATAAAAAAATTCCTTCCAGTAGCACCTTAAAGACCAACTAAGTTAGTTCTTGGTATGAGCTTTCGTGTGCATGCACACTATCTGAAGAAGTGTGCATGCACACGAAAGCTCATACCAAGAACTAACTTAGTTGGTCTTTAAGGTGCTACTGGAAGGAATTTTTTTATTTTGTTTTGACTATGGCAGACCAACACGGCTACCTATCTGTAACTGGGCAAAAGAGGTGATATTAGATTCTGCAGTGATAGAAATAATGGCTTCCACTTTTATTTTCACAGGAATCTTGGTGTTCTTGTCTGCTCTTCAATGTGTGATATCGGTGGGATCATAACTCCATTCATTGTCTATAGGCTGGCAGATGTCTGGCATGAACTTCCACTTGTTGTCTTTGGTAAGAATATGAACTACTTCTTTTATGTTGAATGAGGGTAGATTATTCATTCTCAGACAGGGGGCTGTGGTTCTCCAGATGTCACTGAACTGCAGTTCTTACCTGCCCCAGTTAGGGATGGGAGAGAAATCAAATTTAAATGTGAACCTAGCTAATTTTCACTTTCTGAAACAATATGCAAACCAATGCAACCATCCATTGAAATACACAGTTCTCTTAATTTTGCAATGCCGTTTTCCAACCACCTTGGTCAATGATCAAGGATGCTGGTAGTTGTGGTTCAGCAATATCTGGAGGACCACATGTCCTGCCTCTGATGCATTATGGGGAAGGATCTGTATCTGTAGGTAGCCATAGGCAGATCAAGCTCTCATCCATACCACTTTTGAATGCATTCAGTCATAAGTCTGTTCCATGCTCTTTCCACATTATTCTCCAAATTCATACTCAACTATCCCTAGCTAAGGTAGGTATACCTAATGGTGAAGAGGATCAGATAGAAGCTGACAGTAAACCTGCAGGCAGCTCCTATAATTGAACAAAATATCCAAAGGATCCTGGTGACCCATCTCCTGTATATTACTTGAACGTATGTTTGATTTTCTGACAGCTGGGCTTAGTTTTGTTCCTTTACCTCAGAGGTTTCTTGGCAAGACATTACAGCTACATTTCTATAGTCCTCTCCCGATAAAACAAACCCTAACTCCTGCTGTCAAAAACAATCCACATCATGCTATTCTGCTAAACAATTCATTTTTATCAAATTATTGTGTAATGCTATTCTCCATTGCAAATCAGGGATAGTTTTAGAATGGCACAGAGAAAGGAGATTGGGGTTACAGAGAAGCATAAAGGCAGGGTTGCAAACAATAGAACCAGTAGGAATAGCCAGGGAAATCTGGCAGTATAACAGCCCTGCCACCTGCCTAAGCATCTCCAAGAATAACCCTGTCCAGGCATTTGTTTCTGCATACATGGCAACAACACATGCACCAGCAGTGTCCCCAACTGACTTGGGATCAGCTCAGTCTGGAGGGAGCTGCTTCAGCATCTGTAGGGCGGTTGTTGGAAGCTGCCCAATCAACCTCCTTCAGACTGAGCCAATCAAGAGTCATTGTGGAAGGGATGAGTCTTATTCTATGTATTCCTACTGGCAGCTTCACACAATAGATATCTGTGGGTACCAAACAACTAAGTAGGACTTGAAAGAGTTCAAATGTAGGAGTTGTCAGTCTTAGAATTCTGAAAACATTCTCTCAGTGACAGCTACTCCTCAAAAACAGTGACTTCAGTTCTAGAACACATTATCTGCATACTCACATCCTTTTTCAAATGCCCAGAGATGGTACATTCAGAGCAAATTCAGAGGAAATCACCTCTGGACATTTGAAAAAGGATGTGAGTATGCAGAGATACTCTGAAATGTAAGTGACACATTTAATCTATATTCTCACTGTGGTGAATTCCTATGAACTGCAGCTGATTCTCCTACCTAAGGAGATTCTGGAGGAAAATGAGATCACTCATAAAATAGTCTGCAGGTGGGGGAAAGGAGGAGAACTTGCATCTACACGCTGCCATTTCCTTTAATACAAAAAAAAAATCCTTCCAGTAGCACCTTAAAGACCAACTAAGTTAGTTCTTGGTATGAGCTTTCGTGTGCATGCACACTTCTTCAGATACACTGAAGTATGTGTATCTGTGTATCTGAAGTGTATGTGTATGTGTGTATCTGAAGAAGTGTGCATGCACACGAAAGCTCATACCAAGAACTAACTTAGTTGGTCTTTAAGGTGCTACTGGAAGGATTTTTTTTTTTTTGACTATGGCAGACCAACACGGCTACCCATCCTTTAATATAGTTCAGCAATATCTTATTGGCACGACTTACAAATTGCTATAGTGCCTTAGTATCGTTTCACATAGGGTAGTCTGTCTCAACTGATCTTTTGTTTGTGCCGTGTGTCTGAAGCTGTGATTGGTCTCATTGATGGTGGCTTGGTTCTGCTCTTACCTGAAACCAAAGGAAAAGCTTTACCTGAGACTATTGAAGATGCCGAAAATATGCACAGGTATGGTCCTGTATAACATATATTATAGAGAAAGGCATTCTTAGTAAATGAGAGCTCTAGGTGGGCATTCAGCAGCGCCGGGAGGAAGGAGGAGTGCCGGGGGGGGGGCATGTGTTCTACATAGGGTGTGCTGCCTTGATCTTCCTGTGTTGAGCCAGATGTGATGAGCTCTGAACAGAACTCCTCAATGACTTTGAAGGAAGGTGCTTAGAATGCTGATAAGGCAGAGGTCTCCGTCTAACTGCATTCAGCAGAGAGTGGTAAGAAACCCATTCCAAGCCTTCAAACTCAGCCTGGGAAGGTCTTCTGTGTGGGCTCAGTAGTTGGAAGTGGAGCTCATACTCGGAACCCCACTGCCCTTTTCACACATTCATGTTGCTTGACTGAAGAAGATGGGTAGGAACAACATATGGCCAGCAGAAGGAATTGTTGGAGAGGAGCAACCAGCAAAAACTAAATTTAGATTTTGAGAGTGTGATTTCCCATTACAGGGGCAAATGAAATCAAGGGTGGGGGGTGGTCACAGCTGGAGCCTGAAATGCATGATCATGTGGATGAGAATGTCCTGTTGGTCAGACAAAGGCAGAAAATTAGGCTCCTAATATTTATACCAGACCTGGCCAATCTGGAAGCCTCATTGTTCCTGCCAGTCATATGGCATATGTCTGCTTCTTCCTAAGGTTTTGAATATAGGTATGGCAGCTAATTTTTGGCAATCACTCATAGCCAAGTATGATTGTCTTCCATAAACATGGTTTTAACAATGAGTCCGTAAGTGACTGTGGAGGCCAATTCTGGATCCACGCATCCTTCCACGGTTGGGGACATTGGTCACGGTGTGGATTTGCCAAGCATGCCTTCCTCTTAGCATGTTTCTCCCTTGCATCCTGAGTTCGAGTGTCTTCAAAGCCCATGACACCCTTTGGTAAAGGCTGTTCTTCAATTGGAGTGCTCGCAGGCAAGTGTTTCCCAATTGTCGGTCTTTATACTACATTTTTTTTAATTGACCCTTAAAATTTTTAAAGTGACCCTGCTGGGAGTACAAGATTCCCGACGGCTTCACTCACAAGGGTCATAGGAATGTGCAAGCTCGCTCACCACAACAAGGCTGATGATCCAGCAAGTGATGGCAGCTAAAAGAGCTGGTAGCAACACCCAGCACCTTTGGGCAGGCCCCTGGGGGCAAGTGTCCTACAAAGACCTATTAACATCAATTGGAGGGGATTTTAAATGGAAGGCAGCTCACAGATGCCTTTTTCAGATTGCTGTAATACTGCCCTCACTAGCAGGTGTGCCAGGAGGAGGCAATGGTGTTAGGTTAAGGCCCCCCAGCTGCAATGAGGCTTGTGACTTCCAAGATTGAGGAGGGGAAGTTTAACTCTTTACCTCTAACCGCACCCCTCCAAAAGCTGCTGTTCACACCCACCCCTCTAAAAGCACCCCTCCAAAAGCTGCTGTTCACACCAGGAGTCTTTATTGGAGCCAAAGGAAACTTCAAACTTGCTGCAAATCACAGCTTTGGAGGGGTGGTTTTTGTGATCACAGCAGGTTCAAACTCTCCCTCACTCCAGCATTCCCACGCCTGACTGAAAGTCCCCTTCAGCTGTTATTTACATTTAATAAAAGGTTCACACAGCTTGAAGAGATGTATTTAGTGTAATTTAGACCCCAAAATCACGGAAGACTAAATTTCTGATTCTCTTTTCCTGTTCATGTTACTCTTCCGGCTTTGTTTCCACAGGCAAGGAAGGCCAAAAGAAAAAATTATTTATCTCCATGTTCAAACCTCAGATGCGGCAACTAATTAAGAAGAGCCATTTTCTGCATGATTTTCGCTTGATTTGGCATTAAAGAAAAATGGAACAAGAGAGCAAACACATGCACACAGGCTGTCGTAATTTTTTGAACTTTCTTTATCCTCTGATTCTTTGCTGCTTATTCACAACTACAGTGTGTTTTTGACACTCTGCGAGACTGGAGGGAAGTTTATCAATCAGGGATGGGGAAACTAATCTTCCAAAGGTTGTTGGACTCCAAATCCCATCAGCCCAAGCCAGCATGGCCAATAATCAAGGGTGATAGTGGTCATAGTCCAGCAACATCTGGAGGGCTATAGGTACCCTTTCCCAGGGGACTTAATCAGTACACAATCTGACCAAACTACAGGTCCAGTTAAAGTGTGGAGAAGCCCTAGGTCTTCCCTTGATTGCACCACACTGGGCTGGGCTATGCTAATAATGAAGTATGAGCGCAGCCACACAAATCCTACACCCACGTTCTTTTACTAGATAGGACTAGTGGAAGGTAAATCCCAATAAATGAACTTGACTTTCTTTGGAGTAAACATTGGACCAGGCTTCGGAGGACTACAAAAGATAAAGAAATAGAAGACTTGTCAAAGTCCATTATGGCAAAGTTTGACAGTTTGTATTCAAAGGGTTGAATGAGTAACAAGAGATGTGGAAATCAGTTTATGAGAACGAAACTTGCTTTAGAGTTTGGCGTTGTTTTCACAGAGTTTACAGCCAGAACAATACCAGCAAAGGATAGACTCAAACCCTACATGATGAAATTCTGTATGTGGTTTGAGAAACAAAAATGAATGGGAAGAATTCATTGCATCAGGAAATAGACAGTTTCTAAAGAAGAGGGAAGTCATTTACATCATTTTGCACTGCATTCAGTATTTAGAAGGACCAATACTGTGCAACAATTCTCCCCATAAAAGTTGTTCTGATTCTGGATACCTAGTTCACTTCACCTACAGACTTTGGGTGCAATCTGGCCCAATTTAAATGTATTTTAAGCCTCACTATGGAGTTAGGCAAATACTTAAATCAGGAATGAAAGACAAAGAAAATTCTTATTTTTGGTCAGTTCTTAATGTAGTGTTCTGTGTGACTGCTTGGCAGCGGGTTGGACTCGATGGCCCTTGTGGTCTCTTCCAACTCTATGATTCTATTCTATGATTCATCTCATGTGCCTATGTGCGTGCACAGACCCCTCCTTGTCCCCATCTTGTCCATCCATTTCAGGTATCTAATGATGTAGGCTGTTTTCTCAGCTCATGCCAATTTCTCAGTGCGAAATTCCAGGTGTTTCAGACACTCATCCAGGATTCATGTTTCCTTTGAGGATGAGCAATTGTGGATTTGGAGCAAATGATTCAGCAGAGGAAACACAGCCCAGAATAACTAAGGAGATAGTACAAGAATACTTGGCTGGTTTAGATGTATTTAGGTCTCCAGGGCCAGATGAACTGCATCCAAGAGTATTAAAAGAACTGGCAGATGTGATCTCAGAACCACTGGCAGTCATCTTTGAGAATTCCTGGAGAACAGGCGAAGTCCCGGCAGACTGGAGGAGGGCAAATATTGTCCCTATTTTCAAAAAGGGGGAAAGAGAGGCCCCAAATAATTACCGCCCAGTCAGTCTGACATCAATACCAGGGAAGATTCTGGAGCAGATCATTAGGCAAACAGTCTGTGAGCACCTAGAAAGGAATGCTGTGATCACCAATAGGCAGCATGGATTTCTGAAAAATAAGTCATGTCAGACTAACCTGATCTCGTTTTTTGACAGAATTACAAGCCTGGTAGATGAAGGGAACGCAGTAGATGTAGCCTACCTTGATTTCAGCAAGGCATTTGACAAGGTGCCCCATGATATTCTTGTAAAGAAGCTGGTAAAATGCAGTCTTGACTATGCTACCACTCAGTGGATTTGTAACTGGCTGACTGACCGAACCCAAAGGGTGCTCATCAATGGTTCCTCTTCATCCTGGAGAAGAGTGACTAGTGGGGTGCCACAGGGTTCTGTCTTGGGCCTGGTCTTATTCAACATCTTTATCAACGACTTGGATGATGGACTCAAGGGCATCCTGATCAAATTTGCAGATGACACCAAACTGGGAGGGGTGGCTAACACCCCAGAGGACAGGATCACATTTCAAAATGACCTTGACAAATTAGAGAACTGGGCCAAAACAGACAAGATGAATTTTAACAGGGAGAAATGTAAAGTATTGCACTTGTGCAAAAAAAAATGAGAGCCACAAATACAAGATGGGTGACACCTGGCTTGAGAGCAGTACATGTGAAAAGGATCTAGGAGTCTTGGTTGACCACAAACTTGACATGAGCCAACAGTGTGACACGACAGCTAAAAAAGCCAATGCAATTCTGGGCTGCATCAATAGGAGTATAGCATCTAGATCAAGAGAAGTAATAGTGCCACTGTATTCTGCTCTGGTCAGACCTCACCTGGAGTACTGTGTCCAGTTCTGGGCACCACAGTTCAAGAAGGACACTGACAAACTGGAACATGTCCAGAGGAGGGCAACCAAAATGGTCAAAGGCCTGGAAACGATGCCTTATGAGGAACGGCTAAGGGAGCTGGGCATGTTTAGCCTGGAGAAGAGGAGGTTAAGGGGTGATATGATAGCCATGTTCAAATATATAAAAGGATGTCACATAGAGGAGGGAGAAAGGTTGTTTTCTGCTGCTCCAGAGAAGCAGACACGGAGCAATGGATCCAAACTACAAGAAAGAAGATTCCACCTAAACATTAGCAAGAACCTCCTGACAGTAAGAGCTGTTCGACAGTGGAATTTGCTGCCAAGGAGTGTGGTGGAGTCTCCTTCTTTGGAGGTCTTTAAGCAGAGGCTGGACAACCATATGTCAGGAGTGCTCTGATGGTGTTTCCTGCTTGGCAGGGGGTTGGACTCGATGGCCCTTGTGGTCTCTTCCAACTCTATGATTCTATGTGGAGACTGTGGTTTCTTTATGATATATGGTTTCTTTACACATATATACAACCTGAGCCTATGATGGAGGGGCTCACACAATTAACACTCCAATAAGGTCCTGCTTCTCCTATAGCCACGGCCTTGGATTCAAGCAGAAATCAAACATTGTGCTCTGCCTCTCTGGTTTCCAACCTGTAACTTTACTTCTGGGTGGCATTACATACACTTTCAACTCTAAACTCTGGCTTTTGTCGTCACCATATGCAAGTTGGGGGAACTCCATCCATTTGCCATCTCACACAGAGCCCCCTCTCCTTTACTTTCTTAGTGACTCATGACCGCTCCTTTGTTGTCTTAATGGCCCATCACCCTAAAAAAAGAACGCCCTCAGAACAATAGATATTCAGCCGAGTTTGAAGATAGATAGACAGATGGCCAATCAGACTGTATCATCACAACGTAATTTGAATTAGGGTCATTTCTAAGAACTATTTGTTTAAAATGTGCACTATATGCTACCTTTACAGTACTCATCCATTTAACAGATGCACACACAGGACAAAAATATATATATTTATTTTTTTAGTATAATGACCTTTACATTACAGTCAGTTAAAGTCCTCACGGCTTTATTTCCTAGACAAGCTGGTTAATTCTCAGAGCCTTTTACAAACTATAGCTGAAAGAACACTGATTTTCAAATAATACTTTCCATTCGCTTGTCATTAATTGAGCTGCTTAGCACGGTGCCGATGAAAGTTTTCTACATCCTCGATGGTCTCAGGCAAAGTTCTCCCTTTGGTCTCAGGCAGAAATAGCACTGATCCGGCAGCAATCAAACCAACTGCGGCTGGCAGTGAAACACATAAAAGGCAGTTAAGACCCACCATACAGTAATGTACATTTCAAAAAACCAGCCCACTGTAAATCACGAAGGTAGTTCAATATGCAGACCACCCACTTAAAATTAGCACAACTCACTTCCAAGTAAACATGCTTAGGAAGATTGGGGAAATCAAGAACTCACAAACAGGACAAGGAAGTGCTGAACAAAACTTAATAATAGACAGGATGAGAAAAAAGCAAACTGGAGTGCAATACAAGTAAGAGAGAGAGACTTGTTTGGTGACTCAATATCCTTGGTAGTTGGTATTCAGCCTACTTTAACTGGAGGTGTGGTCCTCCTTAAAGAATCGGTTTGCAGCTTAGGAGTGCAGTTTCTTTATGGCCTTTAAACTGGACGCTCTGCTAATGTCCACTGGGCCAGAGTTTTCCCACCAACTTAGGCTGATGTGTCAGTTGTGGTCCCTGGTGTTCTGAGACCGCCTTGCTCTAGTCCAGGGGTCAGCAAACTTTTTCAGCTGTGGGCCAGTCCACTGTCCCTCAGACCTTGTGGGGGGCCGGACTATATTTTGAAAAATAAACAAGAACGAATTCCTATGCCCCACAAATAACCCAGAGATGCATTTTAAATAAAAGCACACATTCTACTCATGTAAAAACACCAGGTATGCCCTAAAATAACCCAGAGGTGCATTTTAAATAAAAGGGCACATTCTACTCATTTAAAAACACACTGTTTGTGGACCAGATTTAGAAGGTGATTGGGCCGGATCCGGTCCCTGGGTCTTAGTTTGCCTACCCATGCTCTAGTCATAAATGCTATTGCAACATCAACGTACAGTACTGCAATGTTTTTAATATGGGAGCTGTAAAAGCTACTCAGAAATTTCAGCTGGTTCTAAACATGACAGCTAGATTTGTTATTGAAATGTGCCTGTCTGAACATATTTCATCCATGTTAACAGAAGTTTGTTACTAATCAGTCTGTTTCTAGGCACAATTCAATGTGTTCGTTTTGACCTTTACAGGCTAAACAACTTATAACTAGCATATTTCTTTCACAATTTTTTAAGATTTGCTTCGGACATCCTCTCCTTTGCATTGTCTTCAAAGGGTTAGGTGGCTGGGTCTTTGCAGAGGTGGCAAAGTCTCCCTAGGAAGATTTTAAACTAGAAAAGTGGAATAGAGATATTTTGATTTTTCATTAAAAGAACAACATACTCAAGCAACTCAAAATAGAGGATTACTTACTAAAAACTACAAGAGGTAGCTCGGACCAGATTTCTGATAGTCTATAGACAACAAACGGGGAAATTATTCCACCGAAGTCACACATGGATGAACAGACCATCACACCGAGGTTTCTGATACAAAAGAAAAAACACACATTATATTATAAGTTTGTGTGTGTAGGAATTCAGACCTCAAAGCCAACATAAAACTTTATCCTTATCAACTGTGGTTTTCCTTACAGAAGAGAAAGAGATGCCTACATTCCAACCATTTTTTGGAGCAGATAGGAAGGTAAATATTTCCATAGTTACTGCTTGGTTACAAGAAAAATCCAGCTCATCCCCAAACCTTTAATTCTAAGAGGTCTTATTTATTAAGACCACCATGCTGGGGTGTTGGGTGTTCCCAAATTCCCCTTGAAGCAAAAAAATCCAGAGATATGTTCACACCTTATGTGAACACTGGTAGAAGCTGCCTTTCTACACACATGAAAGTAAAAGAGTATATTTGTGTTGATTTGTATAGCTCAACTATTGTGCGGACTGGTACACAGATGTAACATGTGAAAACCCCTCAAGGAATAGCAGTACAGATTTCAGTTTCTTTTCAATGAGAGTACGCAGGAGAGTCTTATACCTGTAAATCTGTGATAATGTAAATGTGCATTAATCTATATAAAGCAATTTCTGAAGTCATCTTTCCTTTGGTCGTCAAAAGACCTACCTGAGAAATGTGGGGTACAATTCAGTATTGACAAAACAAACCATTTCAAATGCCATCGTGACTCCTAATCTGCCAAAGCAAGATGTAATAACCTTTAGCCAGTGCATATCTGGAAAGGAAAGATTAATATATAATTCTCTAAAGGCTCATTGAAGGAAGGCAATTAATACCGATGACATAACAGATGATCATTTCCCAAAGTACTGGTGGTAGATAAATCTCTGATTTCTTAGCAGTAAGAAGTTTCAAGGGCAGAGCTAATATATGGTTGTTGAGCTCTTTTGCCCAAAGTTGTTCACAAAGAAGTTGGACGTTTTTAAGCTATTTCTGAGGAAAATCAGCAAAAACGACACTGCTGACATGGGCTGCCTGGACACTGCTTGTCGCTGCAGTATTCTGGATATGGATGAGAGCACACTAAAGACTTAGGTTGTCCTTGAGATACTGGCTTTATATACAAATATTCAAACAGAGTCTAGTGGAAGGAAATAGACTGTTTCAGTAGACATCAAATACATATCCAGTCAACTCACAGCTCCAGCACCTCGTTCTATCTGCAAAGTGCTTTTAACTGTTTCTCTGATGCCTCTGTTGGCTATTTGCAGTATGGTAGCACTTCAGAGAGCTTGCTGGGGAGACCATGCATTAAAAAGGGACTCAAAAATAACTTAAACAAGGTTTTAATTACAAAAACAAAAACTCCTTATACACTAAATACATCAACAACAAACCAGACCCAACCACCAACCCATCCCCCAGGGTAATGGGAGAGCTAGGTGCTGCTCCTTATATAGTACACCCAAATGCTGACACAGCTTAACCAATACAACTCAGCAGCACCTGCTATGTTTCACAGCTGTAAAGCTGGGTCTCGTTATCTTGCTCTGGCCCTTGCTCTGGCCCCTTAAAGACATACACATTGGGTGGAACAATGATGAACCTTTACATTTAAAGAAACCATTCAACAGCCTCCACTCTCTAATGGCTGTCTTATTCCAAAAGCTGGAGAGCAATTTCCAGCCATCAAGGCACCATTGCAATGTGCGCATGACTGTATCTTATCAACCAGCTCTTTGAGTTCTTGTAGTGCTTTGCTGGTGGTGAAGCCTCTTGGACTGTGCACTAGCAACAGCTGCACACCATGTGACCTGCACTCCAATATCTGGGGCTTGTGGTTCCACTTTGCCTTAATGGAGGCAGCCCCCACGACAGCGGGAGATCTTAGGCAAAAGAAAAACAAGGGTAGTTGAGGGTAAATCATCCTTGCAAATTCCCCCCAGGGACAAGGGGAACAAGCTTCACTTGCAGTTCATCTTGGTACCTGGCTCTCACTCTGGCATGGAACGTGGGGAGCTGGGAGGCGCTGAATGCAAAATCACTTTGCCTGGCAAAAACCCTCCAACGCTGCCATTAAGAAGCAGAGGTTCTCTTGTTCATTAGAGCTTAATTGGACTAAAGTACAGGCAGAAGAAATGAGATCAAAAACTGTGGAACAAACCAACTGCAAGGACTTTAAGGTTTGAATTTGAGATAAGACTTCATTCAGTGCAAAAGATGATGGGGAGCCTATGGGTTCTTTATTTAAAGTTTTCTTCTCTACATTTATGATTCTGCAACCCTCCTCTGAATGTTAGTTTAAATTATCTTTGTACAAGTGAGGATGGGAGAAATTGGATTATAAATATGGAATGCACTCCAATATCTTGCGTGGTGCATACAGTCATGAGTGCAGTTTTTGAACAATAAACTAATTCATGAATGACTGTTGTGCAAAAGTCAAGTGGTGCTCAACATCTTGTGCAAGACTGTGGGGAATGTGCAGTGCAACCCGAAGTTTCACTGCCGCATCCTTTATAGTACAATATTAGAAGGAATACCTATTTACTTCTTGAATGACATGGTGTAACAGCTTCTGTTGGCCATATTGACTGAGCGTTTATTACCACCTTACATATGGAATCTTCAGTGATTTCTTGGAAGGGGCAGACATATCACACAACAGAGGAGAAGCAGACAGGCAGAACTAAATAAGGCTCCCCTCTCTCACCCGGCAGGGAAATGGATGAATGGAGATGACCAACTTGCCTTCTGGGGTGAAAGCTGCAACAAGGCAAGCCGCTCCTGCCACCAGGTTTGCGGTAGCCCAGGGATAGCGGCGGCCCATGCGCTCTGTCGTAAGTATGAGTATGAGGGCTGCTGGAAATTCAACTAGAGACGAGTAGAAAAAATCCAGGTAAACATTGTCTCCAGAAATCCCCAGGTGTATGATGAGTCCTTGGTACATGATGGCGCTTGTGAACCTAGGAAAAGAAGAACCACCGCGTTAAATGTGGAACAATGTGTTTGTCTGAAAGGAGTCATGTTCCTTTGAGAAATTTGAGACAGATATCCAGGAACTATCACTCAATATAGGATATTTTGGTCTCAAACTGTATTGTTAACCTTTGAAGTTGATACATAGTGAGGCTTTATCTATTAATTTATCTTTCTTCCCTTCTTCCCATTCTCATCCTTCTCCCTTCTTTCCACTGGGGACAAACATTGGAAAAGCAAACTGGGATTGGACAAATACTGTAAACATGCTTTACTTTCTTTTGACTAGCTCTAGCTCTAGCTCTAGATTATTATCAACTCTCTTTCTCCCTTGCCTCAGAATCAGTGGGTATACTTTGACAAATCCAAAAGACTGGGCTGAATGGGAGGTGAGATTTGAGACAGGATGAGTGCATGACATGCTTGGAATGGTATAGATCACTTCTCCTGACATGGGATAGTTGAGTGTGAAGATTGGTAGGCTATGGAAGGAAGCCTCTGGTCTGGACACCCTTTTCCCTTCCATCCTGCCTATGAATTGGGACACTCAAGTAAAAATGACTACACAAGTAGGCCTCACTAACTACGAGAAAGAGATGGGCAGATTGTGCAAGCAAGGCCTAACATCATGAATCCAGGTTGTATTCCGAGTTCCCATGTGTACTGATGAACGACATGTGGACTTCAGGCTTATTGCTATACCCTGTTGCATGTTTAACCTTAAACACAAAGGTCATGAATAAAATGATCCTCCGTAAGAATATGCGTGCAGGGAGCAGTCATGCATTAAACAAGCAAGAAAATTAATAATGAAGTTAAGGGTCTCTTACCAGTTGTACATCAAAATAAAAGTGTATTTTCTCATCTGTGTTGTCCTCACAAGATCCATCAACGAAGGCCCCCGGTTTTCTTTCTGTTCTTTTTCTCCTTTTTCTTCTTCAAGGTTTATACTCTATAAGATAACTGTTGCAATATTAACCAAGGGTAAAGGAACAGGGACATTTTACAGTTTAAACAGGGAGATCCCAGATACAAATGGCTTCCCAGAATGCCCCTGGAATGCCCTCTTATTCCCCTTACTAGGTCAGAGTTTGTGTGTTGCTTTGGCCAGGGCATGAGAGGAGCTGGTTCTGCTAGAGCGGTAAACTGTGGCAGTCTATTTCCCTCCCCAATGTTGGAATTCTGCCTCCAATATTACAGGGATAGATTTGACCTAACCAGGGATGCCAACATGAATAAAATATGGCGGGGTAGGTAAGCCCCACCGCACATCACATGATGTGGTGCACACACACCATTTGAATGGCAATGCCCATCAACTGGGGGGGGGCAGACCTCTCAAATTTGAGGGGGGGGGCAAAGACCCCTTGGCCTAGGAACTGGCTCCTGTGAATGGCTCACAGGATGCCCTCCCAGGGAGCATATAGTTAAAACAGCATACTAAGGAAGCTACTACTTTGTATGCATAAAATTCACCTCAAAACCGGCAGGCATGACCTTCCCATTCTTTTTAGCAATATCACCCATGATTTCCATAGCTCTGCCATTCTGTCCTTGAGAGATCAGCCACCTAGGAGATTCCGGCAGGCACCTGCAAACAAAAGCAGGATTCCAGAAAAGCAGCCTTATGAGGCTGTTGCAGGAAGACTCCTGGTAAAATCAAGATGAAATGAAATTCAGCCATGCAAGTCCTCACTGCTCCCTGATGCTCGTCCTTTTTGTGTCAATACACATCATAGCTGTCAACCTTCCCCTTTTTTTTGCGGGAAATTCCCTTATTCCAGCGCCATTTCCCGCTGCTTCCCGCTGCTATGCCAGATTGTTAGATATCCCGTAGTCTGTCCCTGGGACAGGTGAGGCTGCTGGTTCCTTATTTTCGAGGCTGCTGAACCCTTATTTTCAAACCTGAAAGTTGACAGCTATGATATACATTGCCAGGCTCCAACACTGCACCATAATAGAACGCAAAGAAAGTTATTTTGTGGCGGTGCATGATCAGCACCATGCAGATATGCCCATGAATGAATGTATGGATAGCATGAACTCATGTACTTAGCAGGGACAGGGGGAGGGAGGTATGGCTGAAATGTGGTACCTGCATACCTAAATTCCTCCTAGGATGTTGAAAACTGGTTTTATAGAGATGGCAAGTACTGGCACTGAATCAGAAGACAGAACGTAAGCAAACAGCACCTTACCAGTAGTAGAACAAAAGAAGGAAACACGGCAGAGTAATGGCAAGTTGCAGCCATCTCCAGTGAGGAATCGCATAAGCCACAGCATCAAGGATGAGGAGGCCGAAAGCAAATGCTGTTTGGTAAAGAATAGCCACAACCCTCCTGTAGCTTGGACCAACAATTTCTGTGACTGGAAAATAAATGAGTTGATCTCACAAAGACAGTTCTGAACTGAAATCTAGCTTTATTGCTGTAGAAAATAGTGAGCTAGATGGACCAGTGGTCTTACATTCTGCTTATTACTACTACTACTAAAATATGTATATTGCCCTTCATTCAAAGATCACAGGCTGGTTCACAACATAAAAATACAAAACGAGAATGCAAAATACATAATAAAACAAAACCAAACCAATAGCCCCCCCCCCCACAAACAGATTTAAAAGGCCATAGGATGTATTATTAGCAATGCACTTTGAAGAACAAACACATACAAACAGGATAATGAAAAATAATGCAAGTATATTTTCATTTTTGTGGATCTTATTATTGATTGTGTTTCATACACAAGGACCCTTATTGCACATTGTACAAACTCAATATACAGAAGCTCCTTTGTGCCCAGGACAAAAAGAGTGAGTGTGTATGCACACAGATTTAGAACCTGTGGCTCTCTGAATGTTTTTCCCAGCATGACTCCAACCAGCATGACCAATGGAGCTGCAGTCCAACAGCATCTGCTTTGATCAAGTGACTGGGCAGATTATTTCATCCACAAGAAGTTACATCAATGAGGGTGTCACACTTACTTAGAATGTAGCCTGCTGTCCAGCTGGCCTTGCTGATTAGTCCTTGGATGAAGCGAAATATCACCAACCATAAGTAGCTTGGTGCCAAGGCCACAAGAACTCCTGCGATGGAAGTGACCAGGGTGTTAATTAAGAGACTTGTTTTACGTCCGAACCTGAATTAAGGGTGAGTGACAGAAAAGATACAGAAGGATATTTTTTTTCAGAAACACACGCAAAAGCATGCTTTCATTAATGAATTAAGAACATTGGAATATTTAAGATGAGTCAGCTGGATCAAGCCATGAACCATCTAGTCCAGCATCCTATTCTCACACTGGGGCCCCTCAAACAAGACCCAAGCACAAGAACACTCTGCACTCTTGTGGTTTCCAAAAAATAGTTTTCAGGAGCGTTACTGCCTCCAACTATGGAGGAAGAGCACAGTTATCATGGTTAGAAGCCTTAAATAGCTTTCTCCATTTATTTGTCCAATCCTCTTTTAAAGCCACCTGGGTCAGTGACCATTAATATTCTAGTATTCTGTCCACTTTCTCCATGGCATGCATAATTTCATAAATGTCTATCATGTCACACAAATGCCGC